>NC_140998.1:160584481-160848570 GCF_052327205.1 Somniosus microcephalus
AGGGAAAGAGTGAGGGGGTGGGACAGGGAGGGAGAGCTTACCGTCTTCCTTCCTTCGCAGGGGTCCATTGGGCCACCTTCCCCCCCGTAACGCTCTCTCTTCCCCCCCGTCGCACTCTCTCTTCCCCCCCAGTCGCTCTCTCTCTTCCCCCCCAGTCGCTCTCTCTCTTCACCCCCCAGTCGCTCTCTCTCTTCCCCCCCCATCGCTCTCTCTCTTCCCCCCCAGTCGCTCTCTCTCTTCCCCCCCAGTCGCTCTCTCTCTTCCCCCCCCAGTCGCTCTCTCTCTACCCCCAGTCGCTCTCTTTCTTCCCCCCCAGTCGCTCTCTCTCTTCCCCCCCCAGTCGCTCTCTCTCTTCCCCCCCAGTCGCTCTCTCTCTTCCCCCCCAGTCGCTCTCTCTCTTCCCCCCCATCGCTCTCTCTCTTCCCCCCCCAGTCACTCTCTTTCTTCCCCCCCAGTCGCTCTCTCTCTTCCCCCCCAGTCGCTCTCTCTCTTCCCCCCAGTCACTCTCTCTCTTCCCCCCCAGTCGCTCTCTCTCTTCCCCCCCAGTCGCTCTCTCTCTTCCCCCCAGTTGCTCTCTCTCTTCCCCCCCCATCACTCTCTCTCTTCCCCCCCAGTCACTCTCTCTCTTCCCCCCCCAGACGCTCTCTCTCTTCCCCCCCAGTCACTCTCTGTCTTCCCCCCAATCGCTCTCTCTCTTCCCCCCCCAGTCGCTCTCTCTCTTCCCCCCCCAGTCGCTCTCTCTCTTCCCCCCCAGTCGCTCTCTCTCTTCCCCCCCAGTCGCTCTCTCTCTTCCCCCCCATTCGCTCTCTCTCTTCCCCCCCCAGTCGCGCTCTCTCTTCCCCCCAGTCGCTCTCTCTCTTCCCCCAGTCGCTCTCTCTCTTCTCCCCCCAGTCGCTCTCTCTCTTCCCCCCCAGTCGCTCTCTCTCTTCCCCCCAGTCGCTCTCTCTCTCCCCCCCCAGTCGCTCTCTCTCTTCCCCCCCAGTTGCTCTCTCTCTCCCCCCAGTCGCTCTCTCTCTCCCCCCAGTCGCTCTCTCTCTTCCCCCCAGTCGCTCTCTCTCTTCCCCCCCAGTCGCTCTCTCTCTTCCCCCCAGTCACTCTCTCTCTTCCCCCAGTCGCTCTCTCTCTTCCCCCCAGTCACTCTCTCTCTTCCCCCCCAGTCGCGCTCTCTCTTTCCCCCCCAAGTCGCTCTCTCTCTTCCCCCCCCAGTCGCTCTCTCTCTTCCCCCCCCAGTCGCTCTCTTTCTCCCCCCCCCCCAGTCGCTCTCTATCTCTCTTCCAACAACAGCATGCCCTCGAAAAAGCCTCGGCACCGCCGGGCACTCCAGCTAGTCTATATATATAAAACGGTCCGTCTGTCTTTCCATCTTTCCGTCTTTCTGTCCGTCTGTCCGGCTATACAATCAAAGGTTATAGAGTGTACCTACACATATGTTATATCAAAAGAAAGCTTATCTTTAGGGGACTCTAATAGGCATATTTACTTTTTGGTCAGACAAAAATTGTTCAGACAGTATACAAAAATGTTTCAAAAAACGGCAACATTCCGCTCATTAACGTTGAGTGACGTGATGCTTGACCAATCGTACAGGGGATTAACCTAATGGTTGACCAATCGGTGCATCAAGGGGGGCATTTCTTTGCATGTGTGGGCGGGCCTAATCCTTCTGAGCTGAGGTGAGTGGCGGCCATCTTGATTCCTAACTCTTGATTTATTTTTCCCACTTTGTGTGTGTGTGGAGGGGATTTTGGGAGTGAGTTGAGGTGGGGAAGGGTTTCCCCGGTGGTGGCCATCTTGATTCCTAACTCTTGATTTATTTTTCTCACTTTGTGTGTGTGTGGAGGGGATTTTGGGAGCAAGTTGAGGTGGGGAAAGGTTTCCCCAGCAACTGGGCCCGGGCCTGGGCCTCTCTCACAGCCTGTTGCCCCTCAGGAGGGCGGGGGTGGGGGGAAGAATGTTTTCCCCGGCAACCGGGCCTGGGCCTCCCTCACAGCCTGTAGCCCCTCAGGAGGGTGGGGGTGGGGGGAAGAAAGTTTTCCCCGGCAACTGGGCCCAGGCCTCTTTCACAGCCTGTAGCCACTCAGGAGGGAGGAGGGTTACCCCAGCAACCGGCGGCATCTCGCTCTCCCCCCCAGTCTCTCTCTCTCTCTTCCCCGCGCAGCCCGAAAGCCCAGGGAAGAGGGAAGCGAGCAGGTGAGCTGCGGCGTCTCACTCTCCCCTCCCACAGTCTCTCTCTCTCTCTTCCCCGTGCAGCCCGAAAGCCCGGGGGAAGAGGGAAGCGAGCAGGTGAGCGGCGGCGTCTCACTCTCTCTTCCCCGTGCAGCCCGAAAGCCCGGGGGAAGAGGGAAGCGAGCAGATGAGCGGCGGCGTCTCTCTCTCCCCCCGCCACCGCAGCGAAAGGCGTTCACCTGCTGCCCGGCCAACCAGGTCCAAAGGCCCGCCGCGTTAACGATGAGGAACCCCGGGCTCGCTTCGGAGCGATGGGCACCCGGCCTCCCGATGTCGGACTAACTCCGTTCTGGTACCAGAAAGGAGGGATAGACAGGGGGAGGGAGGGAGGGAGAGGGGAGGAGGGAGGGAGGGAGGGAGAGGGGAGGGAGGGAGAGGGGTGAGGAGAGTGGCAGGGAGGGAGAGGAGAGGGGAGGGCGGGAGAGAGAGTAAAGCAGAGAGAGACAGGGGGAGGGAGAGAGAGAGGGTGAGGGAGGGAAAGAGGGAGGGAGAGCTCACCTTCTTCCTTCCTTTTTTCCTTTGCAGGGGTCCATCAGGCCAGGCCTGAGGTGCTCCTTCCCCCCCTCTCTCTCCAGGCTAATCCCGAACTAAATCCAGCAGTCTCTCTCTCTCTCTTCCCCCCCATCTCTCTCTTCTCCCCCCAGTCTCTCTCTCTCTCTCTCTCAATACAATACAATACAAATCGCTTTATTGGCATGATAAGGTACATCTTATGTTGCCAAAGCATCAAAATACATTTATGGTTGAACACATAAACGCGGTTCCCCCTCTCTCTTTCCCCCCCAGTCTCTCTCTCTCTCTCTCTTCCCCCGTCGCTCTCTACCCCCCAGTCTCTCTCTCCCCCCAGTCTCTCTCTCTCTCTCTTCCCCGTCGCTCTCTCCCCCCCAGTCTCTCTCTCCCCCCCAGTCTCTCTCTCTCTCTCTTCCCCCCCAGTCACTCTCTCCCCCCCTTCCCCCCTGTCGCTCGCTCCCCCCCCCCAGTCTCTCTCTTCTCCCCCTGTCTCTCTCTCTCTCTCCCTCTTCCAACAACAACATGCCCTCAGAAAACCCTCAGCACTGCCGGGCACACCAGCTAGTATACTTATAAAATACCTGGGGATTTTCCTTTATTTTGCCCGCCAGTGTTTTTTCATGCTCCCTCTTCGCTCTCCTAATTTATTTTTTAAGTACCCCCCTGCACTTTCTATACTTCTCTAGGGCTTCCATTGTTTTTAGTCCTTTGTATCTGCCAAAAGCCTCCCTTTTTTTCCTAATCCATTCTTGTATATCCCTTGACATCCAGGGTTCCCTGGGCTTGTTGCTCCCACCCTTGACCTTTACGGGAACATGTTGCCATTGTACTCTCTCTATTTCCTTTCTGAAAGACTCCCACTGCTCTGATGTGGATTTTCCTACAAGTAGCTTATCCCAATCTGTAATGTATGTACCTTTAAGGGGGAGAACTACTTTTTACAGCTCCTGTATCCTGCAGTACCGGCAGTGACCACACCGGTATATAAACCCTGAGTAGTGATCTGTACAGTCAGTTGCAGTTTGAACCATGTTGAGTAAACACCTGTTGTACCGTTCTCTGCAGTACTTTTCTTATTATTACACGGACGTAACAGTGGCGACGAGCAGATTTGAACCTACCTGCAACTCTGCATCACCTCCCAGGGATTCGCTCCTGGAGAACAATGGAAGAAGGTCGAGTCCAGAAGCACGGGCGTCGACCACGGGCAACTGCCCAGTCATCCAGCGGAGATTTGAGCATCGCAGGGGAGGCTGTCGAGAGCCAGGCTTGGCTTTCCAGTCATGGTGGTCCAATGAAACGGGCTGGCAACAGGTACTGCGCAGACCCTTCCCGGACAGTGACAGGCTAGAACCCGACCGAGCGGCACAGAAAAAGGCCGAGCAGCGTCGACGGGGGAGAGAGAGAGGGCAGAGCGCACAGGGTGCAACCGGTGTTCAGGACCGAGCGGCGTCAACGGGGGAGAGAGATGAGAGAGAGCAGAGCGCAGCCGGTGGTCAAGGGCCGAGCAGCGTCAATGGGGGAGAGAGGCGCGCAGGAAAACGCGAGGCGCTATCATTGCAACGAGGACCACAGAGAGCGGCATTGGCAGCAGCGCAGGAGCAGTGCACAAAACCCACAGGGCGTCGCCATTTGCCACAAGGGCCGCCGAGAGTGGCGTTGGCAGCAGCGCGGGAGACGCCATTTTAAGCCGCAGCGGGGAAGAAAGGAAAGCGCAGGAGACGCCATTTTAAGTCACAGCGGGGAAGAAATGAAAGCGCAGGAGACGCCATTTTAAGCCAGTCTAACCACACCCAAAAATGCCGAATGGTGGCAGTATCACAGCGTTCGACAATGAAGTCGAAGATTGGACGACATATGTCGAACGCATAGAAGTATACTGCAAGGCGAATTAAGTGCCAGATGACAAGAAAGCGCTGGTATTGTTGAATTCAATGGGTGCAAAAACGTATGGCTTACTACAAAACCTAGTAACCCCAGAGAAGCCAGTAGAAAAGGATTTTGAAAACATAGTGTCAATCCTACAGGACCACTTAAACCCCACACCGCTGCTGATAGCAGAAAGATTTAAGTTTCACAAAAGGAACCAACACAAAGATGAAAGTAATGCTGAGTATTTAACGGAACTGCGCAAGCTATCGAAACACTGCCAGTTTGGAACGGGACTAGCAGATACTTTAAGGGACAAGTTTGTGTGTGGGCTTCAAAGTGACGGAACCCAGAAACGGCTTCTGTCAGAAATGGATCTTACGCTGGACAAGGCTTTCAGCATTGCAGTATCACACGAAGCAGCCGCAAAGGGCACTGCAGAGATACAACGGAGACCGCAAGAATATGGCACAAATGAAATGTCATACGGAACAGTGAAGTGCTATCGCTGCGGCAGAACAACACGCGACCATAATGATTGCTGGTTCAAGGACAAAGTGTGCAGACAGTGTGGAAAAGTAGGACACATAGCAAGAGTCTGCAGGTTGGGAAAGAAAACCAGCAGCAAGAGATCTCCACAGGAGAAGTACAAGAAGGTACATAAGGTGACGGAGAGTAGTTCAGATGAACAGAAGAGTGATACAAACTCCGGAAGCAAGGAGCTGGGTTGTCTGAAACTACATAATGTGATCAAAACAGAGGATTACCAAACTATCTGGGTCACGCTCAAGATAGCAGGAGTCCAAGTGAAAATGGAATTGGACACAGGATCAGCCCTAACAGTCATAAACCAAAGGGACTACAAGCGGCTATTCTCACATATACCCTTGAGAGAAACAAAGATTGTCTTGAAGACATACACGGGGCAAAAAGTCTACCCCAAAGGAAAAATAAGGGTGAACGTTACATATAACGGCAAGGAAACACCAAAAATGGACCTATATGTATTGCCAGATGGAGGACCACCACTACTAGGACGTGAATGGATCCGGAAGATAAAGCTAGATTGGCATTCCATACAAGCACTGACTGTAGCTACCAAAAAGGATGACGACGTCACACCTGGATGACTGTCAAAAATGCTAACTGATGCACAAGAAATGTTCCAGCAAGGACTCGGAACACTAAAAGGCATAACAGCGATGATCAAAATAGAGGAAAATGTAAGCCCAAAGTTTTTTAAGGCCAGACTGGTACCTTATGCGATCTGCCCAGCCGTCGAAGCAGAGCTGGAAGGTTTGGAACGTTCAGGAGTACTGCCCAAAGTGGACTGGAGTGAGTGGGCTACACCCATCGTTCCTGTAATGAAGAGGTCATTGAGTAATATGCCTGGGGAACCAAAGCAGGTTCGCATCTGTGGGGACTTTAAGGTGACAGTGAACCCAGTCCTTCACACTGTACAATATCCACTTCCGCGGATTGAAGATATTTTCGCCTCGCTATCTGGAAGGAAACACTTCACTAAGATTGATCTGGCCCAGGCGTACCTGCAAATGGAGGTAGAAGAAGCCTGGAAACAGTACCTCACGATCAACACTCATAAAGGTCTCTGCCAATACAACCGGCTGGTGTTCGGGGTAGCATCAGCTCCGGCTATTTGGCAAAGGGCAATGGAACAAGTCCTGCAAGGGATTCCAGGGACCCAGTGTTATTTGGACGACATCCTGGTCACGGGCGAAAATGACAGTGATCACCTCGCCAACCTGGAGCAGGTGCTCACTAGATTGAAGGAATATGGGCTCCGAGCTAATCGCCACAAATGCGAGTTTTTCCAGAAGCAGACCTCGTATTGTGGCCATGTTATTGGTAAAGAGGGGTTACATAAGTCCCCTGAAAAGATTGAGGCACTAGTCAAGGCTCCAGCACCGGAAAATGTGTCACAACTGAAGTCGTTCCTCGGGCTGGTGAACTACTACCACAAGTTCTTGCTGAATTTGTCTACCGTACTACACCCACTGAACACCCTACTGCAAACGGGGGTACCATGGAAGTGGAGTGACGAATTTAAACGAGCTTTACAGAAGAGCAAAGCATTGATCACATCAGAAGAAGTGTTGGCTCATTTCAACCCAGCACTACCAATTCATTTGGCGTGTGATGCATCACCCTATGGCATTGGAGCGGTGCTGTCGCACAAATTCCCGGACGGCTCGGAGAGGCCAGTAGCCTTTGCGTCTCGGTCACTAACCTCAGCCGAGCGTAACTATGCCCAGATTGACAGGGAGGCCCTCAGCCTAGTGTGGGGAGTGAAAAAGTTCAATCACTATCTGCACGGGCAGAAGTTCACCTTGCTGACTGACCACCAACGACTTGTCTCCATCTTTAATCCAAAGAAGGGCGTTCCGGTGATGACTGCGCAACGGCTACAAAGATGGTCCCTTTTTCTAGGGGCGCACCAATATGAAATCGAGTATAAGGGCACGAAACAGCATGGAAACACTGATGGGCTATCACGCCTGCCACTGCCTACTGCGGAGGAAGCACCAGCAGTGGATCCTGTCGAAATATTTCATTCGACTATAATTGAATGCTTGCCGTAACTAACGCTGGTATAGAGAAGGAGACCCGAAATGACCCGACACTGTCTCGGGTATATGATTTAATGGTGAAGGGATGGCCAGCACATGGCGACTCACTGTTGCCAGCATTCTCATCCAGAAGAGAACAGCTGTCAGTATGCCAGGGGACCTTGATGTGTGGATCCCGAGTGGTAATTCCACACAAGTTAAGGGAGAGAGTGCTCAATGAGCTTCACGAAGGTCATCTGGGAGGGGTGAAAATGAAAAGCCTTGCTAGGGCTTATATGTGGTGGCCGGGGATCGATCAGCAAATCGAGGACCTGACAAAGAGCTGCTCAGGATGCCAGAAGGTCCAAAATGCACCACCACATGCCCCTCTACACCCATGGGAGTGGCCCTCATCTCCATGGCAACGGGTGCATATTGATTTTGCTGGTCCATTCATGGACTCAATGTTTTTAATAGCCGTGGATGCGCACTCGAAATGGTCTGAGGTGATCAAAATGTCCTCCACCACCACGGAGAAAACTATTGCAGTCCTACGGACCATTTTTGCCAGGAACGGCTTGCCAGAGCAGATTTGCTCTGATAACGGACCACAGTTTGTGTCCGAAGAGTTTCGAATATTTATGAAAAGGAATGGGGTAAGGCATTACACATCTACCCCGTATCATCCAGTCACAAATGGATTGGCTGAGAGGTTCGTACAAACCTTTAAAAAAGCAGTAAAGGCCATGTGCGATGACGACATTCCACTGCAGCATAAGGTGGACAATTTCCTGTTAGCCTACAGAAATGCGACACATGCAGTCACCAACCAGGCCCCGGCCATGATGTTCTTTAACCGAAGGTTGAGATCTCGTCTGGATTTGCTCAGACCAAATGTACGAAGAGATGTTGAGAGTAAGCAATTCCAGCACATCAATGAGAAGCCGACAAGGAGCTTTAATGTAGGGCAACCAGTCTAGGCCCGCGACTACTGAACAGGGAAATGGCAACCAGGAACGATATGCACACGGCAGGGGCCACTAATGTACACAGTGGATGTTGGGGAGCACATTGTGAGATGCCATGTTGACCAGATCCTAGAGTCACAGGAACGAGTCAACCCCATGTCTCGGCCATACGTACCTGGTGAGGAACCCGACGTACAGGTCGCATCTACCTCAGAAACAATAGCATTGGAAGCTGATGAATCAACTGATGACAGGGTGTTAGAATCGGCTCTGCACCAAGAGCGAGACACTCGGGAAAGGCGTTATCCAGAAAGAATCAGGAAGCCTCCCCAAAGACTGAATTTATAAATAGACTATTTTCAGTTAATGTTGCATGTTAAAAGTGTTCATTGTAATTAGTTTGATATTTAATTGTTAAATGAGTGTTATGGTACTGTTAATCTAAAAGGGGAGGAATTGTAATGTATGTACCTTTAAGGGGGAGAACTACTTTTTACAGCTCCTGTATCCTGTAGTACCAGCAGTGACCACACCTGTATATAAACCCTGAGTAGTGATCTGTACAGTCAGTTGCAGTTTGAACCACGTTGAGTAAATACCTGTTGTACCGTTCTCTGCAGTCCTTTTCTTATTATTACACGGACGTAACACAATCCACTTTGGCCAGATTCTGCCTTATCATATTAAAATCGGCCTTCCCCCAATTTAGAATCTTTATTTCCAGTCCATCTTTGTCCTTTTCCATGACTACCTTAAATCTCACCGAATTATGGTCACTGTCACCAAAATGATCTCCTACTGACACTTCCACCACTTGACCGGCTACATTGCCTAGAATTAGGTCCAGTACCGCCCCCTCTCTTGTAGGACTTTCTACATGCTGGCTCAAAAAGCTCTCCTGGATGCACTGTGAGAATTCTGTACCCTCTAAGCCTTTCACACTCTGACTTTCCCAGTTAATATTGGGGAAGTTGAAATCCCCTACTATTATTACCCTATTATTTCTAAACTTCTCTGAGATTTCCCTACATATCTGTTCCTCTATCTCCCCCTGACTGTTTGGGGGCCTATAGTACACTCCCAGCAAAGTGCTTGCCACCTTTTTGTTTTTACGTTCTACCCATATGGCCTCATTAGAGGAACCTGCTAAGATACCATCCCTCCTTACAGCAGTAATTGACTCCTTGATTAATATTGCGACACCCCCTCCTCTTTTACACCCCCTCTGTCTCGCCTGAAGATTCTATACCCCGGAATATTGAGCTGCCAGTCCTGCCCCTCCCTCAACCATGCCTCTGTGACAGCAACAATATCATACTCCCATGTGTTCATCAACACCTTCAATTCATCTGCCTTACTCGCAAGACTCCTTGCATTAAAATAAATGCCATCCAGCCTTGCCATACTCCCTTGTGCTGTTATATATTTGCTCTGCCTTCCAGTCTGACTTGTTTTTCCTCTATATTTGGCTGTGGAACACCCCCTACTATCACTCCACTCCGTATCCCATCCCCCTCCCAAGTTAATATAACCCCCCCCCCCGCAACAGTACTAGCAGACCTCCCCGCAAGGATGTTGGTCCCATTCCGGTTCAGGTGCAACCCATCCGATTTGTACAGGTCCCACCTTCCCCAGGAGCAGACCCAGTGATCCAGGAAGTGAAAGCCCTCCCTCCTGCACCAATTCTTTAGCCACGCACTCATCTGCTCTATCCTCCTATTCCTATACTCACTAGCACGTGGTGCCAGGAGTAATCCAGAGGTTACAACCTTTGACGTCCTGCTTTTTAATCTGCTACCTTGCTCCCACAATTCTTCTTGCAGGACCTCATCCCTCTTTCTACCTGTGTCATTGGTACCAATGTGAACCACGACCTCTGACTGTTCACCCTCCCCCTTCAGAATGCCCTGCAGCCGTTCAGTGACATCCTTCACCCTGGCACCAGGGAGGCAACATACCATCCTGGAGTCACCTTGAACCAGCTCACCTTGAAAGCAGCTCACCTTGAACCAGAGCTTCCTTTCTAGAAATATAGAAACATTAAAAAAAGGAGCAGGAGCCGGCCATTCAGACCTGCGAGCCTGCTCCACCATTCAATGTGATCATGGCTGATCCTCTATCTCAATACCATATTCTCACTCTCTCCCCATACCCCTTGATGCCTTTTGTGTCTAGAAATCTATCAATCTCCTTCTTAAATATATTCAGTGACTTCGCCTCCACAGCCTTCTGCAGTAGAGAATTCCACACGTTCACCACCCTCTGAATGAAGAGATTTCTCCTCATCTCAGTCCTAAATGTCCTACCATAGTAATAACAGTATTATTGCTAATTTGGTTTGGCCAGTCTATATATAGATTAAAGTCTCCCATGATTACTGTAGTACCCTTGTTACGTGCATCTCTAATTTCCTGTTTGATGCCATCCCCTACATTATCACTACTGTTTGGAGGCCTATAGACAACTCCCACCAATGTTTTCTGCCCCTTGGTGCTTCTTAGTTCCACCCAGACTGATTCTACATCTTGATTTTTGAGCCAATATCTTTTCTCGCTATTGCTCTGACTTCATCCTTTACTAACAACGCCACACCACCTCCTTTTCCTTTGCCTTTAGATTTATCTTTTTAACATTTTTAGACATCTTTACATTTTTTTGTACTATGGCCCTATTTGTCTTATTATCATTTTTTCTCACCCAGACCCTATTTGTTAGTGCACCCCTTTGTTTGTACGCTCTGTCCCTTCCTGACATAGTCAGGTTATCTTTGCCCCAATCACTTTCCTACACTTCTTCCTTGTCTTTTCTCTTTAGCATTCTAAATTTCTCTCCACCAGGACCCTCCCCCACCTTATTTAGTTTAAAGCCCTATCTACTTCCCTAGTTACTCGATTCACTGGAACTCTGGTCCCTGCATAGTTCAAGTGTAGTCCGTCCCAACAGAATAGCTCTCTCTTTCCCCAGTACTGGTGCCAGTGCCCCACGATTCGAAACCCACTTCTCCCACACCAATCTTTGAGCCACGCATTCATCTCCCTGATCCTATTGACCCTATGTCAATTTGCTCATGGTTCAGGTAATAATCCAGAGATTATTACCTTTGTGGTTCAGCTTTTTAATTTAGTTCCTAGCACCTCAAGCTCTCTCAGCAGAAACTCGTTCTTTGTCCTACCTATGTCGTTTGTAAGTACGTGGACCATGACAACTGGATCCTCCCCCGCCCACTCCAAGATCTTATCCTGCCCAGAGCAGATGGCCTTTACCCTGACACCGGGTAGGCAACACAGGCTTTGTTACTTGTGCTCTTGGCTGCAGAGAACAGTGCCTATCCCCCAAACTCTACTGTCCCCTACCACTACCACATTTCTTTTTGCTCCACCCTCTTGAATGGCTCCCTGTAGCACGGTGTTGTGGTCAGTTTGCTCATCCTCCCTGCAGTCCCCGCTCTCGTCCACACAGGGAGTAAGAACCTCGTATCTATTGCACAAGAGGCTCCTCCACCACTGCCCCTGGTTCCCCATTACTGCCTTGCCTGTAGTCACACCCACTTGTCCCTGTCCATGGGCCAATTTTGAATTAATTAATCTAAGGGTTGTGACTGCCTCCTGGAACACAGCGTCCAGGTAACTCTCCCCCTCCCTGATGTGTCGCAGTGTTTGAAGCTCGGACTCCAGCTCATCAACGCAGTGCCGAAGTTCCTCGAGCAACCAACACTTACTGCAAATGTGGGCGCCATGGACCTCAATGGTGTCCACCAGCTCCCACATGTTGCAGCAGTAGCACAGCGCCTGCCCTGCCATCTCTCATGTATTTAATTAATTACATGTTTAAGTTTTGAACATTTAGTTTTTAATCCCGCCTCTTAATTTAAACCAATGCCCAAGAAAACAGAGAAATACTGACCAACCAATCACTTCCCTGTTTTCCTGTGAAGTCACTCCTCTTTTTGTTGTTCTTTAAATCGTCTGCTCCCTCACAGGTCGGTCCGCTCCCACTGCTGCTCCCAAGAGCTCAGTCTGGGCCTCGAGCCTCGGGCTTTATTTCCTCGCTCCTCTTTAGCCTGCTCCCTCACAGGTGAGTCAGCTCCCACGACTGCTCCCAATAGCTCGGTCTGGGCCTCGAGCCTCGGGCTTTATTTCCTCGCTCCTCTTTAGTCTGCTCTCTAACAAGTCGGTCCACTCCCGCTGCTGCTCCCAATAGCTCCTAGCTTCAGATTTCTATCATTCCAACTCAGTCTGAATTGAACAATATTTGACCACAGTTATTGCGTGAGTTACATCCATATTGTCCAGCTAAATGGTGTCAAGTACGATTCTTATACTGAAACCTTTGCGACAATCGTGATTGATACATATGTTTACATATTATAATAAAGACTGTAAAATCCCAGTCACATGATTATCCTGTTATTGCTCATGGGCTTTCTTTGAAAGACCGAGTGGAGAAAAATATTGTGAGCCTGAAATTGTGCAGCAGTTCTCCCGCTGTAACATCGGTGGGAGGTGGGCAGACAGTTAGAGATATGTTCCACATGGCTCAACGTGGTCAGTTACCCCATTTCTCGGGTGTTTCCGCTGGTCTCCCTCCGAAGTTACAGCGCAAAAGCTGGAGATTCCCCCTGGGGATTTCCAGGCCTGTGTCATCATTAGCCCCAGGAAATTAGACCATGGCCGCGAAATGTGGGAGCATAGCGCTGGCCGGTAAGGCAGCCGCCATTTTGGAGAGGTCGTTAGCGCTGCCGTTGCCTCCGCCCACCTCTCACATGTAAATGTCCAGATCGTGACCTCAATCGGCGTGCATCACCTCAATTGATGCACGAATGCGATTTTGGACACTGTCGCTCTGCATTCCATGCTCTCCAAACCACGCATGGAAGAAAGTGCGTAAAGCAGTACTACAGAGATGCTGCCAGCGCTTCTTAAAGGGACATACACATCTTTCAGGTAATTTCAATTTCAGATTTTGGACTTTTTGTTACATTTTATTGTAGTAGTGACTTGGTGCAAACCATTAAAAAAGTTGCTAAAGTGTGCAGGGAGTGCTGCCGGATGCCTGCCAGGCTTTGGATGTTAAAGGAATGCCTCTGAGAACACCACTGGCTCCCAGTCCTGGGGGCTCTAGTTGCAATTCCCCTGAGAGGAAGAGGATGAGGCGGAAGCAGAAGATGAAGAAGCAGAAGATGAAGAATCAGAAGGAAGGAGGCAACCCAGACAGCCCCTTTCTGGCCGGCATATCCAGGATCAAATTATCTGCCTGCGATGCCAGTGATCATAACCCCAATTCCCCTTTCAACATTTCTCCCACACCTCACCTTCCCTCTGTTACTGACCATCACAGTGTCCTCTTGGCCACAATGCTGAAATAAAAGCCACCGCAAAGCAAACTTTCCAATCACACTTTATCCATATATGAATCCAATGTTACATCAAAAATATCAAATAAATCAACCTTGTGCATTCCCGAAGTGATTGTCTTATGTGTGCCTTTGCCTATCCTAGTGATGTTATGCAGTGCTAGCCCAGTGGCTGCAGCATAACTGGTGGAAAGCTGCTGACTTTCATTCTAAACTAGGCAGTCTCAAGGCCTTAATGTTGAACTACATTCTACAAAAAAATTAAAAATCACTCCAAACAAGGCACTCTGCAGCTGGTAAAGCTTAACTGCCTTCTGCACCTAAAATATGGTAAAAGTGCTTCTGCTCTAACATAAATGGTTCAACAGGCCTGGGAAAGGGCACCCAGCGTCTCGGACGCAGCACTCATGGTTTGTGTAGGGGGTCAACATTGGAAGAGAGGTCATCTACCCACAGGGGGCCAGGAGGCCCTCCAGAAAGAAGGATGTGGGACCAGATCGCTGAGGCCATCACTGCCAGCAGTGTCACCCCCAGGATCTGGCTCCAGTGCCCAAAGAAGTTTCATGACCCCCGACCAGTGATCAAGTTCATTGAATGCATCTTCAAAACCCTCCGACTAACTGCACCACTAGCCTCACACATTGCTCAATGCATGACCCCACCTATCACTCACCTACCAACAATCTCTACCAAACACGAGGCAGACCTCACAGTCCTAGCTTCACCTCGCCCCCTTTGGAGGAGACGGTGCTGGCCATTCATGGCAGGGGCATGGCTGAGCCCTTGGCCAGCGGCGGGGCTGACAGAATACAGGATGCTGGTATACTCATACATTGTCCTCCTTCTCACATCCCACTTCCCCCTTATTCCACAATCTCTTCTGATGTACAAGCTGCACATGGTGTAGATAGGGCTGTAGATAGGGCTTTAAACTAAAAAAGTGGGGGAGGGGTCATGTGAGGGAAAGTTTAGAAATCTAAGGAGAAAGGTCAAGGCAATAGAGCAGTGTAGCGATTTGGGTAAAAATAAGCAGAGTGAAGGGACAGAGAGTTTAATGGTAGCAGTGCAGCAGAGAATAAGGTCAAAACAGGGAATAATGGTAAAAAGAGAATGTATATTTCTTGTCAATTATGTGTTCATTCTTTAAATGCTACCTGACGTAAGAAAACGACTAAGCACTTGGTTTGAGTATAAAATAAGGCTTTAATCAACTGTTTCACAACCATGAGTTTCTAGTTACATCACTAGCTCCTGGTTACAAAAACGTCCTGAGCAAGCTGGGCCCACGCCCGTGTATTTATACTTTCCTTGGACGGCGCCTCCAGCTGGCCACCCAGTGTTATCTCATGAGTCATTTCTACATGAATGGTAAGATTCATGACATTCTTCCCGCCTGAAAGATTTCAAAGTCCGACGACTTCCTTCCAGCGGATATAACAGACCACGAAGTGCCGCAGTCGTTTCGAATTCTGTTTGTGGCTGGAAGGCACGTCTCCTTGGATCGTGTCTTGCTTCCTGGGTCGCTTGGTTCGTACAGGTAGGTTGACCGGGCCCGTGTCGCCTTGATCGATCTGAGGGGGACTGGGGAGATCGTGACTCCGGGTGTGGGTCCCCACAGGCGCAGAGCTGGCTTCATCTTGCTTGGTAGCTGGTGACGTAATAAAACTCACTACGCACTTGGTTCGAGTATAAAGCAAGGCTTTAATCAACTTGTTTCAGAACATGTAGTTCTAGTTGTACTTCACTAATTCCTGTCTTACAAAATGTCCCTGGGCAAGCTGGGCCCACGCCCGAGCATTTATACTCTTTGGACAGTGCCACCAGCTGGCCGTCCAGTGTTATTTCATGAGTCGTTTCTTCATGCTGATGAGAGTTATAACATTCTTTCTGCCTAAAAGATTTGGAAGTCCGACGACTTCCTCCTAACAGATTAGGCGGACCACGAATAGCCGCAGCCTTTTAGATCTTTGTTTATGGCTGGAAGGCACATCTCCCCGGACCATGTCTTGGTCCCTGGGCCGCTTGATCCATACTGGTAGATCGACAGGGCTCGTGTCGCCTTGATCGACCTGAGTGAGACTGGGCAGAGCTGGCTTCATCTAGTTTGATAGCCAGGGATTGACCGGCGTCCTGCCTTCGGGTGGCCATCCCACGGGGAGCGATCGGCTCCCTGAGTGGATCCGGTGGGGTAGCCGGCAGTTCTCTTGATGTCCCAGGTAGGGTGTCATCTTCAAGGGAGCGCAGAGTGTCTGCATCATTACCGTGGGTCCCTCTATCAGTTGGGTCCGTGGGACCGGTTGGACAGGGAGCCAGGTCTTGGAGCGAAAAGGTGGATTCCCGGCCATCAGGGTACATGGGATTAACATCCGCGAGTTCCACCTCGTCGACGAGGGGATCGTTTTTGGAAGATCGGACAAACCTTCAGAGCAGCACGGGGCTGAGAGCTGCCTACCATGATGGTAGGGACGTCCCATGAGTGGAGCGACGCTGGAAGCTGAAGAATCGCTCGTGAGGCGTGACATTGGTGGATGGAGAAAGAAGAGACCTGATGGAATGCAACACGTCAGGTAGCATAGTTTCCCACTGCTGGTCTGGTAGGTTGTGAGACCTCAGTGCAAGACGAACAGCATTCCAAATGATAGCGTTGTATCTCTGAACCTGTCCGTTACCGATGAGATGGTACGGTGTCATTTTACTTGTGTCGACTCCCCGGTGGGAAAGATAACTTTTGAGTTTGCTTGACATGAAGGAGTGACCCCGATCAGAATGGATGAATTTGGCCGCACCATAAAGGGAAAAGACTTGATCAAGGCATTTGATCACTGTGGAAGTAAGCATATTGGGACAGGGGAAAGCAAAGGGAAAGCGTGAATATTCCTCCACCATAGTAAGTAAGTAGGTGTTTCGCGTTGAGGAAGGCAATGGCGCTTTAAAGTCAATGCTGAGTCGCTGCATAGGCTGCATAGCATGTATGAGCGTGCCATCCGATGGATGGAAGAATTGTGGTTTTAATTCCGCACAAATTCTACAAGTGGAGCATGTTCTTTTCAAATCTTTCGTAGAAAATGGGAGATTTTTAGATCACACAAAGTGCAACATACGGGTAACACCAGGATGGCATAAGTCAGTATGAAGATCCGCAAGAGTCGAAGTTGACATAGAAGAGCAGAATGCGCGCAGGAGGGTATCCGGGGCCACATTCACTTTGCCGGGTCGATAATGTATGGTGTGTCCAAAGGCGGCCAATTCCATCCTCCAGAATTGTATTTTGTTATTCTTGATCTTAGTGCATTTCCGGATATCCAGAATAAAGGCCACGGAGCGCTGATCGGTTATAAGTGTGAAATGGCAACGAGCGAGAAAATGACTCCATTTATGTACAGCTTCGATGATGGCCGTAGCCTCCTTCTCAACAGAAGGATAATGGAGCTCGCTACCCTGCAAAGTTCTGGAGAGAAATGCAACGGGTCGACCACCTTGATTCAAGGTAGCCGAGATCGCCACCTCCGATGCATCGCACTCGACCACAAAAGGGAGATTTTCATCGATGGAATGAAGCGTGGCTTTTTCCAGTTGTCGCTAGAGGTGGTTGAAAGCTGAAATAGCCGTTGCCTCCAACAGAAATGACTTCGCGTGAAGCAGGGGCTGGATCTTGTCGGAGAAGTGGGGTATCCACTATGCATAATAGGCGAACATGCTGAGTGCCCGGTGAACAGAGCTGAGATTCGTAGGGGGAGGGAGCTCCTGAAGCGGATGAAGTCGCTCCGGATCCGGTTTGATGACACCATTGCCCACCCAGTAGCCAAGGATGTTGACTGATGGTACTGATTTCACAGATTTGGACTCATTTAAGGTTAAGTTGCGAAGACAGAGAGCGTCAAAAAATTTCTGGAGGATGCCATCATGCTCCATCTGGTCATGATCAGCAATGGTGATATTATCCAGATGGAAAAGTGTCCATTAAGTTCTCCTGTTTGACTAGGCTATCCATTGCCTGTTGAAAGATGGCCACCCCATTGGTGACCCCAAATGGAAGATGACAAAACTGGTAAATCCGACCATTGGCCTCAAAGGTCGTATACTTTTTGTCAGAGTCTTTTAACGGTACTTGATGGTAGGCACTCCTTAAGTCAAAAGTTGAAAATACCTTGTAGTTGGCAAGGTTATTGACCATGTCATCGATGCATGGTAGTGGGTAGGCATCCAGGTCAGTATACTGGTTAATAGTTTATGAGTAATCGATGCAAAGACTATTCTTGTGTTGCTTCAGAGGATTTTTAACAACGACGATTTGAGCCCGCCAGGGAGATGAACATGGCTCAATGATACCATTAGCTGGAAGACGAGAGATCTCTGCCTCAATAAAGGTTAGATCAGCTTGGCTGAAATGTAGTGATTTAGTGACTGTGGGCTTACATCAGGGGGAAAGATTGGCAAACAAGGAGGGCTCGTCGAGCGAAGCCGCCGAAAGCGCACAAAATGGTACTTTGGAAATAGTAAGCTCCGGCTTTGAACCTCCAAACTCGAAAGTGAGTCTTTTGTGTTGTTTCTGGAAATCCTGTCCCAGGAGCACATCACTGCATAGGTTTTTGAGCACCACGAGCCGGGTGGAGAAATAAGTGCGGCCATTGTGAATAAGGTCAACAAGACAAATGCTGGAACAGTTGGTGGTCAGTGACATCAGAGCCACTGCAGTTTCCCTGTCCAAGGGGTAAATACGCAGTTTTAACTTACTGACAGCCCGCTCACTAATGAAGCTGTCAGAGCTGCATGAGTCGATTAGTGCACTCAAAATGTGTCCATTTACCGAAACCTCCGTGGCTGCATGGGACAGACTTTGGGAAAAACAGCTGTGATGGGAGGAGGAGTAGTTTGACCCTTGACAGCTGTAACCTTAGTAGTGGTTCTTGGGGGAGGAGCAGTTTTAAAGATAGCAGCTGTAACCTTAGTAGTGGCTCTTGGGGGAGGAGCAGTTTTATAGATAGTAGCTGCAAAACTAACAGGAGCTCTCGACCAGTATACCTTAGAAAAGTGGCCTTTCTTACAAACAGAGGCTCTTGGCTGGCATACATTAGAAAAGTGACCTTTCTTACTACAATGATTGCAGGTTGCGTTACAAGCAGGACAAAATTTCCTATAGTGGAATGCACCTCCACAGAAAAAAACACTTCCTTCCAGATTGCCAAGATGCCGCTAGGGCAGGGTCGTCGTCAGTGAAGGCTTCTAGGGTAGGGTTGTCATCAGCCAGATTAGAGTCATCATCAGTGAGGGCTTCCGCCCGAGGCCTATCGAAGGAGTCACTAAAAGTGATAGCAGCAGCCCATGCACGTGCCAAAAGATAGGTATCTGCATTCCTCTTGGCTAAGTCCAGAGAACATGCCTGGTCATAGGCAGCCTGTAACTCGAGGGTTTTATTCTCCAACAGACGCTGGCGTATGAAGGGAGATGCAATTCCATAAATAAAGGAATCATGAATTAACTCCTCCTGGTACTACTCAGCTGTGACAGCTTTAAGATTACAATCCTTGCTGAGCCTGCGAAGCTTTTGAAGGAATTCGTGAAGTGATTCCCCGGGTTATTGTCGAGTTGTGGCCAGTAGATGCCGAGCAAAAATTTTGTTTGGGGCCTTAACATGTAGTCGCTGTAATATTAGGATAGCGGAGTCATAGTCTACACAGTCTTCGATAAAATCAAACACATAAGGAGATACATAACTGGCAAGTATCTCTAATTTATCAGGAACATTTTTCAACACACACCCCGAGGAAGTTGCTGAAGGTACGATACCAGTGTTTCCATACCTTAGCAGTTGTAGTGGAATTCGGGTCCAGGTCAAGACGGGCGGGTCAGAGTAGTTTGTCCATGATGAATTGATTACTACGTCAGAGTTCCCTTCTACAGTTGACGTCATAGCTGGCTGTTCCTGAAATCACTCAGAGCGTGGAGCCGATACACAGTTGATTACATTGATGTAAGAAAACTACTAAGCACTTGGTTTGAGTATAAAACAAGGCTTTAATCAATTGTTTCACAACCATGAGTTTCTAGCTACATCACTAGCTCCTTGTTACAAAAACGTCCTGAGCAAGCTGGGCCCACGCCCGAGTATTTATACTTTCCTTGGACGGCGCCACCAGCTGGCCGCCCAGTGTTAGCTCATGAGTCATTTCTACATGAATGGTAAGATTCATGTAACTAGCCATTGCTTGTCTTCTGTTTGAGCAATGATAGGAAAGTCCCACCAACTCCTCTACTGATCGAGTGAACATTGACAGTACAGTTCCACCAGCTCCTGTAATGTTTGAGCGAGCTATCACAGGACAGTCCCACCAGCTCCTCTTCTGATCGAGCAATTGCAGGACAGTTCCACCAGCTCTGCTTCTGATCGAGTGAGCATTCACAGAACTGTTCCACCAGCTCTGCTTCTGATCGACTGAGCATTCACAGGACAGTTCCACCAGCTCTGCTTCTGATCGAGTGAGCATTCACAGGATTGTTCCACCAGCTCTGCTTCTGATCGAGTGAGCGTTCACAGGACCGTTCCACCAGCTCTGCTTCTGATCGAGTGAGCGTTCACAGGATTGTTCCACCAGCTCTGCTTCTGATCGAGTGAGTGATCACAGGACTGTTCCACCAGCTCTGCTTCTGATCGAGTGAGCGATCACAGGACTGTTCCACCAGCTCTGCTTCTGATCGAGCGAGTGATCACAGGACCGTTCCACCAGCTCTGCTTCAGATGGAGTGAGCGATCACAGGACTATTCCACCAGCTCTGCTTCTGATCGAGTGAGTATTCACAGGACCGTTCCACCAGCTCTGCTTCTGATCGAGTGAGCATTCACAGGACCGTTCCACCAGCTCTGCTTCTGATCGAGTGAGCATTCACAGGACTGTTCCACCAGCTCTGCTTCTGATCGAGTGAGCATTCACAGGACCGTTCCACCAGCTCTGCTTCTGATCGAGTGAGCGTTCACAGGACTGTTCCACCAGCTCCTCTTCTGTTCGAGCAATGATAGGACCGTTCCACCAGCTCCTGTTCTGATCGAGCAATGATACGACCATTCCATCAACCCCTCTTTTGATAGAGCAATGGTAGGACAGTTCCACCAGCTCCTCTTCTGATCGAGTGAGCGTTCACAGGACAGTTCCACCAGATCCTCTTCTGCCGATAATTGTGCTCTCTCAGCTCTCCTCCATGTTCACTTCCCTCCTCGGTGTTTGCCAGGCCACTCTGTGCTACACATCACGGGGTGTCTGGAAATCTTTGCTCATCTCCCCCTGCATAGAACCATAACATAGAAACATAGGAGATAGGAGCAGGAGTAGGCCATTCGGCCCCTCGAGCCTGCTCCGCCATTCAATGCGATCATGGCTGGTCATCGAAATTCAGTACCCTGTGCCTGCTTTCTCCCCATACCTCTTGATCCCTTTAGCCTTAAGAAATATATCCAACTCCTTCTTGAATATATTCAATGTATTGGCCTCTACTGCCTTCTGTGGTAGAGAATTCCACAGGTTCACCACTCTCTGGGTGAAGAAATTCCTCCTCATTTCTGTCCTAAATGGCTTACCCCTTATCCTTAGACTGTGACCCCTGGTTCTGGACTCCCCCACCATTGGGAACATCCTTCCTGCATCTAGTCTGTCCAGTCCTGTCAGAATTTTATAAGTTTCAATGAGATCCCCTCTCATTCTTCTAAGCTCCAGCGAGTACAAGCCCAATTGACCCAATCTCTCCTCATACGTCATTCCTGCCATCCCAGGTATCAGCCTGGTGAATCTTCGCTGAACTCCTTCCATAGCAAGAACATCCTTCCTCAGATAAGGTGACCAAAACTGCACACAATACTCAAGATGTGGTCTCACCAAGGCCCAGTATAACTGCAGCACGACATCCTTGTTCCTGTACTCAAACCCTCTCGCTACAAAGGCCAACATGCCATTTGCCTTCTTAACCGCCTGCTGCACCTGCATGCTTACCTTCAGCGACTGGTGCACAAGGACACCCAGGTCTCGATGTCTCGGGTAGTGGTCAGAATATCAAATGCAGTTTTCTTATTGTTCATAGGCAAGGACACAAACATCTCCAAGGGAAAGCTCTCAATTTACTAATCTCACTGGCACTTTCCTGACTTTCACTAGAATGTATATTGATACCAGATTGTTTAAAAGAGTTTTCCAACTCCATGAGATTCCTGCACAACCAAGATGATTAAACAAGCAGAATCACCTCCAATGTCCCAAAATTTCAATTCAAATCATTAAACATTTATGAAACTAAAAACTGCCAATTTTGAAATGAGAAAGTCTCCCGTCCGGAATTAGAAACTTTGAGACAACTTAAAATAATAACCAGAATTTCACTGTGGCCACAATGAAAGTCGGCTTTTCACAATTTAATAGGTTCGTTAACCTCAATGGTTCCAATTTAATTCAAACCAATATTTTATTAACTAAACACTACAGAACAGATAAAATAATCCAAATAGCACCTGCTTACAAATATTGGGGCAGAAATTCAGGTCGGGGGCTTGCCGCGCGTGCCAGCCCCCTATCTGCCCTTACCCGACGTGCCGGCCGTTGAGCTTCAGGGACGCCTGGAATTCCTGTTTTAAAATGTTGACTCCCGGGCAGCGTCTGACGTTACGCCGCCCAGGAGTGCAGCCAGCGCGAAGCCTGGAGCGCGCAGTGCAAGTGAGACACGCCCCTTGAGGTCTCAGTTTAAAAGGACACGCCCCCAATGTTTCTCACAAGCTGCAAAGCATTTTTACATGTAGAGCAGCATTTTAAATAGGTTTTTGGTATTTTTAAGAAGCTTTTGGTAACTTTTATAAACTTTTTAAAACGTTTACATTATTTTGAAGAATCTGAAGTAGTTTTAAACAGAATTAAAGCAATTTAAAGACTTTTAAAAGCCCTGAAAGCATTTTTTTCATTCCATTTATTTAATTAGCAATGTCGTCGTCGTACGTGTCTTCACACTGTTCCCTTTGGGGAACTGAATGAAATGGTGGAAGGATTTCTGGCCGTGATTAACGCTCCTTCCGTGACCGTAACCATCTTTGTACCAGCCATTAGGGTGGTTAGTCCTATGGTGGGAGGGTTTTACGGGCTCCCACAACCTATACGAGGGGGGGGGCCACCCACACCCACGGACGCAAATATCCCACTGGATGCCTACCCAGAATTTAGAGCCGGAGCTCCGACTCCACTTGCCGGGACTGTCTGGAGCGGAGTTAGAAACCCTACGCCGTGTGGCCCAGCGGCGGGGATGCTACCGCTACGCCAAAGGCCCACTCAGATTAGCAATGTGAAATGGCTGGAATGAGCACAATTCACGGCATTAAAAGAACTCACAATTGAACTGATGATGACCTCAGCAATCTCCTCAACGAGGTGGAGGCGCAGCGCCTGCTCATCATTGGTAATGAGAAGTCCAAGGCACCGCAAAAAGGACAGATGATAGCTTGGTCTTTCAAGTGGCAGCATAGGGCTCCAGTCACGGGGAGGGAAAAGGTGCAGGAAATGTATGGGTGTAATCTTTTGCGCGGAGTGGGCCTTTTGCGTAGCGGTACGCATCCCCGCCGCTGGGCCAGAAGGAGTAGGGTTTCGAGCCCCGCTCCAGACAGTCCCGGCAAGTGGAGTCGGAGCTCCAACTATAAATTCTGGGTGGACATCCAGCGGGATACTTGCGTCCGCAGGTGTGGGTGCCCCCCCCCCTCAGATGGGTTGTGGGAGCCCGTAAAACCCTCACGCCATAGGACTAACCACCCTAATGGCTGGTATGAAGATGGTTATGGTCACGGAAGGAGCGTTAACGTGGCCAGAAATCCTTCCACCACTTCATACAGTTCCCGAAAGGGAACAGTGTGAGGATACGTACGATGATGACCTCTTGCGCAATGCACCTCCTTGGACCCTCAGTCGCAGATGCGAGTGGGCAAATTGTGCAATTGTTATATTTTTCATTTTATTGACATGTAAAATGTTGGCCCAGTAATTCCGTTCCAAACGCGTGAGTATGGTTGGGGTACTCACGCGTCTGGCCAGAGGAAATGCCGGTTTTCAGCATGCACAGCGCATGCGGGGAAAACCGGCATTTCCTGTCCTCTGAACAAAGGGGTTCAGAGGCAGAATGCATGCAACTGCACAGGCAGCGCGTGCGCAGTAAAATTCGTCGGTTTCATTCATGCTTTCAGTGAGGTTAAGTCCTTACAACTTACACATGAAATAAGCATGAGTACAGTTGCTCCAGAGGCTGCAGAGGAAGATATATTTTATCGTGGAGCTTCTGAAAGGCAATATTATTGTTTGGGAAAGGGAGGAAAGTTATTTTAAGAAATGCTGAGATAAGTTTTAAAGTTTATTTTTGTTTTTTAAAATGGGTTTTCAGTACTGTAGGTAGAAGGAGCAATTGTGGCTATGTGAATTGAATTTGCTGTGTTTATTAAATGTGAAAATGACGCCAACATTTTTCAGAAAGAAACTTTTCATCAGTAATATATTCTTTTAAGTAATTATGTATGTATGTCTGTATATATTCCTTTGCGTATATGTATGTATATATTCCTTTACTTATGTGTATGAATGTATGTATTTAATTATGACTTTCAGAGAAAGTAACTTATTGGAAAATCATAATTAAATACATACATTCATACACATAAGTAAAGGAATATATACATATACGTAAAGGAATATATACGGACATACATACATAATTACTTAAAAGAATATATTACTGATGAACAGTTTCTTTCTTAAAAATGTTGGAGTCATTTTCACATTTAATAAACACAGCAAATTCAATTCACATAGCCACAATTGCTCCTTCTACCTACAGTACTGAAAACCCGTTTTAAAAAACAAAAATAAACTTTCTCAGCATTTCTTAAAATAACTTTCCTCCCTTTCCCAAACAAAAATATTGCCTTTCAGAAGTTCCACGATAAAATATATCTTCCTCCGCAGCCTCTGGAGCAACTTTACACATGCTTTTTTCATGTGTAAGTTGTAAGAACTTAACCTCACTGAATCCATGAATGAAATCGACGAAGTTCACTGCGCATGCGCTGCCTGTGCAGTCGCACGTGCTGTGCCTCTGAACCCCTTCGTTCAGAGGACAGGAAATGCCGGTTTTCTCCGCATGCGCTGTGCATGCTGAAAACCAGCATTTCCTCCGGCCAGACGCGTGAGTACCCCGACCGTACTCACGCGTTTGGAACGGAATTACTGGGCCATTGACATCATCTTTTCTTCCTTCAGGTGTCTTTCAGAGAGTTGAATGTGTGGCTCAAGGATTGGTGTGGTCGAAATGGGTTTTGATTCATGGGGCACTGGCACCAGTACTGGGGAAAGAGGGAGCTGTTCCGTTGGGACGGCCTTCAGTTGAACCATGCTGGGACCAGTGTCCTGGTGAATCGAATAACTAGGGCTGTAGAAAGGCCTTTAAACTAAATAGTGGGGGGGAGGGTTCAAACAAGGGGAAATTTAGAAAGTTAAAGAGAAAGGACAGGGCAATAGTGCAGGATAGCAATATGGGCAATGAAAACCAGAGTGTGACAGGAAGGGACAGAGCGTACAAACATAAGAATGCACCAGCAAATAAGGTCAGAGTAGGGAAAAATTATAAAAAGACAAAATTAAAGGCTCTTTATCTGAATGCATGCAGCATTCGTAACAAGATAGATGAATTGACGACACAAATAGAACTAAATGGATATGATCTAATAGCCATCACAGAGACTGGTTGCAACATGACCAGGGCTGGGAACTGAATATTCAGGGGTATTTGACATTTCGGAAGGATAGACAGAAAGGAAAAGGAGGTGGGTAGCTCTGTTAATAAAGGATGAGGTCAGTACAATAGTGAGAAATGATCTTATCTTGGAAGTTCCAGATGTAGTATTAAACTTAAATAAAATCAATTACAAAGATATGAGGAGAGCATTGGCTAAAGTGGACTGGGAAAATAGATTAGAAGGTGAGACGATAGAAAAGCAGTTCCAGGCATTTAAAGAGATAATTCATGACTCAACAAAGATATATTTCAGTGCGAAAGAAAGACTGGAAGAGAAGGATGAACCAAACATGGCTAACCAAGCAAGTTAAGGATGGTATCAAATTGAAAGAAAAGGCATACGATGTTGCAAAGATTAGCGGTAGGCCAGAAGATTGGGAAAATTGTAGAAACCTGCAAAGGATGACTAAAAAATTAATTAGGAGGGAGAAAATAGCTTATGAGAGTAAACTAGCAAGAAATATAAAAACTGACAGAAAGAGCTTCTACAAGTATATAAAGAGGAAGAGAGTAGCTAAAATAAACATTGGTCCCTTGGAGAGCGAGACTGGGTAAATAATAATGGGAAACAAGGAGATGGCAGAGGCATTGAACAAATATTGTGTATCTGTCTTCACAGTAGAGGACACTAGAAACATCCCAGTAATAGTAGAAAACCAAGGGGTAAAAGGGAGGGAGGAACGCAAAACAATCACTATCACTAGAGAAAAAGTGTTAGGCAAACTTATGCGTCTAAAGGCTGACAAGTCCCCTGGATCTGATGGCCTGCATCCTAGGGTATTAAAATAAGTCGTTACAGAGATAGTGGATGCATTGGTTGTAATCTTCCAAAATTCCCTTGACTCTGGAAAAGTCCCTGCAGATTGTAAAACTGCAAATGTAACACCCTTATTCAAATAAGGAGGGAGACAGAAAGCAGGAAACTATAGGCCAGTTATCCTAACATCTGTCATTGGCAAAATGCTCGAATCCATTATTAAGGAAGTAGTAGCAGGGCATTTAGAAAAGCATAATACAATCAGACAGAATCAGCATGGTTTTCTGAAAGAGAAATTGTGTTTGACAAATCTATTAGAGTTCTTTGAGGAGGTAATGAGCAGGGTGGATAAAGGGGAACCAGTAGATGTAGCGTATTTGGATTTCCATAAGGCATTCAACAAGATGCCACTTAAAGGGTTACTGCATACTATGAGTTCATGGTGTTGGGGGTAATATATTAAATTGGATAGATTGGCTAACTAACAGAAAACAGAGAGTCAGGATAAATGGGTCATTTTCAGGATGGCAATCTGTAACTAGTGGGGTACCACAGGGATCAGTGTTGGTGCCTCAACTATTTTCAATCTATATTAATGACTTGGATGAAGGAAGCAAGTGTATTGTAGCCAAACTTGTGGACGTTACAAAGATAGGTGGGAAATCAAGTTGTGAGGAGGACATAAAGGGGTGAATTGTCCCAGCCCTGGGGAGGTGGATATGGATGCGGGACTGTCAGGTAAATGGCAGAAACTGGGAGCGCGTACCGAACCCGCTCCCAACCTGCCTCTGTGCCATCTTCCCGGGAGGCGGGTACCCGACTCGCGCAGGGACCTGTCACCTCGAAGCGGAAAGGGGATTACAGCCAATTAACTGCCTGTCCACAGGTAGTTAACAGGCAGTTAAGAGGCTTATCCCCATTTTACCCCTGCAAGTGCGGGCTTCCCGACGGCTGAGAATGTAGCCAGGGTCAGCGAGGCGAGCAGTGGGTCTGCGGTGGTGGGAGGGATCGAGAAGTCCGCTGTGGAGGTGAGTGATGGGTGCAAGTGTGGAGAGGTAAGTATGAGAGGTAAGCGTAAAGTGTTAGAAAAAGTTTCCTTACCTTTGCTTCTTCCTGCAGGCTTCCACCCTTGGGGATCCGGAGGTGCCTCATCTCAACGGCAGAGATGACAGAATAGCTGCTGCATTCCCAGATGTTTCTCAAAGCTGTCAAACGCTGACAATTCATCTCTCAAAAATTTTCAACAGCTGAAACGTCATGTGCTGACGTCCTCTGTCATCGGCATTCCCTTAATTGGCTGGCTAAGCCCGCAGGGTGGGCATAACGAGATCAATCAAGGGAAAATAGTGTAGGTTGGCCGGACGTCATTGAGGACGGGACTGAAACCCGACAACCAGCAGCCCAGCCCCCAATGCACCCCCATTGAGAAAATCCAGCCCAAAGAGTCTGCAAAGGGATACAGATAGATTAAGTGATTGGGCAAGAATTTGGCAGATGGAGTATAATGTGGGAAAATGTGAAGTTATCCAGTTTGGTAGGAAGAATAGAAAAGAAAAACATTATTTAAATGGAGAAAGACTACAGAATGCGATGGTACAGAGGGATTTGGGTGACCTCATAAATGAAACACAAATAGTTGCAGCAAGTAATTAGGAAAGCAAATGGAATGTTGGCCTTTAATTCAAGGGGGATAGAGTGTAAAAGAAGGGAAGCCTTGCTACAACTGTATAGGGCGCTGGTGAGACCACACCTAGAGTACTGTGTACAGTTTTGGTCCCCTTATTTAAGGAGGGATATACTTGAATTGGAGGCAGTTCAGAGAAGGTTCATTATGTTGAATCCTGGGATGGAAGGGTGGTCTTATGAGGAAAGGTTGAGCAGGCTGGGCCTATACTCATTGGAATTTAGAAGAATGAGAGGTGATCTTATTGAAACATATAAGATTCTGAAGGGGTTGAACAGGGTAGATGCTGAGAGGATGTTTCCCCTCGTCAGGGAATCTAGAACAAGGGGGCATAGTCTCAGAATAAGGAGTCGCCCATTTAAGACGGAGATGAGGAGGAATTTCTTCTCTCAGAGGGTCGTGAATCTTTGGAATTCTTTACCCCAGAGAGCTGTTGAAGCTGAGTCATTGAATATATTCAAGGCTGAGAGAGACAGATTTTTGAGCAACAGGGGAGTCAAGGGTTATGGGGAACGGGCAGGAAAGTGGAGTTGAGGCCAAAATCGGATCCGGCATGATCTCATTAATGGTGGAGCAGGCTCGAGGGGCCAAATTGCGTTTCACTTCGAGCATTACTCACCTGACCCTTACACTTCCACGGCAATCTCAAGCTTCTTGGCTAGCTAATTTGCCTTGCCAATCGCACAGGCCCTGGGGGCGATTTTAGAATGGGTTTGGACTTTAACCACCCCAAGGGCTGTTGCCTCCTCTCAGCCTTTGCCAGAACCCACTGGATCAGCCCTGCCAAAGGCAACGACTTACCTTCCACAGAGGTTAATCCTTTTTAATTCCAAATCACTTCTTACTTGTTGAAACCTTAGCGGGTGGGGTAGGAGTGAGCCACGATAGCAGGTCTCAGACTGTGCACCTTTTGGCTGCCGCTCTGGACACTCCACTTTGTTCTCCCCCTTTTTCTTTTCTCCCCACCCCTCCTTGACTGCTCTCTCCTGTCATCATGCCTCCTTTAATTTCTCCGCTCTTGAGTAGTCTGCCCTCTCAAATCCCAACCCCAACCCTTCTCAACATTCCTTCTCTCCTGACGCTGTCTCAATTCATCATGTTCTCTCTTCACTGAGTTCACTGTGCTCCTATCATCCCTTAATCCCTCCCTCCATGAAAAATCTCCAACACATATTCACGGCCATCCCCTTGACCTTCCCATCTCTCGTGGCCTCGCTACACCCATCGTGTCAATCACAGATAAAATCATCTCTGACCTTTGCTTGTATCTCTCTCCACCCACATCCCACTCCCCGCCCGAACCCTACTTTCTTTTGTGACCAGCCCTGGAAAAAACTCTCTCCCAACTCTCTTAGATCTGCACTTACAAAATCCCAAGGGAGAAAAATTCAGTTGGTTAGCGCCTCCAGTTAGAGCCAGCTGGGGGCGCTAACGGGATGCCGATGCAGTAGCACTGGGGCGAGGCGACTCCAGCGATGGACGCCAAATGCACATCCCCTGTAGCGCCGCCACTACGAGTTACCTCCGGGGACCTCAGCGCCAGGCAGATCGTGATGTCAGTGAGTCTGCAACATTCACTGAGTGCCCAATCTGCACAATTCATTGTCACCCCCTGCCTTAGTGCCTCGGCCCGACACTGACAGGGAGAGGAGACTTCAAGCAGGTGGATGCCAGCTCCAGGGGTGCAACTTAAAGGGATCATGAGCAATGAATCGCAGCTGTCATGATAGTGCTGTTTCACTGCTTCCTTGTCAGTTTGACATTGTGCTACAGTTTAATTCAGAAATTTAAAGGTTGTTTAGTATCAGGACTGTTGTGGCTACTAATAATTAGTTACTGTTATTCTCACAACATATCAAAGTGCTACATTTAGTTGCATTAATGGGGGCTGTACTGGCAGTCGACCTCACCCTCCAGGATCTACGGCAGAGGGAGCAGAGGCAGCGAGAAAGATTGGAACATGTGGCCAGAGTGAGGAGAAGGGCCATGAGGGCTCTCAACAGGAGGGCATGCTCTCCAAGGGTATTCCGAGAGCACTTCTCCTATCTCCAATTAAGTGAGGAGCAGTGTATTAGAAGGCTCCGCCTCAGCAAGGAGGTGGTCACAGAACTTTGCCACCTCCTGCAACCAGACCTCAAGCCTCAGGTTAGGGTGACCACAGCTCTCTCAGTGGCAGTAAAGGTCACCGTCACCCCCAATTTCTTCACCAGTGGATCCTTCCAGTCTCCAACAGGAGACATAGCTAACATTTTGCAGTTCACTGACCATCGCTGCATCCAGGTGTTCACAGAGGCTCTCTACAGTAGGAGAAGGGAATACATTTCCTTCCCCATCACCAGAGAGAAGCAAAACGAACATGCATATGGCTTTGCCAGGATAACGGGCTTCCCCATGGTGCAGAGCGCCATTGATTGCGCCCACGTAGCTTTGCGGGCACCACATAACAATCCCAAGATCTTCCATAACCGCAAATGCTACCACTCACTTAATGTGCGGTTGGTGTGTGACCAGAGACAGCGAATCCTCAATGGGCAGCAGCCACGATGCCTTCATCCTGTGCCAGACCGGTGTGCCAGCACTCTTCCAGCCACCACGTCAAGCTCGCGGATTGCTGGTCAGAGACAAGGGCTATCTGCTCTCCACCTGGCTCATGACACCCCTCCGCAACCCAACACTCCTGCCCAGCACTCATATAATGAGAGCCATGTTGCCACCAGGAACATCATCGAGCAGACCATCGGGGTGCTCAAGCAACAGTTCCGCTGCCTTGACCGCTCGGGAGGAGCCTTCCAGTACTCGGCTGAGGAGATGTCCCATTTTGTGGTTGTCTGTTGCATGCACCACAACTTGGCCATCATGAGGGCCCAGCGCTTGACACCTGGGATTGTGGGACCACCTCAGGAGGAGGATGAGGAAGAGGGAGAGGAGTAGGATGAGGAAGATGAAGACGATGAGGAGCAGGAGGAGGAGGAACGGGAGTGAGGGAGGAGGCAGCCACTCAATCGGCCTTCCAGAAGGGTGGTCCGTGGCCGCCTCATCAGACTGCAGTTCCAACAAATTAAACCTCAGATCCCCGTTGCTCACCACATCCCCATCATTCCATCCGTGCCACAGACCATATCACAGCGCAAAGCTGAAATGAGAGACACCACTAAATAATTCAAACTGAATTAATAAATTTAACAATAATCAGTGAACACATATTTACAGCAACATTATTACCTATTCACCCTTGTGCAATCCCTTAGGGCCTCCCGTTACTGTGCCTTTGCCTACTCTAGTGCTCCTACGAAGTGCTGGCCCAGTGGCTGCAGCACGGCTGGTGGAAAGCTGCTGCGTGACCATGCGGGAGACTTCAGATGGCCTTGCAGGACGCCCTCGACCAGCTCTGGGCCTGGAAGGCCCGGCTGTAGACTGCAGCACCTCACCATGGGCGGCAGTTCTGCAGCTACCTATCTGCTCCACAACAACCTCACCACCACCTATGATGCCCTAGTCCCTATTAAAACCATTACTCTCTCTCACCCCGGACGTTCCACCTGGTGTGGCATTCATCTCCACTCCCTTAAGTCCAAGGGACACATTCTTGAAAGCATATGGCGGACAACTGGTTTAGCCAATCACTGCCAAATCTGGCTGGACCACATAAAGCAGTATCGGGTCCTGCTCTCCACTGACAAAACTGCTCACTATTCCAGGATCATTCTGGAATGCAAAGATATCATCCACATTCTTTTCTCTACTGCTAACCGTCTTCTTAAACTCCTCTCCCCTGTCTCCTCCACCCTCACCTCCAACAAGTGCGAGGAGCTCATGGACTTATTTATCTCTAAGATTGAGACCATCCGATCATCTGCCTCTGCGACTTCCCTTGCTTCCCCTAGCTCACCAGGCCAAACTTCCCCTAAGGTTCGCCACTGCCCTAGCCCTGAACTCACATCTTCCTCCAGTTTATCTCCGATCTCCCCTCATGCCCTCTCTGAGCTCATCTTGTCCATGTGTGCCACTTCCTACTCCCTCGACCCTATTCCCACTAAACTGCAGACTGCACAACTTTCCTCTTCTGGCTCCCATGTTAGCTGATATTGTTAACGGTTCTCTCTCCTTCAAATCTGCCATCATCACCCCTTTCCTCAAAAAACCAACCCTTGACCCCCGCCGTCCTTGCATAGTACCATGCCATCTCCAAACTCCCTTTCCTCTCCAAAGTCCTTGAATGTGTTGTCGTATCCCAAATCTGTGCCCATCTTTACCAGAACTCCATGTTTGAATCCCTCCAATCAGGTTTCCACCCCTGCCACAGTACTGAAACAAATCTTGTCAAAGTCACAAATGACATCCTATGTGACTGTGACAAAGGTAAACGATCCCTCCTCGTCCTTCTCGACCAGTCTGCAGCCTTTGAGACGATTGACCACTCCATCCTTCTCCAACGCCTCTCCACCATCGTCCAGCTGGGTGGGACTGCACCTGCCTGGTTCCATTCTTATCTATCTAATCGTAGCCAGAGATTCACCTGCAATGGCTTCTCTTCCCAGTCCCAGATCATTACCTCTGGTGTCCCCCAAGTATCTATCTCATCTAAATGCTGCCCCTCGACAACATCATCTGAAACCACAGCTTCAATTTCCACATGTACGCTGATGACACCCAGCTCGACCTCACCACCACTTCTCTCCACCCTCGACTGGCTCTAAATTGTCAAACGGCTTGTCTGACATCGAGTACTCAATGAGCAGAAATTTCCACCAACTAAATATTGGGCAGACTGAAGCCATAGTCTTCGGTCCCCACCACAAACTCCGTTCTTTAGCCATTGACTCCATCCCTCTCTATAGCATCTGTCCGTGGCTGAACAAGACTCATTGCAACCTTGGTGTCATATTTGACCTGGAAATGAACTTTCGGCCACATATCTATGCCATAACTAAGACAGCCTATTTCCACCACCGTGACATTGCCCAACTCCACCCCTGCCTCAGCTCATCTGTTGTTGAAATCCCCATCCATGCCTTTGTTGCCTCTAGACTTGACTATTCAATCACACTCATGGCTTACCTCCCACCTTCTACGCAACCTAAACTTGAGGTCATCCAAGACCCAGCTGCCCGTGTCCAAACTCGCACCAAGTCCCATTCACCCAGAACCCCTCTGCTTGCTGACAGTAAAATTGGAGGAGAAAGGATGAGGGGAGTTGAGGTGCAGATTGAAATTACCAAGAATGAGGAGGCACTGAGTGCAGAAGCTGAAGGAGGAAAGCAGGAAGGATATGTGGGTGAGAAATCTGGGGTGGTAGGCAAGGATTTTAAAGGAGAGAAGAGTGGAATAAATGTCACAATGAGTCACTCTGATGTCACAATGGACCGCTCTGATGTCACAATGCGTCGTTCTGATGTCACAGTGGGCCACTCTGATGTCACAACGGGGTTGCTCTGATGTTACAACGGGCTGCTCTGATGTCACAACGTACCGCTCCTCTGGATTAATCAAGGTCAGTCAGCATGGATTTGTTAAGGGGAAATTGTGTCTGACTAACTTGATTGAATTTTTTGAGGTGGCAACAAGGAGGGTCGATGGGGGTTGTGTGTTTGATGTAGTATATATGGATTTTAGCAAGGCTTTTGATAAGGTCCCACATGGCACACTGGACACGAAAGTAAAAGATCAACAGATCTAAGGCGAAGTGGCAAGTTGGATCCATAATTGGCTCAGAAGGAGGAAGCAAAAGGTTATGGTCAATGGATGTCTTTGTGACTGGAAGGATGTTTCCAGTGGGGTTCCGCAGGGCTCAGTTCCAGGACACTTGCTTTTTGTGATATATATCAATGAATTAGACTTGAATGTAGGGGGTATGATTAAGAAGTTTGCAGATGCTACAAAAATTGGCCGTGTGGTGGATAATGAAAATGAAAGCTGCAGACTGCAGGAAGATATTAATTAACTGGTCAGGTAGTCAGAACAGTGGCAAATGGAATTCAATCCGGACAAGTGCGAGGTAATGCATTTGGGGAGGACTTGAAGGGATAATTACAAGTCCTAGCCCTTTTGCGTATTCCCCAAACGTTCACCCTCAACTTAAGTTAGAGATAGCCGAATTCCATAAGATGCTTAAATGGGTCTAAAGGTTCAGGCTATCTCTCCCGAAAGGAAAGGAACAACTGAAGATGTTACCGTCCTCCAGATAGCACTTTTAATAAGTTGAACTAGACAGTAACCTTCCGGATATTATGAGGGTCCGGAATACTCCCCCAGAATTCTGCAACTCCTTACAAAAGAGTGTACAGAATTTGGGTTCGCGAGTTCATACAGAATTACTCTTTGAGACAATTCTAAAAATATATAGGTTTATTTAAGAGCCGACATTCAGTTAACAGCTGTTGAATCAGTCACAACATCAACAATTCAAAATACAATTAGCTTACATTTCTTATTTCTCAGAGATCCTTATTCTCAAATCTTTACTTCGTTACATTTCTTATTTCTTACTTATTTCTAAATCCAGAACATCCACTGAAATCAATTACTTTGACTTTCCGAGACTCATATTTAAAGACTTACAGAGATGCCTATGAAGAGTTGAGAAACGCTTTGCCCACTCAGCGAGTTCTGCCTTTCTGTTGAAAAGGCCTATGCTTTATAATCTTTTGGCATTGGTTTCTTCATTGAAGTTCTCTGCTGATGTTAACTAATTGTCTTTATTGATTCTCTCTTTTGAATGCTTTCTATCTTACTGTCAATTCAACTATTGCATGCAGAATTATTTCTCTACCTTCAGGTATTCCAAAAGCCATCATAAAAACAATGACAGCTATGGTTTCTGTTTGATGCCATTCCTACAAAATGCTTTCATTCAATTCTTAATATTGGCTTTACTGGTTTTTAGCAGACATTGTGACTCCTTACTGCTCCAAGATTAATACAAACACAATGTAATTGCTTGGTGTCTCTATTGAAGTCATATATTCAAAGCCTTCTTGTTGGTATATTTACAATATGTAAATCAAAACCACTTTAACTGTGTGTTTACTTGTTTTCTAGCTATCTCAATTGGTTGCATATTTAATCTTATGGTTCCTGTCTCCCAAGTTTAACATAAAACTATTTGACCAGCAGGTGTTTCTTTACTTGATGTCATCTTTTCAAAGGCACATGGTTCTTTTAATGTTTGTGTTTCTGTTTTACGTGTTAGTTCTTAACACTTTAAACTGGGCATTCTCATTGTGTTCGTTGCAAACTGTAGACCTTGCAGAAGCACCAATGGTTTGCTTCAATCTTTCATTGTTTTAGTATATTTAACTAATTCCCATTTCAAAGCTTGTTTACAACTTTGTTATCAATTGATCTTTATCTCAGAAGCCTGTTCTCTGTTTACAGCCTATGGCCTAGAAATTCAGTTAGGGGCGCCCAGCTCGCCTGGGCGCCGGAATTACCGCTGCGCGCGGAGCCACTTGCGCCAGCGGGATATTCAGTTTCAGCGCCCCAAGTGGAAGCCGGCCGCTAAACAAGGGTTTCGGCGCCCCGCTTGGGGCGCTGAAACTGAATATCGGCGTGCAAAGTGCCGCAGCGCCACCCACTGCGGCACGGCAGCCCGCGGTACTGCAGGCCTTCCTCTCACTCTTAAGGGGGAGGTGCCTGCAACAGCGCGATCCCCGCTCGCGAGTGCCGGCAAATGAGCCCGGCACCAAGGAGAAGTGCCGGGCTCTCTGGAAACAGCCGGCAATGCCGCGGGGGGGGCGGTGTAGGAGGCCGGGGACGGACGTGCGGGCAGGCGGCCGCCGAAAAAGCGGCCGGCCGCACCTCCACCTTAACTCGCCCCACTACCGGCACAGGTAGGCCCCGTGTACCGGTCGCTGTTTGCGGCCGGCGCGGGGGAGGCGGCAGCGACCAAATATGGCCAGCGGGGTGATAGCGGGGCGCTGCGCACACCGATGACATCATCGGTGGTGGCGCAGCGCTACTGGCTAACGCCGCCATTAGCGCCCCGCTAAATATCGCGGTAGGTTTGCACAGTGGCGCAAAAGCCCTCTTTGGGCGCAAACTGGTGGCGCAGGCCACTGAATTTCTAGGCCTATGTCTCTGAGGTTTTACAGCTTGTGTCTCTGAGGCTTTAGTATTTTAAACCCAGTATATCATGTATTAATATCAGTATTCTGTTCATATTATGGTGTATCTTTCTGAAATATGACTTATTCCCTCACAGGCGAAGAAGGCAAGGGAATACACAATAAATGGCAGGACACTGAGAAGCACAGAGGAACAGAGGACCTTGAAGTGCATGCCCACAGAACCCTGAAGGTAGCAGGACAGGTAGATAAGGTGGTTAAGGAAGCATACAGGATACTTGCCTTTATTAGCCGAGGCATAGAATAGAAGAGCAGGGAGGTTATGCTTGAATGGTATCAAGCACTGTTTAGGCCGCAGCTAGAGTACTGCGTGCAGATCTGGTCACCACATTACAGGAAGGATGTGATTGCGTTCGAGAGGGTACAGAGGAGATTTACGAGGATGTTGCCTGGACTGCTGAATTTTAGCTATGAGGAAAGATTGGCTAGGCTGGGGTGGTTTTCTTTGGAACAGAGGAGGCTGAGGGGAGACCTAATTGAGGTGTATATAATTATGAGGGGCCTAGATAGAGTGGATAGGAAAGAACAGTTTCCCTTGGCAGAGGGTTCAACAACCAGGGACATAGATTTAAAGTAAATGGTCGGAGGTTTAGAGGGGATTTGAGGGGAAATTTTTTCACCCAATGGGTGATGGGGGTCTGGAATTCACTGCCTGAAAGGGTGGTAGAGGCAGAAACTCTCACCACATTCAAAAGGAACTTGGATGTGCACTTGAGCCGGCAAGTGGGATTAGACTGGATAGCTCTTTGTCGACCGGCGCGGACACGATGGGCCGAATGGTCTCCTCCCGTGCTGTAAATTTCTATGATGTCACAATAATTTCCTGATGACATCATTAAGCAGCTTCAATCCCTGATACATCAAGATCCCAATTTGGGGCAATTCTGCTAGAAATGTCTGTCCTACACTCCCATTTCTACATCTTCTGTCACAAGTACTTTGAGTGTCTGTGGTGCGGTGGGTTCTTTATTGGGAACAAACAGCTGCTCAATCCAATATGGCTGCCAAGGGTTGCAAATGTTGCCTTGTCCGTATGGTCTGTATCTCAGGTCTGGGCCTTAACCCCCCACCACCCACATTAAAGTGCCACAAAAAGCTGGCAGGGCTTATATGGGCACATGACCAAGGCCCACATCACAACTGAGGGCTTATGTAACCTGGCCACACAATGAAAACCATGACAACACAGAAACCCAGGGCTGGGCAAAATACAGCAAAGTGGTCCAAACTGTGCATTTCTGCATGCGATGGATGTTGTGACAGAGATAAAGTGTCTCGGGCAAAATACACAAATGGACATCCTTCTTAACAAGCTCCACCAGCAGATTTGTGTTTTGCTGGGGTCTACTGATGATCTTGCCGTGAAGAACTAGACTGAGATCCTTCACTGTTTCAGAGTTCTGGCCCCAGCTTATGCAGGCAAAATGGTCGAATTTCTCTTATCTCAGTTAGAGAACACTGAAAAACAAATGAGAATCGGAACACTGACTGCACTAAAGCACCTCATCATATCGGTCTCATCACACTTGGAGAAGAAGAAGGCTCAGATTGTGGCTGCAATAAAACCAGTACTTCTAGACAAGAGCAGCAATCAGGAGAAGAAGCTCATTGCCCAGGTAATATGTGTCATGGCCGAGCAAGGTTACCTTGAGCCCGAGGGAGGAAAGGCAATGGTGCAATTCCTCATCCAACAGTGTGCTGCGCCTGTTGATTCAGGGACCCTGGTACCACCCAATCATCAGCCAGACCCAGTAGCTGATGAAGAATTAGTTACAGTATGTGAACGAGTGATGTGTTTGATCACAATTGCACCGAAGATGGGGGATGTCCTTTGGCCATCCTTACTGGAGTTTGTCACCATGACCCAGTACACCAAGGCTTTAACAATAATCTGCAGTTGTTCCGCACACATTGGGAAAAAGAAACTGCGAGCAGGCAGTGAAAGCTTTTCCCTGACTTACAACAAAGATGCCAATCTCCCTAAAGCCCAGGCACTGCTGACCCGGCTCCTCGCTGTGTCTTGTTGCCCATATCAGGGAGGAGGCCGAGGAGCTATGGCACTGAGTCTACTGAAAGTCCTGAGTCTCAATGTCAACTCACAATCAGTGAGGTGGTGGGAAGACGAGCTGACAACATTAGTTGACATTTACTGGAAAATTCCGAGGAGTCTCTGTCCCAATCGGAATGGGAGAATAAATTATTGGCGGTCTTGTGCCTAGCTCTAAATATGATTGATGACAAGGAGTGGACATGTCAGCTTGCTGATGAAATGGCAAAACAACTCAACGCCAACCATCATTCTCCACAAGAGAAGGGCTTTCTATATAAATCTCTTATGTCAGTGCTCCGCCAGACCCGCACTAAGAACGTAAGGGAGGAGCTTCACCAAATGCTACTGAGTGTGCAGCACAGTGAGAGTGCGGAGTGAGAGGGAGCAGCCCTCGCCATTGGTTTCTGTGCCATGGCACATTTTGATGATATGCTCAGTAGACTGGAGGAGTTTGCTAACTCCCACAGGTGTAGGGTCAAGGCTGATAAGGAATCGGATAAAGTCAAGAGCACACTGGGTCTGTGCTATGGGAACATGGCAGTGTGTGCACCTGATGAACTGCTGTTCACAATCGAGTGCCACATTCTGCCAGCTGTTCATCATTTAATTACAAGTGGGTGTAATGATCAGTAACATGTCATTCAAGAATGGTACACTAGGTAGAGCTGTATGTATATAAGAGTGGGGCTACCCACGATGCACCAGGCTACCCACAAGGCAGTAGTCAAGATGGCTGCCTGTACACTAGTCCACATGGCTGAATAAAGTGACTAGCTCAAGCTAGCTGTTCATAATGAAAACGTCTATTTATTTATGAACATAACATGGTACCAGGAGTGGGGTGCTGGAACTCTCCGTGACTCAGATAGCCAGATCCCTATATATAAATCGTTGGAGACTTCCCACCAACTTTATTAGAAACAGAGTGCTGCTCACATACATGCAGGATCTTATTGAGGCCGAGCCACCCGAGCTGCTGCAGAGCCCTGTTGGACAGTTAGCCAAGTGCTTTCCTTTAACTCCCGTGCTCCTCTTAATGCCATGGGTTCTTTTACATGCACCTCAGAGGGCAGGCGGGGGCTCGGTTTCTCATCTCATCTGAAAGACGGCCCCTCCGGCACTGCAGCACTCCCTCAGTACTGCACAGCAATACAAGCCTGCATTTGTGCTCAAGTTCTAAAGTAGGGTTTGAAACAACAACCTTCTGACTGAGAGATGAGAGTGCTACAACTGAGCCAAGGCAGACACCTCATATAACAACAATCACAACAACAACTGCATTTATATAGCACCTTAACGTAGAAAAACATCCCAAGTTGCATTACAGAGGAGTAATCTGGAAAAAACTGAACCTCAGTTAAAGAAGGAGAAATTCAGAGGAGTGATTAAAAGCTTGGTCAAAGAGGTGGATTTTCAGGAAGGTCTAAGAGAGGAGAGGGAGGTAGAGAGGCGGAGGGGTTAAGGGAAGGAATTCCAGAGTGTGGGGAATGGTGACTGAAGGCTCGGCCACCAATGGTGGTTCAAAGGGAGAAGGCTGCACAAAAGACCAGAGTCAGAGAAAAGGACAATTCTGGGGTCAGCTGGGAGGGTTCTATGAGATTACAGAGCTAGGGACTGGTGAATCTGCAAAGGGATTTAAACATGGGGGATGGTCATTTTCAATTTGAGCCATCAGGGGGCCAGAGGTCAATGTAGGTCAACAGGGACAGGGGTGATAGGTGCCTCGGGCTTGGTGTGGGTTAGGAGATGGGCTGCAGAGTTTTGGATAAGCTGATGTTTGTAGAACGTGAAGGACAGAGGACCGGCTGGCTGGGGGGGTGGGGGGAGGCATTGGAATAACTGAGTCTGGAAGTGACAAAGGCATGGACCCTCTTTAAAGTGCATCTCTTTGGCCATCTTCTTTATGTCTGTGTGCGACACCTTGGGGCAGTGTTCTGCTATAGGTGGTGTATAAATGCAAGCTGTTGTTCCAACACACGGGTGTCCACAGGTATCACCATCTACAATGTATAGGGCCTTTATGATTACTGAGCTCAATACACAATGAGGTTACGAGAAGTTTATATTTTTAATACGTAAGCTCCTCGATTTGCGAAGTACAGAATATAAGGAGTTTTTAAAAAAACTATTTCTGTGTCAAATACACGAGGCAAATACACTAAAAACTGTCTAAAAATTACTGACATTTAATATTGAATTGAAAGGACACGGCCCATAGAAACTTCAATACCATAGATGAAACTATCTATTTTTGATGGATCAATAATACTCCTCTAACAGGGTCACATTCAACTATATTTTCGATGGAATGTATCCTTTGAGACAGTGTAAGCTCCAGTTAATTATATTTTATTCCATGATAAGCAGGTGAGTTTTCACATGATTGTCTCCACTTGTTTGTTCAATGAACTGTAATTAATATTAATAATGATGTAACTGAATGATCTCACTGGAGATTTCCCTCCTGTATAAATACAAGGCCCCTCTCGATGTATCGTGTAATCCGGCAGAGCTGTTCCTTCCGGCACCAAGAGAAAACTAGCAAGAGACTGAAAAGCAGATTGTAAAAGCTTCTATAGGTACGTAGAAAGGAATAGATTAGTGAAAGTAAACGTGTTTCCCTTACAGACAGAGACAGGAGAAATTATAATGGGGAATAAGGAAATGGAATATTTTTTACCTGTCTTCACGGTAGAAGGCACAGAAAACATTCTGGAAATAGTGGGGAACCAAGGGTCTAGGGTGAATGAGGATTTTAAACAAATTAGTATTAGCAAAGAAATAGTACTGGAGGAGTTATTGGGACAAAAAGCCAACAAATCCCCAGGACCTGATGGCCTACATCCTAGCGTTTTAAAAGAGGTGGCTACAGAGATAGTGGATGCATTGGTTTTGATCTTCCAGCATTCCCTAGATTTTAGAATGGTCCCCGCTGATTGGAAGGTAGCAAATGTAACCCCATTATTCAAGAAAGGAGGGAGAGAGGAAACAGGGAACTATAGGCCATTTAGCCTGACATCAGTAGTAGGGAAAATGCCAGAATCTATTATTAGGGACGGTGGAACAGGACACTTCGAAAATTGTAATATGATTGGGCAGAGATGACACAGACTTATGAAAGGCAAATTGTTTAGCACAAATCTGTTATTTTGAGGGTGTAACTAGCAGGGTAGATAGGAGGGCAACCAGTGGATGTGGTGTATTTCGATTTTCTAAAAGCTTTCGATAAGGTGCCACACAAGAGGCTTTACAAAAAATTAGTGCTCATGTGATTGGGGTTAACATATTAGCATGGATTTAGGATTGGTTAATGGACAGAAAACAGAGAGTAGGGATAAAGGTGTCATTTTTGTGTTGGCAGGCTATAATTAGTGGGGTGTCACAAGGACCAGTGCTTGGGCCTCAGCTATTTACAATCTATATCAATGACTTAGAAGAGGGGACTGAGTGTAATGTATTCAAGTTTGCTGATGATACAAAGCTAGCTGAAAAAGGAAGCTGTAAGGGGGATGCAAAGAGGCCGTAAAGGGATATAGACAGGTTAAGTGAGCGGGCAAGTGACAGATGGAATATTATGTGGTGATGTGTGAAGTTAGCCACTTTGGTAGGAAAAATAGAAGGGCAGAATATTTTTTAAAGGCTGAAAGACTGGGAAATGTTGTCATTCAGAGGGACCTGGGTGTCCTTGTACACAAAACACGGAAAGTTAACTCAAAGGTAAAGCAAGCAATTAGGAAAGTAAATGGTAAGTCAGCCTTTATACAAAAGGATTGAATCATAAGAGTAAATAAGTCTTACTGTAATTATCTTGGGCCTTGGTGAGACCACACCTGGAGTACTGTGTACAGTTTTGGTCTCCTTACCTAAGGGAGGATATACTTGCCATAGAGGGAGTGCAATGAAGTTTCACTAGATTGATTCCTGAGAGAAGGGGATTGTCCTATGAGGAGAGATTGAGCAGACTAGGCCTATATTCCCTAGAATTTAGAAGAATGAGAGGTGATCACATTGAAATATATAAAGTTCTTAAGGGCTTGACAGAATAGATGCTGGGTGGATGTTTCACCTGGCTGGGGAATCTAGAACTAGGCGTCATAGTCCCAGAATAAGGGGTCGGCCATTTAGGATTGACATGAGGTGAAATTTCTTCACTTAAAAGGTTGTGAATCTTTGGAATTCTCTACCCCAGAGGGCTGTGGATGCTCAGTCATTGAGTATATTCAAGGGAGGTCGATAGATAGTTGGATACTAAGGGAATCAAGCAATATGGGGAAGTGCTGGAATGTGGATTGAGGTAGAAAATTAGCCAAGTTCTTATTGAATGTTGGAACAGATTTGATGGGCCAAATGATCTACTCCTGCTCCTATTTCTTATGTTCTTAGGTTCTTAAGTTCATATTTAGAAACCATCACGTCTCACAGAGAATGCGTGAACCAACAATACTCCATCAGATCGAAGACATTTACTACCCTGTTCTTGCAGTTGTTGGAGTTCCTGGTAAGTCACATAACTATTTAATGTAAGCAAGGGACTTTTGACATATGTCACAATAGCAACTTGAAATGTTTGATAATGTCCTCTTGTGACTGAGCTCATGACTTGTTCCCATGTTACATGGTGTGTTGTGTCTTTTGCTCCCTTTGCTCAGTGTCACTGTTAATTCTGGATGAACAGGGAAATGCATCGACAGAGTGTGACACAATAAAAAATACTATTGAGCCAAATCTATCTGGAGTGCCACATCTCACAGAGTGTGCCTTGAATTAGATTTTTTCTCACACCCTTCAGCTCGAATATAATTTTCACTGTAAATTGCTGGAAGTACGAGCTGATAACGGGGTATCTGGGACCTCAGTGAATGACGCGACCAACAGTGTATCTCCTTAAAGAATGAGATTAATGGATTCTGAAAAACCAGAGGAATGATGGAGAAGGATGGTGACTTAGAGTCAAATAATGTATAGAAAGAGAAAGAAAGAGAGGAAATGAAAGACTGGATGAATAGAGAGAGAAAAAAGAGAGGAAAGATAAGAAAAATATTTAAAATTGTAAAATTGAATTTTTTTATGTACGACCAGCAGGAATGAGACTCATCAGTTAAAATAGTTCTCATTCTGGGCCGGGGATGTTGATTGACATTTTATGAACAATTATCACATCGTTGAAAGGGTACTTACGCTGTAACGTATGAGCCCTGACTTTCTCCAGTGAGTTTAATGGGCAATTAATGCGCAAATCCAGCAAGTTCTTAAAAATAATGGGGAGGTTGAGGGCGAGAGACCGTTTGTGTGAAGCAAATAGTGGAGCGGTGTAAACCAACGAGGAAATTATGGCGATTCGAGACATGGCATATCTCTCGCCGACTGCAAGGTGGGAAATCCAGCGGTGGAAGACCACAGCCAGGAAATTCGGGACAGATTATGCGGCAGGAGCGGAGAAGGGAGGGCCAGAATGGCAATTGGGTGGGAGGGACAGATCACGGGGCAGACGGAGGGAGCCGGACCGCCAATCGGGAGGGAGGGTAGGATCACTGGGAGGAAGGAGGTGGGGTCAGACCGGATATCGGGAGTGAGGGTAGGATCACAGGGCAGATGGAGGAGGTCAAACCAGCAATCAGGAGGGAGGGGAAGATCACGGGGCAGAGGCGGGGTGGAGGGACAGATTGGCAATCCATGGGGGAGGGAAGGATCGCAGGACAGAAGGCTGGGGATCACAGGGTTGGAGGTTGTGGGCATCCGCTGATCACAACAATGAGGAGCGGCCACAATCGGCAGAAGCTTTTCTCTTGGGGAGCGGGGGAAGCACTCCTGCTCCTCCTGGCTCACAAGCAGTGCTACAAAAAGCACTTAACTGCTTGATCCGGCAGCTCCCGTCTCCATTGAGCTGCCGGGTTTACCGAGCCAGCCAATGTTAAATTTAAATCAGGCTCCCAAGGACACTGAGACGAGAGCGGGACACAGGCACAGCACACTTGGCGTGTCCACGGCGGGTTGGGGTCACATTCTGTCATGGGGGGTTAATATTTACCCCAATGTGTATTACTGTACATATTTGTTCAGCTCCAGGGATCAGACCTCCGTTGAGGAAACGGTATGACATTCCTCCTCTCCTGCTGTTTGAATTATTCTAACTATTTACATATATTCTAGAACCATAGATTGCTGTATTTATTACCAGTCATATTCTAACATTATTTACAGTTACAGTTACTATTAATAAGGTCAGTGGCAGGTCCCTTGTGGTATTGCTAGCACAGAGCCGGTCACTTTAGAAGAACAAGATTGTTACAAAAAGTTGTGTTATCGAAGGCACTCATTGAGCAGCTTTGGGGCAGTCCTGGCAACACTGACAATGATGGCTGGGGAGATGCAGCAATGGGACAGGGTCTCAGGGTCCAGCAGTACTTTGAGGGAGCAGTGGGAAGGCTGTGGGGGTTGTCACAGAATCACAGAATCACAGAAACCCCACAATGCAGATAGAGGCCATTTTGGCCCATCGAGCCTGCACCGACACATATCCCACCCGATCCCCGTAACCCCTACACCAACACATCCCACCCATTCCCCGTAACCCCACGTATTTAATCCCCCTAACACTAAGGGTCAATTTATCATAGCCAATCAACCTAACCCGCACATCTTTGGACTGTGGGAGGAAACCGGAGCACCCGGAGGAAACCCACGCAAACACGGGGAGAATGTGCAAACTCCACACAGACAATCACCCGAGGCCGGATTCAAACCCGGGTCCCTGGCGCTGTGAGGCAACAGTGCCACCGCTGAAACTGGAAACACCGCAGCAGTTCCTGCGATCTATGATCCATGGGAGAGGGGTTCTGGGATCTGGGAAAATCTAGGAAGAGATCCCAGGTTCTGGGAGAATTGTGGGAGGTCACATCACAAATTTCAGACCATCGAGCCTGAACACCCCTACCATGATCCTGCCTCTCAACATCCTCCTCTGATCTATCCGCAGTCCCCTTTGAGCCCTCAGTCACCACCCTTCACCACAACTTTCCCTGCTGTGAGCTGGTTGCTGTCTGTACTTTCTGCCTTAAAGCAATCAGTGCCCTGGTACTTCGCTTGTGTTTTAATTGTTTATACAGTTTCTCAGTTTTAAATTAAAAACATCCTCAGAAACATTTTAAACTGAATTTTCAACCGTTACATTGAAGAGAAAGAAATCTGATCTTAATGAACAATCTTCAAACAAAATTCAATCTCCAGTTAGTTTGAAAGGGCTAAAAATATATTTTCCACTGAAAAGGGGCGCTTGGATCATGATGTGCGATCGACCCATGCCCGTTAAATGTATTGCAGGCAGCACGCTAACTTTGTGCTGCATGTTAATTAACATGATTCTGGCATTTAGCCCAATGCTGAATGCATTGCTGAGTGACTGAACGCTCAGCAGGGGGCACAAGCTCGTGCGAGGCTGGCAACAATTAAATTGAGACTGCACTTCTTCAAATGTCATGTCCCACCATCTGCGCCACTAGTCTCACACTCTGCTCAATGCAACACCCCCACCTCACTCACCTACCAACAATCTCTACCAAACATGACTCATACCACACATTCATGGCTTCACCTCACCCTCACACACTTACCGCTGCTGCAAGACTCACACCCACATTTCATAGCTTACACACACTGTCAGCTATTCAACCATGACAGGCATTTCACCCAAACACATTGCATCACACTCACTGACACACATCCCTTTCTCTTACAGGACTAGGGGGCTCATAACCGGTGCCAGCAGGACCGAACTGGCGGGGGAGAAGTGCAGCTGCATAACCTGAACCCAATGGTGGAGACGGTGCTGGCCATTATTGGAAGGAACATCGCTGAGACCGTGGCCAGCGGCAGGGCTGAAATAATACAAGATGATGGAATCCTCACATCCCACTTCCCCCTCATCCCACAATCTCTTCTGATTTACAAGCTGCACATGGTCTAAGCCAGCACCTCTTGCTTTCACCCCCTCCCCTCACCACAACCTGTGCCTTTCTCCTTTCAGATAGCCAAGAACTGACACATGCCCAGTCACTGGTGGAGGAGCATGAAACAGAAGAGCACCAGGGCACTGATGATGAAGATACAGCACCATCGCTCGATTTCACACTCGCAGTCGCCAGCTCAGATACTGACACTCCATGTAATTTAGAGGATAGGTTAGAGGCGGTACCTGCATGTGGAGAGACACTGGGCAGGAGCGGCCTGTAGCCAGGGCAGAGGGAAAGGGCAGCGCAGGTGGCAGCTACTCAGAGGGCGAGGCCGCACATGAGTTCTGCTGGCGAGGACTCAGATGAGGGCTTCAATGGGTCAGCCGACAGAACAACGCTGATGGATATGCACAATGAAATACTTGGTGCATTGGCTGGCCTGCCAGAAAGTCTTAGTGCAATGTCAAGGAGCATAGAGGAATGTGGCACCAACCTTGCACAGGGCTTTGTGCAGAGTTTGGAGCCCATGGTTTTCAGCATGGAAGTGATGGGCAACTCCATTAGCGCACCTGTGGACACAACTATGATGCAGCATCAGATGGCCGATGTCTCAGCTTCCATTGCAACACAAGCAGAAGCCAACCAACATCTGGGTGCTGCAGTGGAAGCTCAGACTGCTCTCATGCAGGTTCAGACTGCACTCGTACAGGCTCAGACTGCTCTCATGCAGGCTCAGACTGCACTCATGCAGGTTCAGACTGCACTCGTACAGGCTCAGACTGCTCTTTTGCAGGTTCAGACTGCACTCATGCAGGCTCAGACGGCTCTTATGCAGGCTCAGACTGCACTCATGCAGGCTCAGACGGCTCTTATGCAGGCTCAGACTGCACTCATTCAGGCTCAGACTGCTCTCATGCAGGTTCACCTTGCAGCCATGCCAGCTCAGACTGCTGCCATTGTGGCTGGGTTTACCAGTGTGGAAAGGGGTTTGCAGGGTGTCACAACAGTCCAGCAATTTGTCCTCCAACGGATTACTTGGATTACTGAGGCGCCGCCCAGGGAAGTGGCAGTGGCTCCTTGCAGCACGAACCTGCTATCCTCTCTCAGGATGACAGCATTCGTCCTCCCACCACTGCCACTCCGCCAGTGCCCTTGCTCTCTGGGATGTTAACCAGTAATTGCATTGCTTTATGTGATGTTAATTTATAATCCCCTTCTTTTTTCTATTCATTCCAGTTAACTCAGTGTCCATTCTGATCCTGTCCCGAGGAAAGTGCGGTCTCTCTAAATGTATCACCCACTACCTGGTGGCCATGGCGGTGGCAGATCTGCTGGTCGTTTTCACTGACGTGATACTGTTTACAGTTATTCCTTTTCATTTCCCAGGTACTTACCTGGACACCACTCCTGCATCTTCTCTCGTACATTTCCTGCTTTCTGCAGCCACAGACATTTCTGTCTGGTTCACCGTCACTTTCACCTTTGATCGATTTGTTGCAATTTGTTGCCAGAAGCTGAAAACAAAATATTGCACAGAGAAAACTGCGAATGTGGTTATAGTGACAGTGAGTGTGCTGTTCTGCTTAAAGGACATTCCTTGGTACTTTGTATTTGAGCCTGAGTATATCATTGATAACGTACCCTGGGGCTACACCTTATCACTGAGCTATTACACCGAAGCTGCCTGGGTCACATTTGACTGCCTCAGTATTATTTTAAACCCTTTCCTTCCATTCGTTCTGATTTTACTGCTCAATGCTCTGACTGTCAGACACATTTTAGTGGCCAGCAGAGTCCGCAGGAGACTACTGGACCACAGCAGTAGTGAGAATCACAATGACCCAGAGATGGAGAACCGAAGGAAATCCATCATTTTACTCTTCACTATATCTGGCAGTTTTATAATGTTATGGATGACAACTGTTCTATATTTCTTGTATTGGCGAATTATTAACATTTATGAATACACAGGTCCCCATGATCCTGCATATATCACTGAACAATCTGGCTACATGCTGCAGCTTTTGAGCACGTGCACCAACACCTGTATTTATGCAATGACCCAGACTAAATTCAGAGAGCAATTGAAGAATGCAGTGAAATATCCATTCAGTGCAATTGTTAAATTAGTTAAATGATTAAAGCAGCTCACCTTGACCCAGAGCTTCCTTTTTATAAACAAAGAAACATAGAAAAATAGGAGCAGGAGTAGGCCATTTGGCCCTTTGACCCTGCTCCACCATTTAATATGACCATGGCTGATCCTCTATCTCAATACCACATTCCCACTCTCTCCCCATACCCGTTGATGCCGTTTGTGCCTAGAAATCTATCTATCTCCTTCTTAAATATATTCAGTGACTTGGCCTCCACAGCCTTCTGTTCACAGGTTCACCACCCTCTGAGTGAAGAAATTTCTCCTCATCTCAGTCCTAAATGTCCTATCATAGTAATAACATAGAAACATAGAAACATAGAAGATAGGAGCAGGAGTAGGCCATTCGGCCCTTCGAGCCTGCTCCGCCATTCAACGAGATCATGGCTGATCATCCAAACCCTAGCACCCGGTCCCTACACCGACAGCCATCCCACCCAAGCCCTATCCCCGTAACCCCGTAACCCCACGTATTTAATCCCCCCTAACACTAAGGGTCAATTTTTATCATGGCCAATCAACCTAACCCGCACATTTTTGGACAGTATTATTGCTCATTTGGTTTGGCCAGTCTATATGTAGATTAAAGTCTCCCATGATTACTGCAGTACTCTTGTTACATGCATCTCTAATTTCCTGTTTAATGCTGTCCCCTACATTATCACTGCTGTTTGGAGGCCTATAGACAACTCCCACCAATGTTTTCTGCCCCTTGGTGCTTCTTAGCTCTGCCCAGACTAATTCTACATCTTGATTTTCTGAGACAGAAGCCTTTCTCACTATTGCTCTGATTTCATCCTTTACTAACAATGCCACCCCACTTCCTTTTCCTTTTTGCCTGTCCTTCCTAAATATCGAATATCCTTGGATATTCAGCTCCCAGCCTTGATCAACCTGCAGCCATGTCTCCGTAATTGCAATTATATCGTATCCATTTACATCTATTTGCGCTGTTAATTCGTCTACCTTATTTCGAATGCTTCGTGCATTCAGATACAGTGCCTTTAGATTTGTCTTTTTAACATTTTTAGACATCTTAAAATCTTTTTGTACTATGGCCCTATTTGCCTTATTATCATTTTTTCTTACCGGGACCCTATTTGTTAGTGCACTCTTTTGTTTGTACGCTCTGTCCCTTCCTGACACAGTCAGGTTATCCTTTCCCCAATCACTTTCCTGCACTGCTTCCTTGTCTTTTCTCTTTAGCATTCTAAATTTCTCTCCACCGGGACCCTCCACCCCAACCCCCTCCCGCCGCCCCCCCTCTCACCGCATATTTAGTTTAAAGCCCTATCTACCTCCCTAGCTATTCGATTCGCTAGAACTCTGGTCCCGACATGGTTTAGGTGTAGTCCGTCCCAACAGAACAGCTCTCTCTTTCCCCAGTACTGGTGCCAGTGCCCCACGAATCGAAACCCACTTCTCCCACACAAATCTTTGAGCCACATATTCATCTCTCTGATTCTATTGACCCTTTGCCAATTTGCTCGTGGTTCAGGTAATAATCCAGAGATTATTACCCATGTGGTTCTGCTTTTTAATTTAGTCCCTAGCAGCTCAAACTCTCTCAGCAGAACCTCTTTCTTTGTCCTACCTATGTCGTCGGTACCTACGTGGACCACGACAACTGGATCCTCCCCCTTCCACTCCAAGTTCTTCTGTTGCCTGGAGGAGATGTCATTTAACCTGGCACCGGGTAGGCAACATAGCCTTCGGGACTCGCGCTCTTGGCTGCAGAGAACAGTGTCAATCCCCCAAACTCTACTGTCCCCTACCACTACCACATTTCTTTTTGCTCCACCCTCTTGATTGGCTCCCTGTAGGTTGTGTTGTGGTCAGTTTGCTCATCCTCCCTGCAGTCCCTGCTCTCATCCACACAGGGAGTAAAAACCTCGTACCTATTGCACAAGAGCAAGGGCTGAGGCTCCTCCACCACTACCCCCAGTTCCCCATACCTGCCTCACTTGTAGTCACACCCATCTGTCCCTGACCACGGACCAAATTTGAATTAATTAATCTAAGGGGTGTGACTGCCTCCTGGAACACAGCATCCAGGTAGATCTCCCCCTCCCTGATGTGTCGCAGTATTTGAAGCTCGGACTCTAGCTCATCAACACGGAGCCGAAGTTCCTCGAGCAACCAACACTTACTGCAAATGTGGTCGCCATGGACCTCAAAGGTGTCCACCAGCTTCCACATGTTGCAGCAGTAACACAGCGCCTGCCCTGCCATCTCTAATGTATTTAATTAATTACATGTTTAAGTTTTGAACATTTAGCTTTTAATCCCGCCTCTTAATTTAAACCAATGCCCAAGAAAACAGAGAAATACTGACCAACCAATCACTTCCATGCTTTCCTGTGAAGTCACTCCTCTTTTTGTTGTTCTTTAAATCGCCTGCTCCCTCACAGGTCGGTCCGCTCCCACTGCTGCTCCCAATAGCTCAGTCTGGGCCTCGAGCCTCGGGCTTTATTTACTCGCTCCTCTTTAGCCTGCTCCCTCACAGGTCAGTCCGCTCCCACTGCTGCTCCCAATAGCTCGGTCTGGCCCTCGAGACTCGGGCTTTATTTACTCACTCCCCTTTAGCCTGCTCCCTCACAGGTCAGTTCGCTCCCACTGCTGCTACCAATAGCTTGGTCTGGGCCTCGAGCCTCAGGCTTTATTTACTCGCTCCTCTTTAGCCTGCTCCCTCACAGGTCGGTCCACTCCCACTGCTGCTCCCAATAGCTTGGTCTCGGTTTCGAGCCTCGGGCTTTATTTACTCGCTCCTCTTTAGCCTGCTCCCTCACAGGTCGGTCCGCTTCCACTGCTGCTCCCAATAGCTCGGTCTGGGCCTCGAGCCTTGGGCTTTATTTCCTCGCTCCTCTGTAGCCTGCTCTCTAACAAGTTGGTCCACTCCCGCTGCTGCTCCCAATGGCTCCTAGCTTCAGATTTCTATCATTCCAACTCAGTCTGAATTGAACAATATTTGACCACAGTTATTGCATGAGTTACATCCGTATTGCCCGGCTAAATGGTCTCAAGTACAATTCTTATACTGAAACCTTTGCGACAATCGTGATTAATACATATGTTTACATATTATAATAAAGACTCTAAAACTCCTGTCACATGATTATCCTGTTATTGCTCATGGTCTTGCTTTGAAAGACCGAATGGACAAAAATATTGTGAGCCTGAAATTGTGCAGCAGTTCTCCCACTGTAACATCGGTGGGAGGTGGGCAGACAGTTAGAGATCTGTTCCACATGGCTCAACGTGGTCAGCTACCCCATTTTTTGGGTGGTTCCACTGGTCTCCCTCCGAAGTTACAGCACAAAAGCTGGAGATTTCCCCTGGGGATTTCCAGGCCTGTGTCATCATTAGCTCCAGGAACTTAGACCATGGCCGCGAAATGTGGGAGCGTAGCGCTGGCCAGTAAGGCGGCCACCATTTTGGAGAGGTCGTTAGCGCTGCCATTGTCTCCGCCCACCTCTCACATGTAAATATCCAGATCATGACCTCAATCGGCGTGCGTCGCTTCAATTGATGCACGACTGCGATTTTGGAAACCGTCGATCTGCATTCCATGCTCTCCAAACCACACACATGGAAGAACGTGCGTAAAGCAGTACTACAGAGATGCTGCCAGCGCTTCTTAAAGGGACATACTTATCTTTCAGGTCATTTCAATTTCAGATTTTGGACTTTTTGTTACATTTTATTGGAGTAGTGACTTGGTGTGTTGATTATTCTTGTTTTATAAGAAGCATTGTAATTGGTTGCCTGTTTTCCTGCCTTGAGCTATATGCTGTAAACTTATTGGTTAGTTGATTCCATGTGACCTGTGGTGGCCATCTTAAATTCAGTTTTCTACAGTTTGGTTGAGACTGGGTGCTCAACATGTACTTGCTGGTTTTTTAAGGTTAATAAAGCCTAGCTTTTGAAAGGCAATCTACTCTTTATTTCAATTTATTAACCTTTTGCTATAATGGAACGATATCTTCGACCGGAACGATTTAATGCTGACCCTAATTCTGCAGGAGTGGATGATCAATGGAAACATTGGTATCATACATTTAAAAACTTTTTGGGTGTGTTGGATCAGCAATCTCTAAATAAGTTGGATATACTAATCAACTACATTGCTCCGGATGTGTATAAGTATATTTTGGACTGTGAAACTTATGAATTGGCTATTGCTACGTTGGAAAAAAATTTTGTTAAACCCGAAAACGAGGTATTTGCACGTCACCTTTTATCTGCCCGTAGGCAGCAGGCGGGAGAATCCTTGGATGCTTATTTACAAGCACTCCGGCGCCTTGGTGCTAACTGTAATTATAAGGCTGTGTCTGCAGAAGAACATAGGGAAGAGTCGGTACGGGATGCATTTATTAATGGATTACTGTCTAGATCAATTCGTCAGCGGTTATTAGAAAATAAGATCTTGGATCTTAAGAGTGCTTTTGAGCAAGCCTCTACATTGGATTTGGCTCAGAGAAGTTCGGATTCTTATGCTCTTTTTGATCAGCCTGCGACCGTGGTTTCGGCAGTTCCGGATGAAAGGGAGTTACGGGGATCTAATAGGAGTGGCTTACCAGATTCCGAAACAGTTTCTACTTCGGCAGCTGTTGCCTCTAGGATTCAGAAGTGTTATTTTTGCGGGAACGCCCGGCACCCCCGTCTGAAGTGCCCTGCCCGGGAGGCTGTGTGTAGTAAATGTGGCAAGGGAGGTCATTACGCACGTGTTTGCAAATCAGTTGCCTCCTCTGCGACCATTCAGCCTTTAGATAGGGCGTTTATTGCATCAGTTTCTGCCGCCTTTTCCCATGGCCTAAACAAAGCTATAGTTATGGTCCAAGTTAATGGGTTAGAAGTGAAGGCCCTTATAGATACGGGCAGTACTGAGAGCTTTATAAGTCTTCAGTTTGTGAGGGAGAAGCGTTTGAAAATTTCGCCTGTTTCCTATCAGGTGTGTATGGCTCAAACGACTCTCACCTCACAAGTAGCTGGTTGTTGCCTTGTGAAATTAATTCTCCTAGGTAATACGTATACTGATAGACGCCTATCCATTCTGCCTAATCTCTGTGTGGACATTTTGATTGGTCATGATGTGCTTCAATTACATGAGTCCCTCAGTCTTTCTTTCGGAGGAACCAAGCCACCTTTGTCTATTTGTGGATTAACTTCTTTATTCATTTCTCCATTATCACTTTTTTCCAATTTGATGCCGGACTGTAAGCCAATTGCTACCAAGTCAAGAAGGTATAGCAGTCAGGATAAAGAATTTATTAATTCTGAAGTTCAACGTCTTTTATCGGAAGGAATCATTGAACCTAGTTTTTTGCCCTGGCGGGCACAGGTAGTTGTCACCACTAATGAGAGACATAAGAAGTGAATGGTGATAGACTACTCTCAAACTATTAACAGGTATACTCAATTAGATGCGTACCCCCTGCCTAAGATTGATGAGCTTATCAATAAAGTATCTCAATATAAGGTTTTTAGCACTATTGACCTAAAGAGTGCTTATCATCAGATTCCTATCGCTAAGAGGGACAAACCATATACGGCCTTTGAAGCTGGCGGAAAGCTGTACCAGTTTTGCAGAGTACCATTCGGTGTTACTAACGGTGTCGCCTGTTTTCAACGGGCAATGGATGCTTTTATAAGTGATAACTCTCTCTCTGACACCTTCTCATATTTAGATGACATCACGGTGTGTGGCAAATCAAGGGTGGAGCACGATTTTAATGTAGAAAGATTCCTTCAAGTTGCGGAAAAAGTTGGCTTAACTTTCAATAAAGAGAAGTGTATCTTTTCGACTACCGAGGTAAATTTACTGGGGTATATTATCTCGGGAAACAAGATTAAACCAGATCCAGAACGGCTGCAACCACTGATTGATTTACCTTGCCCTACTAATTCTAAGGCCTTGCAACGAGTTGTTGGACTGTTTTCTTATTATTCTAATTGGATTGCAAACTGCTTGCAGAAGATCTGGCCCCTTATTCGGGTTACGACATATCCTCTATCATGGGAGGCCAGGATGTGTTTTGATAATCTTAAAAAGGATATCCTTGGAGCAGTTGTGCATTCTATTGATGAGCAGGTTCCCTTTGTGATTGAGACGGACACTTCCGATTTTGCAATTGGGGCTACCCTGAACCAAAATGGAAGACCTGTGGCCTTTTTCTCACGTACTCTGAGCAATAGTGAGCAGAGACATTCATCAATAGAGAAAGAGGCGTACGCAATAGTAGAAGCACTGCGTAAATGGAGACATTATTTATCTGGGCGACATTTTACGTTAGTAACTGACCAAAAATCTGTGTCCTTCATGTTTGATGTCAAACATTTCGGAAAGATTAAGAATGATAAAATAATGAGGTGGAGGATCGAGTTGGCATGCTACCATTTCGATATAGTCTATCGTCCAGGGAAGGATAATGTTGCCGCTGATGCGCTGTCGAGGGCTTATTGTTCTGTGCTTCACGGAGATACGCTTATTAATCTTCATAATGCTTTGTGCCATCCTGGTGTTATGAGGATGATACACTTCGTACGCAGTAAGAATTTGCCATTTTCAGTTGAAGACGTCAAGCGGATGACTTCGTCATGCTCTGTCTGCGCCCGGTGTAAACCGAATTTCTTTAAGCCTCAACGAGCTCATCTTATAAAGGCTACTTCTCCCTTTGAACGCCTGAGTGTTGATTTTAAGGGGCCTCTTCCTTCAACGACTCAGAATCGATATATATTTACTGTTGTGGATGGGTTTTCAAGGTTCCCTTTTGCTTTTCCTTGTGCAGATGTATCAGCTGCTACAGTTATTAAATGTCTGACTCAACTTTTTGTCATCTTTGGGATGCCTGCGTATATCCATTCGGATCAGGGAAGTTCTTTTATGTCTTCCCAGTTGAAGGAATACCTCCAGAGTCGGGGAATTTCTACTAGCAGAACTACCCCGTATAATCCCCAGGGCAATGGACAGTGCGAACGATACAATGGGGTGATCTGGAAGGCAGTTATGTTGGCTTTGACACCCCGGAACCTTAAGAATACACAGTGGAAAATGGTACTGCCTGATGCCCTGCATTCCATTAGATCATTGCTTTCAACGGCTACTAATGTGACCCCCCATGAAAGGCTCTTCAACTATCCGTGGAGATCCACTACGGGATATTCGGTACCTTCATGGCTTACTATGCAGGGACCTGTGCTGCTCCGATGCCATGTTAGACTGTCAAAGTATGATCCTTTAGTGGAGGAGGTGGAGCTATTGGACGCAAATTCCCAATATGCTCACATTCAATTCCAAGATGGGAAAGAAAGTACGGTTTCAGTTAAAGACTTAGCTCCTTGTGGTGGCCAGCCCTCTCCTGAGGACATTAACAATAGCCATAATTCAGATAATGTTGATGTCATCACAGATACTATGAACATTTCCAATCCTATTGCAGACACTTACAATTCTCTTAGTCTGCCCCTGATGGATGTTCATGACCCTTCCAGTCTACCTTCTAATGGGACTTCCAATCCGGAAACCATTGATAATCGGGATATTGATAGCCTCCCTGCAGAAGATATTTCTGTGTCTCCTGGTGTGGGAGGGCAAGGAACTCCACCAAGGCTAAGAAGGTCGACACGAACAAGATATCCGGTCGACCGATTAAAAATGGACTTTTAAAATAATTAATAATTTAATAGTAAAATTTTAAAATTGTTGAGGGCATTATACATGTATTGCTCTAGTCATAAATAACTAATTCTAAACTGTAAAGGCTACCTAGGTTGAAGTATATTTTAAAAGGAAGGGTGAATGTGGTGATTATTCTTGTTTTATAAGAAGCATTGTAATTGGTTGCCTGTTTTCCTGCCTTGAGATATATGCTGTAAACTTATTGGTTAGTTGATTCCATGTGACCTGTGGTGGCCATCTTAAATTCAGTTTTCTACAGTTTGGTTGAGACTGGGTGCTCAACATGTACTTGCTGGTTTTTTAAGGTTAATAAAGCCTAGCTTTTGAAAGGCAATCTACTCTTTATTTCACTTGGTGCAATCCATTTAAAAAGTTGTTAAAGTGTGCAGGGAGTGCTGCTGGATGCCTGCCTGGCTTTGGATGTTAAAGGAAAGCCTCTGAGAACACCACTGGCTCCCAGTCCTGGGGGCTCTAGTTGCAATTCCCCTGAGAGGAAGAGGATGAGGCGGAAGCAGAAGATGAAGAAGCAGAAGATGAAGAATCAGAATGAAGGAGGCAACCCAGACAGCCCCTTTCTGGCCGGGATATCCGGGATCAAATCATCTGCCTGCGGTGCCAGTGACCATAACCCCAATTCCCCTTCAACCTTTCTCCCACACCTCACCTTCCCTCTGTTACTGACCATCACAGCGTCCTCTTGGCCACAATGCTGAAATAAAAGCCACCACAAAGCAAACTTTCCAATCCCACTTTATCCATATATGAATTCATTATTGTATCAAAAAATCAAATAATCAACCTTGTACATTCCCGAAGTGATAGTCTTGTGTGTGCCTTTGCCTATCCTAGTGATGTTACGCAGTGCTAGCCCAGTGGCTGCAGCATAACTGGTGGAAAGCTGCTGACTTTCATTCTAAACTAGGCAGTCTCAAGGCCTTAATGTTGAACTACATTCTGCAAAAAAATTAAAAATCACTCCAAACTAGGCACTCTGCAGCTGGTAAAGCTTAACTGCCTTCTGCGCTTAAAATATGGTAAAAGTGCTTCTGCTCTAACATAAATGGTTCAACAGGCCTGGGAAAGGGCACCCAGCATCTCGGACGCAGCACTCATGGTTTGTGTAGGGGCCAACATTGGAAGAGAGGTCATCTACCCACAGGGGACCAGGAGGCCCTCCAGAAAGAAGGATGTGGGACCAGATCGCTGAGGCCATCACTGCCAGCAGTGTCACCCCCAGGATCTGGCTCCAGTGCCCAAAGAAGTTTAATGACCTCAGATCAGTGGTCAAGGTAATTGAATGCATCTTTAAAAGCCTCCTACTAACTGCACCACTAGCCTCACACATTGCTCAATGCATGACCCCACCTATCACTCACCTACCAACAACCTCTATCAAACACGAGGCACACCTCACAGTCCTAGCTTCACCTCAGCCCCTTTGGAGGAGACGGTGCTGGCCATTCATGGCAGGGACATGGCTGAGCCCTTGGCCAGTGGTGGGGCTGACAGAATACAAGATGCTGGTATACTCATGCTTTGTCCTCCTTCTCACATCCCAATTCCCCCTCATTCCACAATCTCTTCTGATATACAAGCTGCACATGGTGTAGATAGGGCTGTAGATAGGGCTTTAAACTAAAAAAGGGGGGCATGGGTCAGGTGAGGGGAAATTTAGAAATCTAAGAAGAAAGGTCAAGGCAATAGAGCAGTGTAGTGATTTGGGTAAAAGTAAGCAGAGTGTGACAGGAAGGGTCAAAGAGTTTTATGGTAGCAGTGCAGCAGAGAATAAGGTCAAAACAGGGAATAATGGTAAAAAAAGAATGTATATTTCTTGTCAATTATGTGTTAATTCTTTAAATGTTACCTGACGTAAGAAAACTACTAAGCACTTGGTTTGAGTATAAAACAAGGCTTTAATCAACTGTTTCACAACCATGAGTTTCTAGTTACATCACTAGCTCCTGGTTACAAAAACGTCCTGAGCAAGCTGGGCCCACGCCCGAGTATTTATACTTTCCTTGGACGGCGCCACCAGCTGGCTGCCCATTGTTATCTCATGAGTCATTTCTACATGAATAGTAAGATTCATGACATTCTTCCCACCTGAAAGATTTGGAAGTTGGAAGTCCGACGACTTCCTTCTAGCGGATATAACGGACCACAAAGTGCCGCAGTCGTTTCGATTTCTATTTGTGGCCGGAAGGCACGCCTCCTCGGACCATGTCTTGGTCCCCGGGTCGCTTGGTTCGTACAGGTAGGTTGACAGGGCCTGTGTCGCCTTGATCGATCTGAGGGGGACTGGGGAGATCGTGACTCCGGGTGTGCGTCCCCACAGGCGGAGAGCTGGCTTCATCTTGCTTGGTAGCTGGTGATTGTCCGGCGTCCTGGCTTCGGGTGGCTATCCCGTGGGGAGCGCTCTGCTCCCTGAGTTGATTCTGCAGAGGAGCTGGCTGATCCCTTGATGTCACGGGTAGGGCGTCATCCTCAAAGGAGCACAGAGTATCGGCCTCATTAATATGGATCCCTCTATCAGTGGGGTCCGTGGGACCGGTTGGACAGGGAGCCAGATCTCGGAGTGAAATGGTGGACTCCCGGCCATCATGGTACCACACATGCACGTATGTGGGATTAACGTCTGTTAGTTCTGCCTCGTCGACGAAGGGATCATTCTTGGAAGATCGAACGAATCTTCGGAGCAGCACAGGGCTGGGAGCTGCCAACCATGATGGTAGGGACGTCCCATGAGTGGAGCGACGCTGGAACCCGAAGAGTCGTTCATGAGGAGTAACGTTGGTGGACATAGAAAGAAGAGGCCTGATGGAATGCAACGCGTCAGGGAGCACAGTTTCCCACTGCTTGTCTGGTAGGTTGCGTGACCTCAGTGCAAGATGAACAGCGTTCCAAATGATAGCGTTTTATCTCTCAACCTGTCCGTTACCAATGGGATGATACGGTGCTGCTTTACTTGTGGTGATTCCCCGTTGGGAAAGATAACTTTTTGAGGTGTATGTGCCTTTAAGAGCAATTGTGGTGTATGTGCCTTTAAGAGCCCCAGGTGTGCGTAATGCCGGTAATTGCCACTTGGGCTATATAAGCCTGTGTATTGCGTATATCCTTTAGAACCCCCCCCCCAGACTTGCTTAGTAAATACCTATGAACCAACTCCTGTCTTCAGTGTCTTTATCTACACACGGACACTACAGTGGCGACGAAGTGGAAACGGACTTACCTGCAATTCGGCAGCACCTCAAGGACATCGATTCCTCCAGCGTCCAGAAGACTCAAGGAAGTTATAGAAACTGTGGTTTCACCAGCTGTCCAAGCTGGTGGCAGGTACTGCGCTAATCCTTCCTGGGCGTCAGGCTGGGGCTCCAGCGTCGGGCTCTACAGCTGAGACAGGCAGCGAAATCGGAGGCAAGCAATAACGGACTGGGAGGATGCACTCGGGAGACGGCCGGCGCGGCAAGCAGGTCAGCCTTTAGACCTCCGTCGGGAACGAGTTTCCAACAGTGAATAAACGGAAACCACAGTAAAACAGCGTTGTTATCGGTAGCAGCGGCGGGAAAGCGCAGGAAGCGCCATATCGTTGCTACAGAGAAGAAAAAAAAGCGCAGGAAGCGCCATATCTTTTTTTTGAAATGCCTAAGTCTGGCAATATGGATGCTTTTGATAACGAAACAGAGCCTAACTTTGGCAATATTGATGTTTTTGATAACAAGATAGAGAATTGGACCACATATGTAGAAAGAGTGGAGGTGTTTTGCACCGCAAATGGAATAGAAGATGAAAAAAAAGCTTCAGTGCTTCTGGATCTAATGGGCGCAGAAACATACAAGCTGTTACGCAACTTAATCACTCCAGCCGAACCGATGGACAAGAATTTTGAGGAGATTGTTGATACCCTACACTGCCAATTCGAGGCAGATTCTCTGCAAGACAAATTCATCTGCGATCCCCTAAGTGTAGAAACACAAAAAAAGGTATCTTCTGGAAAAGATTTAACACTGGACAAGGCTTTCAGTGCAATAGGAGCGGCAAAGATACAGCAGAGGCCACGGGACTTCGGCACCCATGAAATGACACGGGGTTTCAAGAGATGTTTTCGCTGCGGCAGATCCAACCATGACCAGAGGGATTGCTGGTTCAAAGAAAAAGCATGCAGGCGATGCAGAAAGATGGGACACATTCCACGTGTATGCCGATCTGAAAATAAAAAATCCACTAACGGGAAAAGAATCAATAAGGAAAAGCACAGAAAGGTACAAATGATGACGGACAGTAGCTCCAAAGACCAGAAGAGCGATAGCGACTCCGGGAACAAGAGACTAAGCTCTCTCAAATTACATAATGTAATTGCCAATGAAGATTACCAGACCATTTGGGGTACCCTCATAATAGCAGGGTCCCCAGTTAAAATGGAGCTAGATACAGGATCAGCTTTAACCGTAATAAATCGACGAGATTACGAGAGGCTATTTTCGCATATACCTCTAAAAGACACATCCATTATCTTAAAAACATATACGGGGCAGAAAGTATACCCCAAAGGAAAAATAAAGGTGCCTGTGGTATACAACAGCAAAGAAATACAAAAGTTGTATTTATACATTCTACAAGATGGTGGTCCACCGTTGTTGGGACGTGAATGGATAAGGAAGATATGTTTAGACTGGCACTCCATTCAGGCACTGACGGTGACCAGTAAGAAAAAAAACAAGGATGACATCATACCTGAACGATTAAAAGACATCTTGGCCAACGCCAAAGAAGTGTTTCAAGAGAAACTAGGAAACTTGAAAGGCATCACCGCCTCAATAAAAGTGGAAGATGCAGCAATTCCAAATTTTTTTAAGGCAAGACCGGTGCCATACACAATACGTCCAGCAGTCGAGGCAGAGCTGGAGAATTTGGAAAAGGCAGGCGTATTATCCAAAATAGATTGGAGCGAATGGGCAACACCCATCGTTCCAGTCATGAAAAAAGCGTTGAAAAATAACTCTGAGGAACAGAGAAAAATTCGCATCTGTGGGGACTTTAAGGTGACTGTAAACCCGGTCCTTCACACGGTACAGTATCCTCTTCCGAGGATAGAAGATATTTTCGCCTCACTATCCGGAGGAAAACGTTTCACAAAAATTGACTTGGCACAGGCATATCTACAGATGGAGGTTGAGGAGACCTCTAAAAAGTATCTCACAATAAACACACACAAAGGCCTGTACCAGTACAATCGACTGGTTTTTGGAGTAGCATCAGCTCCAGCTATCTGGCAAAGAGCTATGGAGCAAGTCCTGCAAGGGATTCCGGGGACTCAGTGTTACCTAGACGACATCCTTATAACAGGAGAAAACGACAACGAGCACCTTGCCAATTTGGAGCAGGTGCTCACTAGGCTGAAAGAACGGGGCCTACGAGCAAATCGCCCCAAGTGCGAATTTTTCCAAAATCAGATATCATATTGTGGCCACATAATTAATAAGGAAGGGTTGCATAAGTCACCTGAAAAAACTGAAGCAGTTATAAAAGCCCCAGCACCTGAAAATGTTTCACAATTGAGGTCATTCCTGGGATTAATAAATTACTATCATAAATTTTTACCGAACTTATCAACTATTCTACACCCTCTTAATGATCTTCTACACACAGGAGTGATTTGGAAATGGAACGAAGACTGTAAACGTGCCTTCCATAAATGTAAAGACTTAATCACATCCGAGAAAGTTTTGGCCCATTACAACCCATCACTACCAATCAGACTGGCGTGCGATGCATCCCCTTACGGCATAGGAGCGGTATTGTCCCATAGATTCCCTGATGGCTCGGAACGGCCGATAGCTTTTGCGTCACGCTCATTGAACTCAGCTGAGCGTAACTATTCCCAGATAGACAGGGAAGCACTCAGCCTGGTATGGGGAGTGAAGAAATTCAACCATTACCTACACGGACAAAAATTTACCTTGCTGACTGACCATCAACCCCTCATCTCCATATTCAACCCTAAGAAAGGTGTCCCCATTATGACGGCACAAAGACTACAGAGGTGGTCCCTTTTTCTAGGGGCACACCAATACAACATTGAATACAAAGGGTCAAAACAGCATGGGAATGCTGACGGTTTATCGTGCCTGCCGTTGCCAACGATAGAAGAGGCACCTACAGTAGACCCAGTAGAGATATTCCACTCTACCATAGTGGAATGTCTACCGGTGACAAATTCTGCCATTGAAAGGGAGACCAGATATGACCCTACTCTCTCATTGGTCTACGATTTAACAATGAAGGGATGGCCAGCACATGGCGAACCACTGTTGCCAGCATTCTCGCAAAGAAGAGAACAGCTGTCAGTGTGCCGAGGAACCTTGATGTGTGGATCCAGAGTGGTGATTCCACCCAAACTCCAGGATAAAGTGCTAAAGGAGCTTCACGAGGGGCATCTGGGTGGAGTGAAAATGAAGAACCTAGCTAGGGCGTTTGTATGGTGCCCAGGTATCGATGGAGACATCGAAGACATGACCAAGAGCTGCCTAGGATGCCAGAAGGTCCAAAATGCTCCGCCACAGGCCCCTCTACATCCATGGGAGTGGCCCTCATCTCCCTGGCAAAGGGTGCACATCGACTTTGCTGGTCCATTTATGGACTCAATGTTCTTAATCGCAGTTGATGCACACTCCAAGTGGCCGGAGGTAATAAAGATGTCCTCCACCACCACGGAAAAAACCATCACAGTATTAAGGACCATATTTGCCAGGAATGGGCTGCCGGAACAGATATGTTCTGATAATGGACCGCAATTTGTGTCCGAAGAATTCAGAAAGTTCTTAAAGAACATTGGGGTAAAGCACTACACGTCCGCCCCATACCATCCCGCCACCAATGGATTGGCTGAAAGGTTTGTCCAGACCTTTAAGAAGGCCATAAAGGCCATGGGTAATGAAGACATAAAACTTCAGCACAAGGTGGATAACTTCTTATTTGCATATAGGAATGCAACACATATGGTTACAAACCAAACTCCCGCCATGATGTTCTACAATAGAAACCTAAGATGCCGGCTGGATTTGGTCAAGCCCAACATCCGAAGGGACGTGGAGAACCGGCAGTTTCAGGGCATGAATGAAAGGCCAACTAGGGCCTTCCAGATAAGCCAACCGGTTTTGGCCCGGGACTACCGTACCGAGAAATGGCAGCCTGGAACTATCTGCACACGTCTAGGACCACTGATGTATACCGTGGACATCGGAGACAGCATAATAAGGCGCCATGCTGACCAAATCATCAAGTCATCCAAAAAGGGACAACCTACACCACCACGCTATACATCTAACAATGAAGTAGAGATACCCATATCTACCTCCGATCCGGTGATACTGGAACCCGATGAACCCGACACTGGCCTTCAAGCCGAATCAGCCTTGCTAGAAGAACCTACTACACCACCAGAAACTACTACACCCCCGAAGCGTTATCCAGACCGAGTCAGGAAGCCTCCTGAGAGACTAATTTATAATTAATTAATACAGCAATGTATATTATTTTGTATATAACATGTAATTAATAATTACTTAAAATATGATGTACTAGTTAGCTAGAAGGGGAGGAATTGTGGTGTATGTGCCTTTAAGAGCAATTGTGGTGTATGTGCCTTTAAGAGCCCCAGGTGTGCGTAATGCCGGTAATTGCCACTTGGGCTATATAAGCCTGTGTATTGTGTATATCCTTTAGAACCCCACCCCCAGACTTGCTTAGTAAATACCTATGAACCAACTCCTGTCTTCAGTGTCTTTATCTACACACGGACACTACACTTTTGATTTCGCTTGACATGAAGGAGGCACCCCGATCAGTGTGGATGAAATTGGCCATACCAGAAAGGGAAAAGACCTGATCAAGGCATTTGATCACTGTGGAAGTAAGCAGATTGGGACAGGGGAAAGCAAAGGGAAAGCGTGAATATTCATCCGCCATAGTAAGCAAGTAGGTGTTTCACGTTGAGGAAGGCAATGGACCTTTAAAGTCAATGCTGAGTCGCTGCATAGGCTGTATAGCGTGTATGAGTGAGCCATCCGACGGACGGAAGAATTGCAGTTTTAATTCCGCACAAATTCTACAAGAGGAGCACGTTCTTTTCACATCTTCCATAGAAAACGGGAGATTTTTAGATCACACAAAGTGCAACATACGGGTAACGCCAGGATGGCATAAGTCAGTATGAAGATCCGCAAGAGTCGAAGTTGACATAGAAGAGCAGAATGCATGCAGGAGGGTATCTGGGGCCACATTCTCTTTGCCGGGTCGATAATGTATGGTGTAGCCAAAGGCGGCCAAATCCATCCTCCAGAGCTGTATTTTGTTATTCTTGATCTTAGTGCGTTTCCGGTTATCCAGCATAAAGGCTACAGAGCGCTGATCGGTTGTAAGCGTGAAATGGCGACGAGCGAGAAAATGACTCCATTTACGCACTGCCCGTTGAAAGATGGCCACCCCATTGGTGACCCCAAATGGAAGGTGACAAAACTGGTAAATCCGACCATTGGCCTCAAAGGCCGTATACTTTTTGTCAGAGTCCTTTAAAGGTACTTGATGGTACGCGCTCCTTAAGCCAAAAGTTGAAAATACCTTGTAGTTGGCAAGGTTATTGACCATGTCATCGATGCATGCTAGTGGGTAGGCATCCAGGTCGGTATACTGGTTAATAATTTACGAGTAATCAATGCAAAGATGTTTCTTGTGTTGCTTTAGAGGATTTTTAACAACGACGACTTGAGCCCGCCAGGGAGATGAACATGGCTCAATGATACCGTCAGCTGGAAGTCGAGAGATCACTGCCTCGATAAAGGATAGGTCATCTTGGCTGAAACGTCGTGATTTAGTGACTATGGGCTTACATCGGGGGGAAAGATTGGCAAACAAGGAGGGCTCATCGAGCGAAGCCACCAAAAGCGCACAAAATGGTACTTTGGAAATAGTAAGCTCCGTCTTTGATCCTCCAAACTCGAAAGTGAGTCTTTTGTGTTGTTTCTGGAAATCCTGTCCCAGGAGCACATCACTGCATAGGTTTTTGAGCACCCCGAACCAGGTGGAGAAATAAGTGCGGCCATTGAGAATAAGGTCGACAAGACAAAAGCCGGAAGAGTTGGTGGTCAGTGATGTCAGAGCCATTGCAATTTCCCTGTCCAAGGGGTAAATACACAGTTTTAACTTACTGACAGCCCGCTCACTAATGAAGCTGTCAGAGCTGCATGAGTCGATTAGTGCACTCAAAATGTGTCCATTTACCAAAACCTTCGTGGCTGCATGGGACAGACTTTAAGGAAAAACAGCTGTGATGAGAGGAGGAGCAGTTTTATCCTTGACAACTGTAACCTTAGTAGTGGTTCTTGGGGGAGGAGCACTTTTATAGATAGCAACTGTAACCTTAGTGGTGGCTCTTGGGGGAGGAGCAGTTTTAAAAATAGTAGCTGCAAAACTAACAGGGGCTCTCGACCGGTATACCTTAGAAAAGTGGCCTTTCTTACAAACAGAGGCTCTTGACTGGCATACCTTAAAAAAATGACCTTTCTTACTGCAATGATTGCAGGTTGTGTTACGAGCAGGACAAAATTTCCTATAGTGGAATGCACCTCCACAGAAAAAACACTTCCTTCCAGATTGCCAAGATGCCGCTAGGGCAGGGTCATCATCAGTGAAGGCTTCTAGGGTAAGGTTGTCATCAGCTAGGTTAGAGTCATCATCAGTGAGGGCTTCCGTCCGAGGCCTATCAAAGGAGTCACTAAAAGTGATAGCAGCAGCCCATGCATGTGGTAAAAGATAGGTATCTGCATTCCTCTTGTCTAAGTCCAGAGAACATGCCTGATCAGAGGCAACCTGTAACTCGAGGGTTTTATTCTCCAACAGACGCTGGTGTATGAAGGGAGATGCAATCGCTTTAATAAAGGAACCACAAATTACCTCCTCCTGGTACTGCTCAGCTGTGACAGCTTTAAGATTACAATCCTTGCTGAGCCTGCGAAGCTTTTGAAGGAATTCGTCAAGTGATTCCCCGGGTTGTTGTCAAGTAGATGCTGAGCAAAAATTTCATTTGGGGCCTTAACAAATAGTCGCTGTAATATTAGGATAGCGGAGTCATAGTCTACACAGTCTTCCATATAGTCAAACACATGAGGAGATACATAACTGGCAAGTATCTCTAATTTATCAGGAACATTTTCACCACACACCCTGAGGAAGTTGCTGAAGGTACGATACCAGTGTTTCCATACTTTAGCAGTTGTAGGTGAATTCGTGTCCAGGTCAAGACGGGCGGGTCTCTGTAGTTTGTCCATGATGGATTGATTACTACGTCGGAGTTCCCTTCTACAGTTGAAGTCGTAGCTGGCTGTTCCCGAAATCACTCAGAGCGTGGAGCCGATACACAGTTGATTAAATTGATGTAAGAAAATTACTAAGCACTTGGTTTGAGTATAAAACAAGGCTTTAATCAACTGTTTCACAACCATGAGTTTCTAGTTAGATCACTAGCTCCTGGTTACAAAAATGTCCTGAACAAGCTGGGCCCACGCCCGAGTATTTATACTTTCCTTGGATTGCGCCACCAGCTGGCTGCCCGGTGTTATCTCATGAGTCATTTCTACATGAATGGTAAGATTCATGACACTAGCCATTGCTTGTCTTCTGTTCGAGAAATGATAGGACATGATATGCCATCAATGACTCAAAGACAAGGATTCAACTGAAAGCTTTTAATCACTAAGAACATTGCAGCATTACAGGTCTTCCCACATCGGGCTCATCTGGTAGGAATGACTCATACAGCTTTTGAGACCTTTATATGGCAAAAGACAGGGGCGCAGCCAATACACACAATAGGAACAAAAGGGGGCGGTTCACACAATACAAGCAGGTAAAACACATGGGCTGATGAAGGCATATATTTCATCACATTCACCCCTTCTACAGATTTAGTCTGTCCGGGGGTGTGATAGTCCTTCCTGAACGTCGCAACAGTACCTCGGGTTCCGACCGGGAGTCCGTGGTGCCCTCCTGGGCATACCCATGTGCTGGCGGTTTTGCAGGTACTTCTGGGGGCGGTGAGGATACCTCTGGGGATGGTGGAGGTTCTTCTGGGGGTGGTGGTGATGGGTCGTCGTCGTCGCTTCCTGCCGAGGCGAGATCCTTTATGGACATGGTGTCTTCACGCCCGTCGGTGTGCTTGACGTACGTGTACTGTGGGTTTGCGTGGAGTAGGTGTACTGCTTCCACGAGGGGATCCGTTTTGTGGCCCCTCACATGCTTCCGTAACAGGACTGTCCCTGGGGTGGAGAGCCACGAGGGTAGGGATACTCCCGAGGTTGATTTGCGGGGAAAAACAAACATCTTCTCATGGGGAGTTGCGTTAGTAGCAGTACACAGTAGCGACCTTATCGAGTGGAGTACGTCTGGGAGGACCTCCTGCCAGCGGGAGGTGGGGAGGCCTTTAGACCTTAGTGCTAAGGTGACCGCCTTCCACACTGTCGCGTTCTCCCTCTCCACTTGCCCATTACCCCGGGGGTTATAACTAGTGGTCCGACTCATGGCTATCCCCTTTGACAGCAGGTATTGGCGCAGTTCATCGCTCATGAACGACGCCCCCCTGTCAGTGTGGATGTAGTTAGGCATGCCGAACGTGCAAAACAGGTTGCCGAGGCACTTGATGACCGTGGCACTGGTCATATCTGGGCAGGGGTAGGCGAATGGGAAGCAGGAGTACTCATCCACAATGTTGAGAAAGTACACTGCGGTCGGTGGAGGGGAGTGGTCCCTTGAAATCTAAGCTCAGGCGCTCGAATGGCCGTGTAGCTTTGATCAGGTGGGCTCGGTCGGGCCTGAAAAAACAGGGCTTGCATTCCGCACAAGTGCAGCAGTCCCTGGTCATAGACCGGACCTCCTCGATGGAATAGGGCAGGTTACGGGATTTTATAAAGTGGAATAGCCGGGTGACCCCCGGGTGGCAGAGGCCATTGTGGAGGCCCTGTAGCCTGTCCCCCTGGATGCTGGCACACATCCCTCGTGATAGGGCGTCGGGGGATTCGTTGAGGGCCCCCGGCCTATATATTATGTCGTACTCAAACGTGGAGAGTTCGATCCGCCACCTGAGAATTTTGTCGTTCTTGATCTTCCCCCTCTATTTGTTGTTAAACATGAAGGCTACCGACCGCTGGTCGGTAAGCAGGGTGAAGCGTTTGCCGGCTAGGTAGTGCCTCCAGTGCCGCACTGCCTCCACTATGGCCTGGGCCTCCTTCTCTACCGAGGTGTGCCTGATCTCGGGCCCTTGGAGTGTTCTTGAGAAAAAGGCTACGGGCCGCCCATCCTGGTTGAGGGTGGCTGCTAAAGCGAAGTCGGACGCATCGCTTTCGACCTGGAAAGGGATGTTTTCATCCACTGCCCGCAGCGCGGCCTTCTCAATGTCGTGTTTAATGCTGTTGAAGGTGGCGTGGGCCTCGGCCGTGAGCGGGAAGGACGTTGATTTCAGGAGGGGACGGGCCTTGTTGGAATAATTGGGGACCCATTGGGCGTAATAGGAGAAGAACCCCAGGCACCTTTTCAGGGCCTTGGGAGTGTTTGGTAGGGGTAGCTCCCGTAGGGGGCGCAATCGGTCAGGGTCCGGACCAATTTACCCGTTTTCCACCATGCAGCCCAGGATACAGAGGCGCGTGGTGCTAAAGACACACTTATCCTCGTTGTAGGTGAGATTGAGTCTGAGGGCGGTTTTCAGAAATCTCGCGAGGTTCGAGTCGTGGTCTTGCTGGTCGTGGCCGCAGATGGTGACGTTGTCTAGGTATGGGTAGGTGGCTGTTAACTGGTTCTCATCGACCATGCGGTCCATCTCCCGCTGGAAGACCGAGACCCCATTCGTTACCCCAAAGGGGACTCTGAGGAAGTGGTAGAGACGTCCGTTTGCCTCGAAGGCGGTGTATGGACAGTCCTCCGGCCTAATGGGGAGCTGGTGGTATGCCGATTTTAGGTCGATGGTGGAAAACACCCGGTATTGCGCGATTTGGTTAACCATATCCGCTATGCGGGGCAGAGGGTAGGCGTCTAGCTGGGTGTATAGATTAACCGTCTGGCTATAATCTATCACCATCCGCTTCTTTTCGCTACACTTAACTACTACTACCTGGGCGCGCCATGGGCTGGTACTGCATTCGATGATACCCTCCCGCTTGAGTCTTTCTACTTCCGACGCAATGAACCGTCTGTCCTCCCAGCTGTACCACCTACTCTTGGTCGCTATGGGTCGACAGTTGGGTGCGAGGTTGGCGAACAGAGAGGGCGGCTTGACCTTCAGGGTAGCCAGACCGCACACTGTGAGGGGCGGCTGGGACCCACCATAGGTAAGCGTGATACTTTGGTGGTGGCACTGGAAGTCCAGACCCAAGATCACGCTCACACAGAGATCTGGCATTATCAATAGTTTAAAAACTCTGTAATCATTGCCTTTTACCGACAACATAACCGCGCAGAAACCTGTAATTTTTGAGGTATGAGTCTTATCGGCCATGGCGATTTTGCCCTGTGTGGGGACTATCGTTAGTGAAAGTCGTTTTACCAGGCTAGGATGAATAAAGCTCTCGGTGCTCCCGCAGTCAATCAAGCATTTAACCTTGTTCCCGTTTACCTCTATGTCCATCATTGATTTAGACAACGGATGCGGCCTGGATTGATCCACTGTGATCGAGGCCACCAGTGGGTCCTGGAGGTCTGTGTAGTCGGGGCAAGATGGTGGACTCCATGAGGGTGGACAAGATGGCTTCCAAGATGGCCGCTCCCACGGCGCGCACGCGGCGGTGGTGGAGTTGGAGGCGGGGTTCCCTCTGCAGACTTTGCTGAAATGTCCTTTCTTCCCGCATTTAGAACAGGTGGTGCCCTTCGCTGGGCACAGATGCCTGGAGTGTTTGTCCTGGCCGCAGAAGTAGCATTTTGGGCCCCGATGCATCGCGGCAGTAGTGGGGCTCCTGGGTGGAGGCTGGGGCTCCGATGGTGCTGGGCTGGCCTGAGACCTGGGAGGTGAAGATGGCTTCCAAGATGGCGGCCCCCACGGCGCGCACGAGGCGGAGTGGGCTGCGTGGCCTGGGGAACAGGATTCAGAGTTCTTCTGGGCCATATCCAGCAATCGCGCTATATCTATAGCCTGTTTTAAGTCCAGTCCCTCCTTTTCAAACAGTTTCTGCCGAATGTAATTTGAACTGAGGCCCGCAATAAGGGAGTCTCGAATCAGCTCCTCCGTGTACACGATGGCAGACACGGCCTTACAGTTACAGTCTCTGCCCAGTACTTTTAGGCTTAGTATAAAGTCCTCTAGTGACTCACCATGCCGCTGCGTGCGAGTAGTCAGAAGATGCCTGGCGTACACCTCATTTACTGGCCGCACGTAGTGGGCCTTCAGAATGGTGCAGGCATCCCCGTAGCTGGTGGCATCTTGGATGAGAGGGGAGACCCGATGGCTCACCCAGTTTCGCAGGATTCCCAGTTTCATGTCTCCGGTAGCGGTTGCGGCTGCTATGGTGGTGGATGAGTTTGCAATGAAAAATTCGAAGCATTGGAACCAGTGTCTGAACTGTGTGGCTGCGTCTGAGGCATGGGGGTCCAGATCCAAGCGCTCTGGTTTCAGGAGTCAATCCATCTTGGTGTTTTAGTGATTAAAATTGATATGCCATCAATGACTCAAAGACAAGGATTCAACTGAAGGCTTTTAATCACTAAGAACATTGCAGCATTACAGGTCTTCCCACATCGGGTTCGTCTGGTAGGAATGACTCATACAGCTTTTGAGACCTTTATATGGCAAAAGACAGGGGCGTAGCCAATACACACAATAGGAACAAAAGGGGGCGGTACACACAATACAAGCAGGTAAAACACATGGGCTGATGAAAACTACTAAGCACTTGGTTTGAGTATAAAACAAGGCTTTAATCAACTGTTTCACAACCATGAGTTTCTAGTTAGATCACTAGCTCCTGGTTACAAAAATGTCCTGAGCAAGCTGGGCCCACGCCCGAGTATTTATACTTTCCTTGGATTGCGCCACCAGCTGGCTGCCCGGTGTTATCTCATGAGTCATTTCTACATGAATGGTAAGATTCATGACACTAGCCATTGCTTGTCTTCTGTTCGAGAAATGATAGGACAGTCCCACCAACTCCTCTTCTGATCGAGTGAACGTTGACAGTACAGTTCCGCCAACTCCTGTAATGTTTGAGCGAGCGGTCACAGGGCCGTTCCACCAGCTCCTCTTCTGATCGAGCAATGGCAGGACAGTTCCACCAGCCCCTCTTCTGATCGAGTGAGCATTCACAGGACTGTTCCACCAGCTGCTCTTCTGATCGAGTGAGCATTCACAGGACCGTTCCACCAGCTCTGCTTCTGATCGAGTGAGCATTCACAGGACCGTTCCACTAGCTCTGCTTCTGATCGAGTGAGCATTCACAGGACTGTTCCACCAGCTGCTCTTCTGATCGAGTGAGTGATCACAGGACTGTTCCACCAGCTCTGCTTCTGATCGAGTGAGCGTTCACAGGACTGTTCCACCAGCTGCTCTTCTGATCGAGTGAGTGATCACAGGACTGTTCCACCAGCTCTGCTTCTGATCAAGTGAGTATTCACAGGACTGTTCCACCAGCTCTGCTTCTGATCGAGCGAGTGATCACAGGACTGTTCCACCAGCTCTGCTTCTGATCGAGCGAGTGATCACAGGACTGTTCCACCAGCTCTGCTTCTGATCGAGTGAACGTTGACAGGACAGTTCCGCCAACTCCTGTATTGTTTGAGTGAGTGGTCAAAGGGCCGTTCCACCAGCCCCTCTTCTGATCGAGTGAGCATTCACAGCACCATTCCACTAACTCCTCTTCTGTTCCAGCGATCACTGGAACGTTCCACCAGCTCCTCTTCATTTCCAGAAGTTTGTCATAGGTCAGTTTCACCAGATCCTCCTCTGTTCGAAGGAGCAGTCACAGGACTGTTCCACCAGATCCTCTTCTGGTGATAATTGTGCTCTCTCAGCTCTCCTCCATGTTCACTTCCCTCCTAGGTGTTCACCAGCCCACTCTGTGCTACACATCGTTGGCTGTCTGGAGATCTTTGCTCAACTCCCCCTGTATGGTCCCGATGTCTTGGGTAGTGGTCAGAATATCAAATGCAGTTTTCTTATTGTTCATAGGCAAGGACACAAACATCTCCAAGGGAAAGCTCTCAATTTACTAATCTCACTGGCACTTTCCTGACTTTCACTAGAATGTATATTGATACCAGATTGTTTAAAAGAGTTTTCCAACTCCATGAGTTTCCTGTAAAACCAAGATGATTAAACAAGCAGAATCACCTCCAATGTCCCAAAATTTCAATTCAAATCATTAAACATTTATGAAACTAAAAACTGCCAATTTTGAAATGAGAAAGTCTCCCGTCCGGAATTAGAAACTTTCAGACAATTTAAAATAATAACCAGAATTTCACTGTGGCCACAATGAAAGTCGGCTTTTCACAATTTAATAGGTCCATTGACCTCAATGGTTCCAATTTAATTCAAGCCAATATTTTGTTAACTAAACACTACAGAACAGATAAAATAATCCAAATAGCACCTGCTTACAAACAATGACATCATCTTTTCTTTCTTCAGGTGTCTTTCAGAGAGTTGATTGCGTGGCTCAAAGATTGGTGTGGGAGAAATGGGTTTTGATCCATGGGGCACTGGCACCAGTACTGGGGTGAGGGAGCTGTTCCATTGGGACGGCCTTCAGTTGAACCATGCTGGGACCAGTGTCCTAGCGAATCGAATAACTAGGGCTGTAGAAAGGACTTTAAACTAAATAGTGGGGGGGAGGGTTCAAACAAGGGGAAATTTAGAAAGTTAAAGAGAAAGGACAGGGCAATAGTACAGGGTAGCGATATGGGCAATGAAAACCAGAGTGTGACAGGAAGGGACAGAGCGTACAAACATAGGAGTGCACCAGCAAATAAGGTCAGAGTAGGGAAAAATGATAAAAAGACAAAATTAAAGGCTCTTTATCTGAATGCACGCAACATTCGTAACAAGATAGATGAATTGACAACACAAATAGAACTAAATGGATATGATCAAATAGCCATCACAGAGACGTTGTTGCAACATGACCAGGGCTGGGAACTGAATCTTCAGGGGTATTTGACATTTCAGAAGGATAGACAGAAAGGAAAAGGAGGTGGGGTAGCTCTGTTAATAAAGGATGAGATCAGTACAATAGTGAGAAATGAGCTTGTCTTGGAAGTTCCAGATGTAGTATTAAACTTAAATAAAGTCAATTACAAAGGTATGAGGAGAGAGTTGGCTAAAGTGGACTGGGAAAATAGATTAGAAGGTATGACGATAGAAAAGCAGTTCCAGGCATTTAAAGAGATCATTCATGACTCACAAATATATATTTCAGTGAGAAAGAAAGACTGGAAGAGAAGTATGAACCAATCATGGCTAACCAAGGAAGTTAAGCATGGTATCAAATTGAAAGAAAAGGCATACGATGTCGCAAAGATTAGTGGTAGGCCAGAAGATTGGGAAAATTTTAGAAACCTGCAAAGGATGACTGAAAAATTAATAAAGAGGGAGAAAATAGCTTATGAGAGGAAACTAGCAAGAAATATAAAAACTGACAGTAAGAGCTTCTACAAGTATATAAAGAGGAAGAGAGTAGCTAAAATAAACATTGGTCCCTTGGAGAGCGAGACTGGGTAAATAATAATGGGAAACAAGGAAATGGCAGAGGCATTGAACAAACATTTTGGGCAAGAATTTGGCAGATGGAGTATAATGTGGGAAAATGTGAAGTTATCCAGTTTGGTAGGAAGAATAGAAAAGAAAAATATTATTTAACTGGAGAAAGACTACAGAATGCAATGGTACAGAGGGATTTGGGTGACCTTGTACATGAAACACAAAAAGTTGCAGCAAGTAATTAGGAAGGTAAATGGAATGTTGGCCTTTAATTCAAGGGGGAAAGAGTGTAAAAGAAGGGAAGTCTTGCTACAACTGTATAGGGCGCTGGTGAGACCACACCTAGAGTACTGCATACAGTTTTGGTCCCCTTATTTAAGGAGGGATATGCTTACATTGGAGGCATTTGAGAGAAGGTTCACGAGGTTGATTCCTGGGATGGAAGGGTTGTCTTAAGAGGAAAGGTTGAGCAGGTTGGGCCTATAACCATTGGAGTTTAGAAGAATTAGAGGTGATCTTATTGGAACATATAAGATTCTGAGGGAGTTGGACAGGGTAGATGCTGAGAGGATGTTTCCCCTCTAGAATGAGGGGGCATAGTCTCAGAATAAAGGGTTGTCCATTTAAGATGGAGATGAGGAGGAATTTCTTCTCTCAGAGGGTCGTGAATCTTTGGAATTCTTTACCCCAGAGAGCTGTGGAAGCTGAGTCATTGAATATATTCAAGGCTGAGAGAGACAGATTTTTGAGCAACAGGGGAGTCAAGGGTTATGGGGAACGGGCAGGAAAGTGGAGTTGAGGCCAAAATCGGATCAGCCATGATCTCATTAATGGCAGAGCAGGCTCAAGGGGCCGAATGGCCTGCTCCTGCTCCTATTTCTTATGTACTTATGTTCCAAATGACTGTAATATAATTGAAGAGAAAGTTAGCTTTCACAGTGAAAGAAATCCTTTGTAACATTCTTACACAAAATGGAAGAGAGGGCTGTGCCACAGCCAGCAGCACCAAAACAGTCACATAGGCTTTTCAAAGAGACACCTGACTGAAATCTCGCAGCCTTTAACAGCAGAAAAGGGACAGAATCTTTTTCTTTCTCCTTTATTATATCACAGACTCATTTATCCTTTTTCTCTCCAACCAGTTTTTCATTTTCTGATGTTTGCGACTTAACCTTATTTGAAATAACAATCAATGATAACCGAGACGCATTGGTTACCTTTCTGAGCCCTGTGAAATGCGCAATGTAACCAATCTGAAAATCTTTCCACAGTCCCTGGATACTGGGACATGGCCAGAGGGCGTTTTAACTCTGGGCCCAGGATCATACTGGGCACATGTGAGGCAGTCATTAATAATGGCATCCATGGTCTGATCCAGGGAAGAGAATGTCTCCAGATCTGCTGCACTCCCCTTTGGGCCCAGCTCTCACCCTTCTGGTGCCCACTAGGTGTGGGCTCAATGCACCACCTATTTACCCTGATCAAATAACAAGTTATCCTGTACTGAAATATTGTCCTTTATTTTGGGCCATGAGTCCTCCCCTTTGATGGCCGCCTGGACTGATCTAATCCAAGGGTCCTCACCCAGCATCCCTGCAAGATGGAAAGGGCTGTTTCATTTTGAGCATTACTCATTTGACCCTCACACTTCGAGGGCAATCTCAAACTTCTTGGCTAGCTGATTTGCCTTGCCATTCTCACTGGCCCTGGGGATGATTTTAGAATGGGTTTGGACTTTAAACACCTCAAGGGCTGTTGCCTCCTCTCAGCCTCTGCCAGAACCCACTGGATCAGCCCTGCCAAAGGCAAAATCTTACCTTCCACAGAGGTTAATCCTTTTTTATTCCAAATCACTTCTTACTTGTTGAAACCTTTGGGGGTGGGGTAGGAGTGAGTCACAATAGCAGGTCTCGGACTGTGCACCTTTTGGCTGCCGCTCCGGACCCGAGCAGATCACTTCTTTTTCCACTTTTTTCCTCACCCTTTTCTTTTCTCCCTACCCCTCCTTGACTGCTCTCTCCTGTCATCATGCCTCCTTTCATTTCTCCTCTCTCGGGTAATCTGCCCTCCCAAATCCCTACCCCAACACTTCTCAACATTCCTTCTCTCCTGCCGCTGTCTCAATTCATCATGTTCTCTCTTCACTGAGTTCACTGCGCTCCTATCCTCCGTTAACCTCTCCCTCCATGTAAACACTCCAACACATATTCACACCCATCCCCTTGACCTTCCCATCTCTCGTGGCCTCGCTACACCCATTGTGTCAATCACAGATAAAGCCATCTCTGACCTTTGCTTGTCCTCTCCACCCACATCCCACTCACTGCCCCAACCCTACTTTCTTTTGTGACTGCACCTGGAAAAAGCTCCCTCCCAACTCACTTACATCTGCACTTACAAATTCCCAAGGGAGAAAAATTCAGTTGGTTAGCGCCTTCAGTTAGAGCCTGGTGGGGGCGTTATTGGGCACTGATGCCATCGCACCGGGGCGAGACGGCTCCAGCGATGGACACCAAATGCACCTTTCCCCGTAGCGCCGCCACTACGCGTTACCTCTGTGGACCTCAGCACCAGGCAGGTCGTGATGTCAGTGAGTGTGCAATGCTCACTGGGTGCCCAATCTGCACAATTCATTGTCGCCCCCTTACTTAGCACCTCGCCCCAACACTGACAGTGAGAGGAGATGTCAAGCAGGTGGATGCCGGCTCCAGGGGCGCTACTTAAAGGGATCATGAGGAATGAATCGCAGCTGTCATGTTAGTGCTGTTTCACTGCTTCCTTGTCAATTTGACATTGTGCTACAGTTTAATTCAGAAATTTAAAGGCTGTTTAGTATCAGGACTGTTGTGGCTACTAATAATTAGTTACTGTTATTCTAACAACATATCAAAGTGCTACATTTAGTTGCATTAATGGGGACTGTACTGGCAGTCGACCTCACCCTCCAGGATCTACGGCGGAGGGAGCAGAGGCAGTGAGAAGGATTGGAACATGTGGCCAGAGGGAGGAGAAGGGCCATGAGGGCTCTCAACAGCAGGCCTTGCTCTCCAAGGGTATTCCGAGAGCACTTCTCCTATCTCCAATTAAGTGAGGAGCAGTGTATTAGAAGGCTCTGCCTCAGCAAGGAGGTGGTCACAGAACTTTGCCACCTCCTGCAACCAGACCTCGAGCCTCAGGTTAGGGTGACCACGGCTCTCTCAGTGGCAGTAAAGGTCACCGTCACCCCCAATTTCTTCGCAAGTGGATCCTTCCAGTCTCCAACAGGAGACATAGCTAACATCTCACAGTTCGCTGTCCATCGCTATGTCCGGGAGGTCACAGAGGCTCTCTACAGTAGGAGAAGGGATTACATTTCTTTCCCCATCACCAGAGAGAAGCAAGACGAACATGCATGTGGCTTTGCCAGGGTAGCGGGCTTCCCCATTGACTGCGCCCACGTAGCTTTGCAGGCACCACATAACAATGCTAAGACCTTCCGTAACCGCAAAGGCTACCACTCACTTAATGTGCAGTTGGTGTGTGACCAGAGACAGAGACTCCTCAATGGGCAGCAGCCACGATGCCTTCATCCTGTGCCGGACCGGTGTGCGAGCACTCTTCCAGCCACCACGTCAAGCTCGCGGATTGCTGGTCAGGGAAAAGGACTAGCTACTCTCCACCTGGCTCATGACTCCCCTCCGCAACCCAACACTCCTGCCCAGCGCTCATATAATGAAAGCCATGTTGCCACAAGGAACATCATTGAGCAGGCCATCGGGGTGCTCAAGCAACGGTTCCACTGCCTTGACCACTCAGGAGGAGCCCTCCGGTAACCAGCTGAGGAGGCATCCCATTTTGTGGTTGCCTGCTGCATGCACCACAACTTGGTCATCATGAGGGCCCAGCCCTTGACACCTGGGATTGCGGGACCACCTCAGGATGAGGATGAGGAAGAGGGAGAAGAGTAGGAGGAGGAGGAGGAGGAGGAAGATGAAGATGAGGAGGAGGAGGAGTAGGAGCAGGGACAGGAGTGAGGGAGGAGGCAGCCACTCAAGCGGCCTTCCAGAAGGGCGGTTCATGACCACCTCATCAGATTGTGGTTCCAAAAAATTAAACCTCAGATCCCTGTTGCTCACCACATCCCCATCATTCCATCCCTGCCGCAGGCCATATCACAGCGCAAAGCTGAAAAGAGAGACACCACAAAATAATCCAAACTGAATTAATACATTTATCAATAATCAGTGAACACATATTTACAGCAATATTATTACCTATTCACCCTTGTGCAATCCCTTAGGGCCTCCCATTACTGTGCCTTTGCCTAATCTAGTGCTCCTACGAAGTGTTGGCCCAGTGGCTGCAGCACGGTGGGTGGAAGGCTGCTGAGTGTCCGTGCGGGAGACTTCAGATGGCCTTGCAGGATGCCCATGACCAGCTCTGGGCCTGGAAGGCCTGGCTGTAGATTGCACCACCTCAGCATGGGCGGCAGTTCTGCAGCTACCGATCTGCTCCACAACAACCTCACCACCACCTATGATGCCCTAGTCCCTATTAAAACCATTACTCTCTCTCACCCCAGCAGTGACCCCTGGTGCGGCCTTCATCGCCACTCCCTTAAGTCAAAGGGCCACATTCTTGAACCCATATGGTGGACAATTGGCTTACCCAATCACTGCCAGATCTGGCTGGACCACATAAAGCAGTATCGGGTCCTGCTCTCCACTGACAAAACTACTCACTATTCCAGGATCATTCTGGAATGCAAAGATAACCTCCAGATTCTTTCCTCTATTGCTAACCATCTTCTTAAACTCCTCTCCCCTGTCGCCTCCACCCTCACCCCCAACAACAAGTGCGAGGAGCTCATGGACTTATTTATCTCTAAGATTGAGACCATCCGATCATCTGCCTCTGCGACTTCCCTTCCTTCTCCTAGCTCACCAGGCCAAACTTCCTCTAAGGTTCGCCACAGCCCTAGCCCTGAACTCACATCTTCCTCCAGTTTATCTCTGATCTCCCCTCATGCCCTCTCTGAGCTCATCGTGTCCATGTGTCCCACTTCCTACTCCCTCAACCCTATTCCCACTAAACTGCAGACTGCACAACTTTACTCTTCTGGCTCCCATGTTAGCTGATATTGTTAATGGTTCTCTCTCCTTCAAATCTGCCATCATCACCCCTTTCCTCAAAAAACAACCCTTGACCCCCCCGTCCTTGCATAGTGCCATGCCATCTCCAAGCTCCCTTTCCTCGCCAAAGTCCTTAAACGTGTTGTCATATCCCAAATCTGTGCCCATCTTTACCAGAACTCCATGTTTCAATCGCTCCAATCAGGTTTCCACCCCTGCCACAGTACTGAAACACATCTTATCAAAGCCACAAATGACATCATATGTTACTGTGACAAAGGTAAACGATCCCTCCTCGTTCTTTTCGACCTGTCTGCAGCCTTTGAGACAATTGACCACTCCATCCTCCTCCAACGCCTCTCCACCATCGTCCAGCTGGGTGGGACTGCACCCACCTGGTTCTATTCTTATCTATCTAATCGTAGCCAGAGATTCACCTGCAATGGCTTCTCTTCCCAGTCTCGGATCATTACCTCTGATGTCACCCAAGGATCTATGTCATCTACATGCTGCCGCTCAGCAACATCATCTGAAACCACAGCTTCAGTTTCCACATGTACGCTGATGACACCCAGCTCTACCTCACCACCACTTCTCTCCACCCTCAACTGGCTCTAAATTGTCAGATGGCTTGTCTGACGTCGAGTACTCGATGAGCAGAAATTTCCACCAACTAAATATTGGGCAGACTGAAGCCATTGTCTTCGGTCCACACCATGAACTCCATTCTTTAGCCATTGACTCCATCCCTCTCTATAGCATCTGTCTGAGGCTGAACCAGACTCGTCGCAACCTTGGTGTCATATTTGACCTGGAAATGAGCTTTCAGCCATATATCTATGCCATAACTAAGACAGCCTATTTCCACCTCCGTGACATTGCCCAACTCCACCCCTGCCTCAGCTCATCTGTTGTTGAAACCCTCATCCATGCCTTTGTTGCCTCTAGAATTGACTATTCAATCACACTCATGGCTTACCTCCCACCTTCTACCCAACGTAAGCTTGAGGTCATCCAAAACTCAGCTGCCAGTGTCCAAACTCGCACCAAGTCCCATTCACCCAGAACCCCTCTGCTTGCTGACAGTAAAATCGGAGGAGAAAGGATGAGGGGAGTTGAGGTGCAGATTGAAATGACCAAGAATGAGGAGGCACTGAGTGCAAAGGCTGAAGGAGGAAAGCAGGGAGGATATGTGGGTGAGAAACCTGGGGTGGTAGGCAAGGATTTTAAAGGAGAGAAGAGTGGAACAAATGTCACAACGAGTCGCTCTGATGTCACAATGGACCACTCTGATGTCACAACGGGCTGTTCTGATGTCACAACGTACCGCTCCTCTGGATTAATCAAGGTCAGTCAGCATGGATTTGTTAAGAGGAAATTGTGTCTGACTGACTTGATTGAATTTTTTGAGGTGGTAACAAGGCAGGTCGATGGAGATTGTTTGTTTGATGTAGTATATATGGATTTTAGCAAGACATGGCACACTGGACACGAAAGTAAAAGATCATCGGATCCAAGGCAAAGTGGCAAGTTGGATCCATAATTGGCTCAGAAGGAGGAAGCAAAAGGTTATGGTCGATGGATGTCTTTGTGACTGGAAGGATGTTTCCAGTGGGGTTCCGCAGGGTTCAGTTCCAGGACTCTTGCTTTTTGTGGTATATATCAATGAATTAGACCTGAATGTAGGGGGTATGGTTAAGAAGTTTGCAGACAATACAAAAATTGGCCGTGTGGTGGATAATGAAGAAGAAAGCTGCAGACTGCAGGAAGATATTAATGGACTGGTCAGGTGGGCGGATCAGGGCCAAATGCAATTCAATCCGGACAAGTGCGAGGTAATGCATTTGGGGAGGGCTTGAAGGGATAATTACAAGTCCTAGCCCTTTTGGGCTATCCCAGATCTGGCGTATTCCCCAGACGTTCACCCTCAACTTAAGTTAGAGATAGCCGAATTCCATAAGATGCTTAAATGGGTCTAAAGGTTCAGGCTATCTCTCCCTGAAGGAAAGGAATGACTGAAGAGGTTACCATCCTCCAGATAGTACTTTTAATAAGTTGAACTAGACTGTAACCTTCCGGATATTATGAGGGTCCGGAATACTCCCCCAGAATTCTGCAACTCCTTACAAAAGAGTGTACAGAATTTGGGTTCGCGAGTTCATGCAGAATTACTCTTTGAGACAATTGTAAAAATATATAGTTTTATTTAAGAGCCGACAATCAGTAAACAGCTGTTGAATCAGTCGCAACATTAACAATTCAAAATACAAATAGCTTACATTTCTTATTTCTCAGAGATCCTTATTCTCAAATCTTTACTTCGTTACATTTCTTATTTCTTACTTAATTCTAAATCCAGAACATCCACCAATATCAATTACTTTGACTTCCTGAGGCTCATAGTTAAAGACTTACAGAGATGCCTATGAAGAGTTGAGAAACGCTTTGCCCGTTCAGCGATTTCTGCCTTTCTGTTGAAAAGGCTCTATGTTTTATACTCTTTTGGCAGTGGTTTCTTCATTGAAGTTCTCTGCTGATGTTAGCTAATTGTCTTTATTGATTCTCACTTTTGAATGCTTTCTATCTTACTGTCAATTCAACTATTGCATGCATAATTATTTCTCTACATTTAGGTGTTCCAAAAACCATCATAACAACAATGACAGCTATGGTTTCTGTTTGATGCCATTCCTACAAAATGCTTTCATTCAATTCTTAATATTGGCTTTACTGGTTTTTAGCAGACATTGTGACTCTCCTTACTGCTCCAAGTTTAATACAAACACAATGTAATTGCTTTGTGTCTCTATTGAAGTCATATTTTCAAAGCCTTCTCATTGGTATTATATTTACAATATGTAAATCAAAACCACTTTAACTGTGTGTTTACTTGTTTTCTAGCTATCTTATGGTTCCTGTCATCCAAGTTTAACATAAAACTATTTGACCAGCAGGTGTTTCTTTACTTGATGTCATCTTTTCAAAGGCACATGGTTCTTTTAATGTTTGTGTTTCTGTTTTACATGTTAGTTCTTAACACTTTAAACTGAGCATTCTCATTGTGTTTGTTGCAAACCGTAGACCTTTTGGAAGCATCAATGGTTTGCTTCAATCTTTCATTGTTTTAGTATATTTAACTAATTCCCATTTCAAAGCTTGTTTACAACTTTGTTATCAACTGATCTTTATCTCAGAAGCCTGTTCTCTGTTTACAGCCTGTGTCTCTGAGGTTTTACAGCTTGTGGCCTAGAAATTCAGTATAGCCACTTTTGGGGCGGTAAAGTCGGGCGGCCGCTAAAGTTTGCGCCCGGCGCAAAGTCGCGCCCCCTTCGGCGATATTCAGTCACATCGCCCCAAGAGGTTGCTGCTGCGCTAAAACAGGTGATGCACGACTAACTTTAGGTGCTAAGCCGGCGGTGCTGAGCGATACCCCCGAGGCCGGGCGCAGCGCCGGTGCGGCGAGTTGTTGATTGACGGCAGACACTCTGGCGCCGGTCAGCTCTTAAAGGGGGAGGGTGGATTTGTTTGCCTGCCACGCCCTGCACACTGCAGCCCTCAACCTAGGCCTGACCACTTCAGCTTCATCTGCACAACGCCAAGGGCTATGAAGAAGGCCAGGGAGAGAGCGCAGCGCTTCAGCGACGGTGACCTGAGGCTGCTGGTTGGCGGAGTGGAGCGCAGGCACCATGTTCTGTTCCCAGAAGGTGGCAAGAGGCCGCTGCCCAGCGCCTACCGGAAAGCCTGGAGGGAGGTCTCAAACAGGGTGTCTTCCAACAGCGTGGTTGCCAGGACTCCTGTGCAATGCCGGAAGAAGTTCAACGACCTCACTCGGGTTGTCAGGGTGAGTACACTTTCCAGTGTCCTCCTCATCCCTGCATGTGCACCTCACTTTATGGGCAAAGGGACCTGAAAGCCCTAATGGCCAGCCCTCATCCAGCAGCTATGGGACTGGCATGAAAATCACTTGCACATTCAGCACTTTACACACTGTACAAGCTATTTGACCATGGGAGGCAGTGCAGACAAGATCAGGGCTTCGCACTGTACAAGCTATTCGACCATGGGAGGCAGTGCAGACAAGATCAGGGCTTCGCACTGTACAAGCTATTCGACCATGGGAGGCAGTGCAGACAAGATCAGGCTTCACACTGTACTTACAGGCCGTCCTTTCTCTTGCAGGCCAAGGTGGCGCACAACCGGCGGAAACGAACTGACACCGGGGGAGGCCGTCCTGACGTAAAAGAGCTCTCCGACCTCGACCAGCGTGTGGAGCACATTATGGCAGGCCGGCTGATTGGCCCCGTCGCCAGTGGAGATGCCGACCCTGTTCTGGGCACCAATGGTAAGGGCATCACCTTTTTGACCTCGCTCGTTCCACTTGCGCCTCAGATCAGCATCCTTTGCCACTGTCCGACCAATGCAGTGAATGGCACCACTCATGCCTCCCTCGCTGCCGCCCTGTCCTCACTCTAAAGCTACTCTTGTGCCTTCCTGCTTTCAGATGGTGAATCGCCAAGTGAGGAGGCGGGACCTCAAGCTGCCACTGTCAGCGCTTCAGAATACGAGGAGGAGGAAGAGGAAGCCGGCCCATCAGTGCCACCCTCAGCCGCACCAGCCCATGGCGATGTAGGGGACACGTCTTCCCTGGAGGGGAGCCGGGGGGAAGGGTCGGAAGAGAGTGAAGCTCTGGGGCCCAGCGGCCTGCAGCAACGCAGGAGGGGTGGGGAAGCTCGGCGGACTTCTCCCCAGAGGGTGAGTGCGGCCTCCAGTCCTGCGACGGTCAGCGCAGAGGAGGTGCGGCTCCTGGAGGAAATGGCCGTCCAGGCTGAGCGCAGGCACAATGAGGTCATGGCTGCAGTGGCAAGGATGCCTGACTCCATTGAGTCTTTGTCAAGGAGTGTGCAGCAATTTGGAGCAGCACAGGCCAGGAGTCTGGATCAATTCAGTGCAGCACAGGCCAGGAGTCTACAGGACTTCGCGGCAGCACAGGCGGCTTCGAGTCAAGTGCCCAGTCGTGCCGTCCATTCACTGGCTGTTGTCATGCGGACACAGACCAGGGCCACACGGGCACTAACTGCTGCCACCCTCGCTGGATCAGCCAGGCATTGCCAGGGCACCCGCCGCGCAGCAGCAGCCCAGCAGTCTGTTCTTCAGCTGTTTGCTGCGCATGCTGCAGTGCTGGCCCGTGCGAGTGCCAATGTCTCAGGCGACCAGCGAGCACCTGCGATCTGCCAGGTTGGCACCATTCCTGCAGCCGACACTGCCACTCTGCCATTGCAGCTGCCACGAGCTGCTGGACAGACTGCTGCCGCCCAGCCAGAGTTGGAGCAGTCAGCAGCCGGCCACTCCAAGGCCAGAGCTGGTGCAGGCCGACCCCCAAGGGCATCTGCCGTCTCGCCATCTGCCCCTCAGCAGCCTTCCCCCAGCCTTGCTGCAGCCACTGGGCTCCCATTGAGGAGGAGCTGCAGGGCGGGCAGGGGCCAGGCAAGGATGTGAAAGGCATCGCCCTCGCAGGGCAAAAAGTAGAAGGTATGCACAAATGCCTGGTGCTTTTTGTATGGCCGAGATTGGTGTAGGTGTGTTTTTGTAAAGCCGAGACTGGTGTCTTTCTTTCTTTTTGTAAGGCCGAGACTGGTAGTTTTGTGTTTTTGGAGGGGACTTCTGCACATGAGGATGTAATGTGGGAAGGGCAGAGGTTTGCAATAAATTATTGTTCTTAAATTGCACTGTGCATGGTTTTTTTGTAAAGTCCGGGTTGCCCTGCTCGGCTGAGGGCTTGTGGAGCGGCTACATTCATCTGCTGACATTGGCACAAGCCATTCCCTGAGAGGGTCCAAGAACCGACGTTCAATAAGCCGGCGACGGGCGGCCCTTGCACTTTCTGCCTCCCTCCTGTGCTGGTCCTCCTCCTCCTCCTCCTCCTCCTCCTCCTCAGGTGGTCCTCCAATGCCTGGTGGCAGTGGCTGAGTCCTGCGGATAGCCAGGTTGTGCAGCATGCAGCAAACGACCACGAAATGGGAGACTCGCTCCGGCGAATATTGTAGGGCTCCACCGGAACGATCCAGAGAGCGGAACCGGTGCTTCAGGATGCCGATTGTTTGTTCGATGATGTTCCTGGTCGCTTGCTGGCTATCGTTGTATCCCTCCTCAGCAGGGGTGCTGGGCGCACGGAGCGGGGTCATCAGCCAGGTACACAAAGGATAGCCTCTGTCCCCGATAAGCCATCCTCGTGGGTGAGGCTGGGCCTGGAACATGCCTGCCACAGTCTGTCGCAGGATGAAGGCATCGTGGCTGCTGCCTGGAAAGCGGGCATTGACAGCTAGGGTGAGCTGCCTGTGGTCACACACCAGCTGGACGTTGAGCGAATGGTAGCCCTTCCGGTTGCGGCAATCCTCGGCATTCTCCAGAGGTGCCCGCAAAGCCACATGCGTGCAGTCAATGGCGCCCTGCACCATGGGGAAGCCCGCGAATGCTGCAAAGCCCATTGCACACTGTTGCTGCTTGGCAAGGGCCATGGAGAAGGAGATGAACTGATGTCTCCTTTTGAAAAGGGCATTGGTCACCTGGCGGATGCAGCAATGCACGGCGAATTCGGAGATGTTGGCAATGTCCCCAGTAGTGGATTGGAAGGAGCCGGTGGCATAGAAGTTGAGAGCCACTGTCACCTTCACTGCCACTGACAGAGACGTCCTGCTCCTCAGCTGTGGCATCAGATCACCGCCAAGCAGATGGCAGATCTCTGTGGCCACCTCCCTTCTGAATCGCAGCCTCCGAACACACTGCTCGTCAGACATGTTGAGATAGGAGAACTGCTGGCGGTATACCCTGGGTGGGTAAGGCCTCCTTTCCCGACGCCTGTTGCCCCCTCTCCGTCTAGCCAGGCTGCCACTCTCTCACGGCGTCTGAGAGCCCTTTGGATGTAATTGAGAAAGCCAGCGTTTACACCCATTGCAACCCCCATAATATGCTGGCAAACAATGAGATGTCAATGAAGGCAAAGACAAGTGGAAAGCTGTGGCCTGAAGCCACAAGTACCTGTCCGAGTGTTGGGCCAAAGCAGAAAGCTCTCTACCTTGGTCTCTCTCCAAAGATCCGTTTCTCAAGAAGGAGTGCTGCAAAATGGCAGCCTTTTATAGTGCAGGAGGAGTGCCCTTTAATTTGCGCCCCCCGTGCCCCACATCAACTGAGCACCGCTCCACTCTAACAGTCGCTAGGGGCGCCAGGCGCACAATGGGGCGTCGCAACTGAATTTCCGGTTGGGGGCGCACAAAGGGCGTTGCACGAGGAAATGACGTCATGATCTGCGCGCGCAGCTGAGCGCGCGCAAAGACTTTGCGCCGCCGCTAAATCTCTAGTGAAGTTGGGGCGAGGCACAGATCACGCTGCGCCCGGCCGCTAGCCGCCTAGCGCCCGACATCTACTCCTCCTAAGGCGCTAACGGCTGGCGCAACCAACTTAATTTCTAGGCCTGTGTCTCTGAGGCTTTAGATTTTTAAACCCAGTATATCATGTATTAATAATATCAGTAGTCTCTTCATATTCACAGAATCACAGAAATCACACAGTGCAGATAAAGGCCATTTCGGCCCATCAAGCCTGCACCGACACATATCCCACCCGATCCCCGTAACCCCTACATCAACACATATCCCACCCGATCCCCGTAACCCCACGTATTTAATCCCCCTAACACTAAGGGTCAATTTATCATAGCCAATCAACCTAACCCGCACATCTTTGGACTGTGGGAGGAAACCGGAGCACCCGGAGAAAACCCACGCAAACACGGGGAGAATGTGCAAACTCCACACAGACAGTCACCCGAGGCCGGATTCGAACCCGGGTCCCTGGCGCTGTGAGGCAACAGTGCTAACCACTATGCCACCATACATATTATGATGTATCTTTCTGAAATATGGCCTATTCCCTTACAGGCTAACAAGGCAAGGGAATACACAATAAATGGTAGGACACTGAGAAGTACAGGGGAACAGAGGACCTTGACGTGCATGCCCACAGAACCCTGAAGGTAGCAGGACAGGTAGATAAGGCAGTTAAGAAAGCAGTCGGGATACTTGCCTTTATTAGCTGAGGCATAGAATAGAAGAGCAGGGAGATTATGCTTGAACGGTATAAAACACTACTTAGGCCGCAGCTAGAGTACTGCATGCAGATCTGGTCACCGCATAACAGGAAGGATGTGATTGCGCTCGAGAGGATACAGAGGAGATTTACTAGGATGTTGCCTGGCCTGGGGAATTTTAGCTATGAGTAAAGATTGGATAGGCTGGGGTGGTTATCTTTGGAAAAGAGGAGGCTGAGGGGAGACCTAATTGAGGTGTATATAATTATGCGGGGCCTAGGTAGTGTGGATAGGAAGTAACTGTTTCCCTTGGCAGAGGGGTCAAAAACCAGGGACGTAGATTTAAAGTAAATGCTCGATCTTCCGCTGGAATTCATCCTGAGCTGAGATAAGACCAAATGGTAAACGCAGAAATCGGTAGCGTCCAAATGGTGTGTTGAACATTGTTAGCTTAGATGACTCTTCCGTGAGCTTGATAGTCCAGTATCCTGATCGTGCGTCCATTACACTGAAGTAACGTGCTCACACTACCTTGGGTGTGATGTCATCTAGCATTGGTAGAGGGTAGTGAGGGCGTTTGATAGCCTTGTTCAAATCTCTGGGGTCGAGACAGACTCTGAGCTTGCCTGTACGTGGTTTCTCAACCACTACTAACGCGTTGACCCAGTCTGTCGGTTCTGTTTCCTGGACGATGATTTCTGTATTCTCCATGCTCTGCAGCTCCTCCTTCAGACAACTATGTAGAGCAAGAGGTATCCTTCTCGGTGGGCAAACCACAAGGGTAGCTGCTGGGTCAAGGTGAATAGTGCATTCACCTGGGAATAGTCCGATTCCTTTGAAAACGTCAGCAAACTCCTCCATGACTGTCCGCTTCTCAACTGGTGCTGTCAATGATAGCACTAGCTTGACGAGGTCCATGTCTAAACATGCCTTTAGACCTAGCACTGGAGGTGCTCGAGTGTCAACAATGTAAAAGTCCAACATCATGTCGCTTTCTTTGTACTTGCATTTCATCCGCATGTGCCTTTTACAATGAGCTGCTCACCTCCATAGCCAGTCAGTCTGCATGAAGTGGGCTGTAGCTCACACTCATCCTTCAAGCAGTGATACTCACTCAGAGGAATTACATTAACCTGAGATCCAGTGATTAGTTTAAACTTAAGCTCTGTGCCCTGTTTTCCTATCTCAATATCGGCATAGGCTTGCTCAGTCTCTGAAATCTGTTTTTTCTGTGACACAGAATCAATAAACAGTTCCTCTGCATTTGGCTCTCTATCTGGCATTTGGCTGTCACTCACTGTGTGTACTGCTTTTCCGAAAACAGTCTTGCAAACTTTAGCAAAGTGGTTCCGTTTACCAAATTTAGCACATTGCCTTCCTTTGGCGGGGCCAAAGGTTCCTTTGGCACCTTTTCCCCGTGCATCTTGTTTCCACAATATCCACAGTTTTTGAAGCGTTTCATGTCTGTGTCGCCCATTTTTAGAACTCTCTCTGTTCTTTTTGTTCTGAAACACGCTCTCTGGGCGGTGTTCTTTGGTGTGTGTCTATTAACTGCCTGCACTGTCTGTTCACTCGAGCTGCTCGTGGCACCGGTTATGGTTTTCAACTGTGCTTGGGCTATCTCGTGCGATCTATCTATGTCCATAGCTTTGTCCAGTGTTAGCCCGGACCCAACATTCAAAAGTTTCTCTCTCACTTTAGCTGAATGTATTCCAAACACGATGCGGTCTCTGACCATCTCATCTTTATTTGCATATTCACAGTCTTTTACCAGCAGTTGTAACTCAGTCACAAACTGTTCAAATGACTCACTAGCTCCTTGTACTTTCTCCTGAAACTTGTACCTAGCGAATATCGTATTTGTCTTGGGCATCACATATGATTCAAAACGGTCAAAATAAATTTTCAGTACCTTTGCTTCATCCGCGGTGAGAGACTATGTGTTAAAAATGTCTCTCCCTTTTTCTCCGATCCACAGGAGTAGGTAGCTGTATCATTCTTACTTCCCTTTGCTTTTCAATGGACCCGAGAACACTGACTCCACGTGTTGCTTAAACTTGCAATATTCTCTATGTAAGTTCAAAGATTCCCAATTCATTCGAGGTAAGGGAGCTCCAATGATGTCCATTTCAAATCCCTGTTCTGACACCATGTCTTGTTTTGCACACTTTGTACAAAAATAATTAATTGCAGGACAATGGAGTATTACAGTTTAAACTCTTTTATGAAGCATCAGGTCTGTAAACTTTCATACAGTACAGTGTGGACAAGATGGAGTTAGGACCCTGGGTCCTCCAAAACAATAGTAGTCCTTACAGATGCCTGCAGGCCAATGACAATTCAGCATGTGATCACATGTGAATATAATAGGTATTCCTTACAGATGCCTGCGGGCCAATGATAATTCAGTATGCAAATGTTACAGTAAGCATGCAGGTGCAGCAAGCGGTTAAGAAGGCAAATGGTATGCTGGCCTTCATAGTGAGAGGATTCAAGTACAGGAGCAAGGATGTCTTGCTGCAGTTGTACAGGGCCTTGGTGAGATCACACCTTGAGTATTGTGTGCAGTTTTGGTCACCTTATCTGAGGAAGGACGTTCTTGCTATGGAGGGAGTGCAGTGAAGATTCACCAGACTGACACCTGGGATGGCAGGAATGACGTATGAAGAGAGATTGGGTCGATTATGCTTATATTCGCTGGAGTTTAGAAGAATGAGAGGGGATCTCATTGAAACTTATAAAATGCCATGAGTTCTTTTACATGCACCTGAGAGGGCAGACGGGGCTCGGTTTCTCATCTCATCTGAAAGACGGCACCTCCGGCACTGCAGCACTCCCTCAGTACTGCACAACAGCACAAGCCTTGATTTTGTGCTCAAGTTCTAAAGTGGGGTTTGAAACCACAACCTTCTGACTGAGAGATGAGAGTGTTACAACTGAGCCAAGGCAGACACCTCATATAACAACAATCACCACAACAACTGCATTTAGATAGCACCATTAACATAGAAAAACATCCCAAGTTGCTTTACAGAGGAGTAATCAGGAAAAAACTGAACCTGAGTTAAAGAAGGAGATATTCAGAGGAGTGACTAAAAGCTTGGTCAAAGAGGTGGATTTTAAGGAAGGTCTAAAAGAGGAGCGGTAGGTAGAGAGGCGGAGGGGTTAGGGAAGGAATTCCAGAGTGTGGGGAATGGTGACTGAAGGCTCGGCCACCAATGGTGGTTCTAAGGGAGAGGGGTGCACAAAAGACAATAGTCAGAGAAAAGGACAATTCTGGGGTGGGCTGGGAGGGTTGTATGAGATTACAGAGATAGGGACCGGTGAATCTGCAAAGGGATTTAAACATGGGGGATGGTCATTTTCAATTTGAGCCATCGGAGAACCAGAGGTCAACGTAGGTCAACAGGGACATGGTTGATAGGTGCCTGGGACTTGGTGTGGGTTAGGATACGGGCTGCAGAGTTTTGGATGAGCTGATGTTTGTAGAACGTGGAGGACAGGAGGCCGACTGGAGGAGCATTGGAATAACTGAGCCTGGAAGTGACAAAGGCATGGACCCTCTTTAAAGCCCATCTTTTTGGCCATCTTCTTTATGTCTGTGTGAGGCACCTTGGGACAGTGTTCTGTTATAGGTGGTGTATAAGTGCAAGCTGTGGTTCCAACACACGGGTGTCCACAGATATTACCATCTACAATATATAGGCCTTTATGATTACTGAGCTCAATACACAATGAGGTTACGAGAAGTTTATGGCCTAGAAATTCGGTGGCGCCCCGTTTCGGGTGCAAGTCTCTCCAGGGTGCCGGAAAGACCGCCCCGGAAGGAGTCGCAAGCGCCAGCCGGACATTCAGTTTCAGCACCCCAAACGGAAGCGCGGCGCTACTCGAGGTGCCCCGCATCCGTCTTGGGGCGCTGCAACTGAAGTTCGCAGCGCAATGTGCCGCAGCGCCACACGCTGTGGCATGGCACGCTGCAGTACTGCAGGCCTTCCTCCCCTTCTTAAAGGGGAGGGGCCTGCTGCAGCGCGATCTAAGATCGAGGAGAAGTGCCGGGCTCTTGGGAGACAGCCGGCACAACACGGGGGGTGGGGGGGCTCAGGAGGCCAGGGACGGTTGCGCGAAGAGGTGCTGGCAGGCGGCCAGCAAAAAAAATGGCCGCCCCGCACCTCAGTGCCTCTATTACCGCAGGTAGGCCCCCCTGAACCGGTTGCAAATTGCGACTGGCGTTACAGCAGGGGGCGCTACCAAATTTCGTGATTGGGGCGGTAGCGGGGCGCTGCGCACACCGATAACATCATCGGTGGCAGCGCAGTGCTAACGGCTAATGCCGCCATTAGCGCCCCACTAAATTTCAAGGGAGGCGTGGCCAGTGGCACTAAACCCACTAAGTGCCCTCTTTGGGCGCTAACTGGTGGTGCAGCCCACCGAATTTCTAGGCCTATATTTTTAATACCTAAGCTCCTCGATTTGCAAAGCACAGAAAATAAGAAGTTTTTTTTAACTCTTTCCATGTCAAATGCACGAGGCAAATACACTAAAAACTGTCTAAAAATTACTGACATTTACTATTGAATTGAAAGGACACGGCCTATTCTGCCCTTGCAGTGCGTTCCTATGCACAGCTAGACAGGTAGCTAACAACTTGATATCTTCCCATAAAAATCACAAGGCTTGACTTTTCTTGTAAACTTTACTGAAAGATTCTTATTGTGAAACTGAAATACAATACAGAAATGGAAGCACACATTAATACACAAGCACATAACTGATATGCATACACAAATTTAGGTAAGCCTGAGCAACACAGTACATTTGGCATGTAACTTACCAAAGCACGTGGAAACACAGCTTACTGTGAATATACATTTAGCAAACTGAAAGGCATTCTCTTACATTCACTTTAAATTAGCCCTGTACATAGTGCATCAAAATACAGCTACAAGTTAACCAGCTAGACACAGAGAGCGAGAACTTCACGGCTAGCTGTGCAGGTTTGCTTGCAGAGAAAGGTTACAAACTAAACATTTTCTGCAAAGTATAGTGTACACTTAATCATCTTTAACATTCTCAAGTACTTACAGACAAATAGTGTCCAAGGCCGGAGTGTAACAAGAAAATAACTGCAAGACCATGTGGCGAGCTGCAGGTCTGTGCTATACAGCAGTTTACTTTACCGCACTTTACTGCGCTTTACTGCACTTTACTGCACTTGCTAGGTACCAAATATCCACTAGGTGGCGGCACACAATGGAAATCGACCCAAATTACTCAAACCCCTGAATTAACTTGAAAACTAACATAAATTCCAAAAGGAAGGCAGCGCACACAGAAAATAAGAAGTTTTTTTTAACTCCTTCCATGTCAAATGCACGAGGCAAATACACTAAAAACTGTCTAAAAATTACTGATTGAAAGGACACGGCCCATAGAAACTTCAGTACCATAGATAAAACTACCTATGTTTGATGGATCAATAATACTTCTCTAACAGGGTCACACTCAACTATATTTTTGATGGAATGTATCCTTTGAGACAGTATAAGCTCCAGTTAATTATATTTTATTCCATGATAAGCAGGTGAGTTTTCACATGATTGTCTCCACTTGTTTGTTCAATGAACTGTAATTAATATTAATAATGATGTAACTGAATGATCTCACTGGAGATTTCCCTCCTGTATAAATACAAGGCCCCTCTCGATGTATCGTGTAATCCGGCAGAGCTGTTCCCTCCGGCACCAACAGAAACCGTCAGGTCTCACAGAAAATGCGTGAACCAACAATACTCCATCAGGTAGAAGACATTTACTACCCTGTTCTTGCAGTTACTGGAATTCTTGGTAAGCCAATGAACCATTTAATATAAGCAAACGACATGTTTTTTGAAATGTATTATTTTTTTGATTTTTAAAATCCTGTTTAAACCTTATTTTGGCGATAACACATTTCAATTATTAGGTAAAATGCCAGACTTAATTTTTCAAGAAGCATTTTGAGTGATTCGATTGTTTCATCAACAAACCAGAAAAGGCAACTGTTTACATAGGGAAACGTGATTATAAATGTTTACATATGAAGTTTCAATATTAAATGTTGGCATAAAAGCCTTGCCAAAAATAGTGACAAAAGGAAGTGAAGGTTTGTGGACAGCACATGGCACCATACCCAGGACTGTTAATTATATATATTCCCCTAATTGTGGACATACGTTGAGCTGGTGGACTTTCCCTCTCCTAACTGGCCCACCAGGGCTGCCTCTCCTCAGCTGTCAGAACATAAGAACATAAGAAATAGGAGCAGCAGCAGATCATACAACCCCTGGAGCCTGCTCCGCCATTCAATAAGATCATGGCTGATCTTCTACATTAGTTTCTCTTTCCCTGTATCCTCACATCCCTTGATTCCCTTAGTGCCCAAAAATCTATCGATCTCAGTCTTAAATATATTCAATGACTGAGCTTCCACAGTCCTCTGGGAAAGAGAATTCCAAAGATTCATAATCCTCTGATTGAAGAATTTTCTCCTCATCTCAGCCTAAATGGCTGACCCATATTCTGGGACTGGGACTCCTAGTATAAGACTCCCCAGACAGGGGAAACATCCTCCCAGCATCTATCCTGTCAATCTCCCTAAGAATGTTATATGTTTCAATTAGATCACCTCTCATTCTTCTAAATTCTAGGGAATATAGGCCTAGTCTACTCAATCTCTCCTCATAGGGCAATCCCCCCATCCCAGGAATCAGTCTCGTGGACCTTCGCTGCACTCCCTCTAATGCAAGTTTATCATTCCTTAGGTAAGGAGACCAAAACTGTACACAATACTCCAGGTGTGGTCTCATCAGAGCCATATATAATTGCAACAAGACTTTGTTACTCTTGTACGCTGGTCAACTTGAAATAAATGCTAACACATCATTTGTTTTCCTAATTGCTTGCTGTATCTGCATGTTAACTTTCGGTGATTTGTGTACAAGGACACCCAAATCCCTCTGAATAACAACATTTACTAGTTTTGCTCCTTTAAAAAAAATCTGCTTTTCTATTCTTCCTAGCAAAGTGGATAATTTCATATTTTCCCACGTTATTTTCCATCTGCCAGCTTCTTGCCTAATCATTTAACTTGCCTATATCCCTTTGCAGACTCTGTGTCCTCCTCACAGCTTACTTTCCCACCTAGCTTTGTATCATCAGCAAACTTGGTACATTGCACTCGGTTCTCTCATCTAAATCATTAATATAGATTGTAAATAGCTGAGGCCCAAGCATTGATCCTTACTGTACCCCACTACAGCCTGCCAACCGGAACATGAACCGTTTATTCTGAATCTCTGTTTTCTGTCTGTTAACCAATCCTCAATCCATGCTAGTGTATATAACCCCCAATCCCATGAGCCCCAATCTTGTGTAACAACCTCTTGTGTGGCACTTTATCGAATGCCTTCTGAAAACCCAAATATTCTACATCCACTGGTTCCCCCTTATCTAACCTGTCAGTTATACCATCAAAAAATTCTAATTGATTTGTCAAACACTATTTCCCTTTCATAAAACCATGTTGACTCTGTCTAATTGTATTATGATTTTCTAAGTTCTCAGTTAACTAGTCTATAATAGATGCTAGAATTTTCCTGACAACTGTTGTCAGGCTAACTGGCCTATAATTCATTGTTTTCTCTCTCACTCCTTTCTTGAACAACAGGGCTATTTGTTATCTTCCAATCCAACAACAACAACAGCTTGTATTTATATAGCACCTTTAAAGTAGTAAAACGTCCCAAGGTGCTTCACAGGAGTGTAATCAGGCAATAATTGACACCGAGCCACATAAGGAGAAATGAGGGCAGGAGACCCAAAGCTTTGTCAAAGAGGTAGGTTTTAAGGAGCATCTTATAGGAGGAAAGAGAGGTGGAGAGCTTTAGCGAGGGAATTCCGGAGCTTAGGGCCTAGGCAACACAAGGCATGGCCACCAAAGATTGAGTGATTATAATCAGGGATGCTCAAGAGGGCAGAATTTGAGGAGTGCAGATATCTCGGTGGTTGTGGGGCTGAAGGAGATTACAGAGATAGGGAGGGGCGAGTCCATGGAAGGATTGAAAACATGGATGAAAATTTTGAAATTGAGGCGTTGCTTAAACGGGAGCCAATGTAGGTCAGCGACCACAGGGGTGATGGGTAAATGGGACTTGGTGCAAGTTAGGACATGGGCAACCGAGTTTTGGATCACTTCAAGTTTACTTAGGATAGAACGTGGGCGGGCAGCCAGGAGTGCATTGGAATAGTCAAGTCTAGAGGGAACAAAGGCATGGATGAGGGTTTCAGCAGCGGATGAGCTGAGACAAGGGCGGAGACGGGCGATGTTACAGAGCAGGAAATAGGCAGTCTTAGTTATGCTGCAGATGTGTGGTCAGAAGCTCATTTCAGGCTCAAATATGACACCAAGGCTGTACACAGTGTGGTTCAGCCTGTGACCGATGTTAGGGAGAGGGATGGAGTCAGTTGCTAAGGAACAGAGTTTGTGGCGGGGACCGAAAACAATGGCTTCGGTGCATATCCAAGTGCTTTATAAATGTGATGAAGGTTTCTGCCTCTACCACCCTTTCAGGCAGTGAGATCCAGGCCCCCACCACCCGCTGGGTGAAAACATTTCTCCTCCAATCCCCTCTAAACCTCCAACCAATTATTTAAATTTAAGGCCCCTGGTTATTGACCCCTCTGCTAAGGGAAATAGGCCCTTCCGATCCACTGTAACTAGGTCTCTCATAATTTTAAACAACCCCAGCCTATCCAATCTTTCCTCATAGCTAAATTTCCTCAGCCCAGGAAACATCCTCATAAATCTTCTCTGCACCCCCTCTAGTGCAATCACATCCTTCCTGTAATGTGGTGACCAGCACGCAGTATTCCAGCTGTGGCCTAACTAGTGTTTTATACAGTTCAAGTATAACCTCCCTGCTCTTATATTCTATGCCTCACCCAATAAAGGCAAGTATCCTGTATGCCCTCTTTACCACCCCATCTACCTGTCCTGCTACTTTCAGAGATCTGTGGACATGCACTCCAAGGTCCCTCTGATCTTCTGCACGTCTCAGTGTCCTACCATTTATTGTGTATTCCCTTGCCTTGTTAGGCCTCCCCAAATACATTACCTCACATTTCTCCAGATTGAATTCCATTTGCCACTGTTCTGCCCACCTGACCAGTCCATTGATATCTTCCTGCAGTCTGCAGATTTCTTCTTCGTTATCAACCACACGGCCAATTTTTGTATCATCTACAAACTTCTTAATCATACTTCCTACATTCAAGTTCAAATCATTGATATATACCACAAAAAGCAAAGGACCCAGTACTGAGCCCTGCGGAACCCCACTGGAAACAGCCTTCCAGTCACAAAACAACCTTCGACCATTACCTTTTGTTTCCTGCCTCTGAGCCAATTTTGGATCCAACTTGTCACTTTGCCTTTGATCTCACGGGCCTTTACTTTTGTGACCAGTCTGCCTTATCAAAAGCCTTGCTAAAATCCATAGAGACTACATCAAATGCACAACCCTCTTCAACCCTCCTTGTTACCTCCTCAAAAAATTCAATCAAGTTAGTCAGACACGACATTCCCTTAACAAATCCACGCTAACTGTCCCTGATTAATCCTTATCTTTCTAAAAGAAGGTTTATCCTGTCCCTCAGAATTTTTTCCAACAATTTTCCCACCACCGAGGTTAGGCTGACTGGTCTGTAATTACCCGGTCTATCCCTTTCTCCCTTTTTAAACAACGGTACCACGTTAGCAGTCCTCCAGTCATCTGGCACCACACCTGTAGCCAGAGAGGATTGGAAAATGATGGTCAGAGCCTCTGCTATTTCCTCTCTTACTTCTCTTAACAGTGTACATGTGGAAACTGAGGCTGTGTTTTCAGATGACGTCGCCAAGTGGCAACATGTAGATGAGAAATAGGGGCGGGACAAGGATAGATCCTTCGGGGACACCAGAGGTAACTATGCAGGAGCGGGAAGAGAAGCCATTGCAGGTGATTCTCTGGCTACGATTAGATAGATAAAAATGGAACCAGGCGAGTGCAGTCCCACCTAGCTGGACGACGAGGGAGTGGCGTTGGAGAAGGATGGAGTGGTCAACCACGCCAAAGGCTGCAGATAAGTCAAGAAGGACGAGGAGGAATAGTTTACCTTTGTCACAGTCACAATCACAAAGGATGTCATTTGTGACTTTGAAGAGAGAGGTTTCGGTACTGTTGAGGGATTCAAACATGGAGTTGCGGGAAACATGGGCACAAATTTGGGAGGTGACAACACGTTCAAGGACTTTGGAGAGGAAGGGGAGGTTGGAGATGGGGCAGTAGGTTGCAAGGACGGAGGGGTCAAGGATTTCTTTTTGAGAAGAAGGGTGATGAGAGCAGATTTGAGGGAGAGGGGGACAGTACCTGAGGAGAGAGAACAGTTAACAATGTCAGCTAACATGCGAGCCAGAAAAGGAAGTTGGGTGGTTAGCAGTTTGGTGGGAATAGGGTTGAGGGAGCAAGAAGTGGGCCTCATGGACAAGATGAGAGCGGAAAGGTCATGAGAGGAGATCAGACAGAAATTGGAGAAAGATGCCAGTTCAGGGCTAGGGCAGGGGGGAACCTTAGAATAAGTTTGGCCCGGTGGGCTAGGGGAAGGAAGGGATGTGGCAGAGGCAGCTGAGCGGATAGTCTCAATCTTAGAGACAAAGAGGTCCATGAGCTCCTCACATTTGTTGTCGGAGATGAGTGTAGTGGAGACAGGGGAGAGGGGTTTAAAGAGACGGGTAGCAGTGGAGAATAGAAGCCGGGGTTTATCTTTGCTATCCAGAATGATTCTGGAATAGTGAGCAATTTTAGCAGATGTGAGCAGGACCTGATAATGCTTTATGTGGTCCAGCCAGATCTGGCGGTGAATGGCTGAACCAGTTGTCCATCATATCCGTTCAAGTCTGTCTCCCTTGGACTTCAGGGAGCGAGGATGAGGGCCGTACCAGGGGGAACAGCCAGGGTGAGAGAGAGTAATTGTTTTAGTAGGGACTAAGGCATCAATGGTGGTGGTGAAGGTGTGGTTGAGCAGATCGGTAGCTGCAGAAATGTCATGGTGAATGGAGGGCCAAAGGGTGGACAGTTGGGATTTCATAAGTGCAGTTGTAAGACAGTTGGGAGAGTGATTTTTCCTGGGCAGACACAGCAGGAAGTAGGGTTGTGGGGGGCAGGGGGTGGTGGAACTGGGAAGTGGTCAGAGATGGCCTTATCTACAATTGACATGATGGGAGTAGCGAGGCCGCGAGAAATGGCCAAGGGTGTGGCTGTGAATATGGGTTGGGGTGTTTACATGGAGGGAGAGATTAAGGAGGAATGGAGGCTAGTGAACTCAGAGGAGAGAGAGCATAATGAATTGAGATGGTGGTTGAAATCAGGCATGGCTATCCCTGGACAAATCCAATTCCAGATATGGATCCCATTTAGCCATCCACGGGGATTCTACAATCTAGGGAATTCTGGAAGATCAAAACCAATGCAACCACTATCTCTGCAGCCACCTCTTTTAAAACCCTAGGATGTAGGCCATCAGGTCCAGGGGATTGGACGGCTTTGTCAGAACCCATCCGATTAGATAACCAGAGTTCCTCAACCATCAGCCCCTTTTTCCATCACCTCATCTTCCTGCTCCCCTCACACACGCTCAACTCTGTCACTACAGCAAAATCTGAATTAATTCTGAACTTCATCTTCTTCAGTACTTACTGTGCCCTCATCTGGTCTTTTTCCTGACCCTTGCTCTCTGCTATTTGTTATGATTCATGCAATTTGTTCATTTACTAATTTCCAAAATAATTATTGATATTTGAAATATATCTCTGGAACAAAACACTGACACAGTTATAAAGATTTCAATTGCCTTGATATCGTAGTCAGTGAAACATTCAAGTGGTAAATGCCGCACAAAGTCATCTCAAACTAATGCTTTCTTTTGGATCCCTATCTGTCATTCCCATGCTCTCTGGGATTGCTATCTATAATTCCCACTTTCTCGGTGATTCCTATCCATAATTCCCATGCTCTCTGGGATTGCTATCTCTAATTCCCACATTCTCTGTGATTCCTATCTCTAATTCCCATGCTCTCTGGGATCCCTATCTGTAACTGCCTCACTCTCTGGGATCCCTATCTGGAATTGGATTTGTTCAGTGATAGTCATGCCTGACCTAATTGAAACTTTTGAGGAAGTAACTAACCTGGTCCATAAGTGAGTCTCAGCTTTTCACTATCTCTATTAATGACTTGGATGAAGGAATAGAAAGTTATATATCTGAGTTTGCTGACGGCACTAAGTTAGATTTGAGCAGAAAGTTGCAAAGGGACATTGGGCCTGAACTTGCAGTCGGATGCCCCCGAACCGCAATAAAACTAGGCACCTAACTGATGGTCCTGGATCCACAGAGACTCGTGCTCCTGGGCCTCTTCGCATATGCATGCGTAGAGGCCCACATATCCCAGGGACACAGGCGGTTCGTAAGCATCACTGGGATCACGTGGACCGGCCCAACCAATCAGAAAGGGGATTCCCATTCTGCTTATGGGGATTCCTCTTACGTACAGAATCCCCAAAAGCTTAATAGGAATCACCCAAAACACATGTACACAACACTGAAATTTAAAAAATCATTACATGTTTTAAATTAATGAAAATACAACTTAATTAAACATTTAAAACAAAAATTAAATTTTTTGACAAGAAAGTAAAGACTTTTCAAGGGGCCAAAAGTTACACGAGATTATTTTACAGGTTTAAGAATGTTAAAATGATTTTTTAAATGTTATTTTACTATTTATTTAAACCCTTACACTGGTAAAAGAAGGCCTTAGGTCTGCTTTTACCAGGCGTAAGAGTTTCATGGGCATTCGCTGGGCAGTAGTTGGGCAAATAGCCCAACTCTCCACCAGCGAATGTCCATTTCCCGGGCATGCGGTGGATCAGTCAAGAAAATCCTCGACAGGCAGCAAGTTCCGGGTTTTCATGCATTCACTTCGCGTGTGGAAACCTGGAACTTGCGAGGCACTTACGCCAGCGTATGCACCGCGTACTCGGTCATCGGCCCCGGAAAATCCGGCCCAATTGATTGATTACGTGAGTGGGCAAAACTGTGACGATGGAGTTCAATGTGGGGAAGTGTGAGGTCATCCACTTGGGACCTAAGAAAGATCGATCCCAGTATTTCTAAATGGCAAGAAGTGAGGAACTGTGGAGGAGATTAGAGATTTGGGATCCAAGTAAAGAAAGCTCCTGGGCAGAATAATTAAAAAAGGTTAATGGAATGTTGGATTTAACCTCAAGGTTGGCTGGAATAAAAATTGGTGGAAGTTATGTTACAGCTGCACAGAGATTGGGTTGAACCTTATTTGGAGCACTGCACTCAGTTCTGGGCACCTCACCTCAGGAAAGATATCTTGGCCTTGGAGAGGGTGCAGCGTAGATTCACCACAGCGATACTGGGGCTGAAAAGGTTAAATTATGAGGACAGGTTACATACACTAGGTGTGTATTCCCTTGAATATAGAAGATTATGGGGTGCACTAATGGAAATGTTTAAGATGATTAAAGGATATGAGATGGCAGATAGAGAGAAACTATTTCCTCTGGTGGGGGAGTCCTGAACAAGGGGGCATAACCTTAAAATTAGAGCGAGGCCGTTCAGGGGTGATGTCAGGAAACACTTCTTCACACAAAGGGTAGTGGAAATCTGGAACTCTCCCACCCAAAAAGCTGTTGAGGCTGGGGGTCAATTGAAAATTTCAATACTGAGATTGATAGATTTTTGTTAGGCAAGATATTGAAGGTTACGGAACCAAGGCAAGTAAATGAAGTTAAGCTACGGATCACCCCTGATCTAACTGAATGGTAGAACAAGCTTGAGGGGCCGAATGGCCTTCTCCTCTTCTAAAGTTCCTATATTCCTTTGTAATTGTCTTGCTCTCTGAGGTGTCTACCTATAATCCCCTTGTTTTTTCTATTTATTCCAGTTAACTCGGTGGCCATTCTGATCCTGTCCCGTGGAAAGTGCGGTCTCTCTAAATGTATCACCCACTACCTGGTGGCCATGGCAGTGGCAGATCTGCTGGTCGTTTTCACTGACGTGATACTGTTTACAGTTATTCCTTTTCATTTCCCAGGTACTTACCTGGACACCACTCCTGCATCTTCTCTCGTACATTTCCTGCTTTCTGCAGCCACAGACATTTCTGTCTGGTTCACCGTCACTTTCACCTTTGATCGATTTGTTGCAATTTGTTGCCAGAAGCTGAAAACAAAATATTGTTCAGAGAAAACTGCAACTGTGGTTATAGTGACAGTGAGTGTGCTGTTCTGCTTAAAGGACATTCCTTGGTACTTTGTATATGAACCTGAGTATATCATTGATAACGTACCCTGGGGCTACACCTTATCACTGAGCTATTACACCGAAGCTGCCTGGGTCGCATTTGACTGCCTCAGTATTATTTTAACCCCTTTCCTTCCATTCGTTCTGATTTTACTGCTCAATGCTCTGACTGTCAGACAGATTTTAGTGGCCAGCAGAGTCCGCAGGAGACTACTGGACAACAGCAGTAGTGAGAATCACAATGACCCAGAGATGGAGAACCGAAGGAAATCCATCATTTTACTCTTCACTATATCTGGCAGTTTTATACTGTTGTGGTTGACAAATGTTCTATATTTCTTGTATTGGCAAATTACTAACATTTATGAATTCACAGGTCCCCATGATCCTGCATATATCACTGAACAATCTGGCTACATGCTGCAGCTTTTGAGCACGTGCACCAACACCTGTATTTATACAATGACCCAGACTAAATTCAGAGAGCAATTGAAGAATGCAGTGAAATATCCGTTCAGTGCAATTGTTAAATTAGTTAAATGATTAAAGCAGCTCACCTTGAACCAGAGCTTCCTTTCTAGAAACAAAACATAGAAAAATAGGAGCAGGAATAGGCCATTCGGCCCTTGGAGCCTGCTCCGCAGTTCAATATGACCATGGCTGATCCTCTATCTCAATACCACATTCCCACTCTCTCCCCATACCCCTTGATGCCTTTTGTGTCTAGAAATCTATCTATCTCCTTCTTAAATATATTCAGTGAATTGGCCTCCACAGCCTTCTGCGGTAGAGAACTCCACAGGTTAACCACCCTCTGAGTGAAGAAGTTTCTCATCTCAGTCCTAAATGTCCTACCATAGTAATAACAGTATTATTGCTAATTTGGTTTGGTCAGTCTATATGTAGATTAAAGTTTCCCATGATTACTGTACAGGAAACTGTCATTTAAACGGCACATAAATATCTGAAATTCTCTGTTAACCGGCAAAATTCTCACTCCGAAAACAACACCTCAATAACCGGTAATGTTGCCGAATCCGAGTCCGAGTTTCCTGCGGTGGCCGAATTAGTCAGTGGGGGTAGTTCTCCAAACTGTCACTACTCGGCTTCTTGGTGCTGTCGGAAGTCGGAACACCTCTATACCCCTGTAACAGGAGTCTGACTCTCCCGCGCTGCTGGTAGTCTCTTCTGATCCGCCATTTTACAGGGGTACTGTGTGTCTCCCACGCTGCTGGAAGTCATTGCATTGCATTACCCTCAACTGTCAGTACTGTACTTAATCAAGCATCTTCCACCATCCATTTAACACAACATTCTGTAGGTGAGTACACAATTACCGTATACTGCACATTTCTTGATTTTTTTTCTTTTTCTTTGTTAAAAATAGCCTCGGTAGATAACCCTCTCCGTCATCCGGAATTTTTGATCAACCGACAACACGCCGGTCCCGTCGGTGCCGGATACCAAAGAGTTCCCTGTAGTACCCTTGTTACATGCATCTCTAATTTCCTGTTTGATGCCATCCCCTACATTATCACTACTGTTTGGAGGCCTATAGACAACTCCCACAAATGTTTTCTGCCCCTTGGTGCTTCTTAGCTCCTCCCAGACTAATTCTACATCTTGATTTTCTGAGCCAATATCCTTTCTCACTATTGCTCTGATTTCATCCTTTACTAACAATGCCACCCCACCTCCTTTTCCTTTTTGCCCGTGCTTCCTAAATATCGAATATCCTTGGATATTCAGCTCCCAGCCTTGGTCAAACTGCAGCCATGTCTCCATGATTGCAATTATATCGTATCCGTTTACATCTTTTTGCGCTGTTAATTCATCTACCTTATTACAAATGCTTCATGCATTCAGATACAGTGCCTTTAGATTTGTCTTTTTAACATTTTTAGACATCTTTACATTTTTTTGAACTTTGGCCCTACTTGCCTTATTGCCATTTTTTCTTACCCAGACCCTATTTGTTAGTGCACCCCTTTGTTTGTACGCTCTGTCCCTTCCTGACATAGTCAGGTTATCTTTACCCCAATCACTTTCCTGCACTGCTTCCTTGTCTTTTCTCTTTAGTATTCTAAATTTCTCTCCACCGGGACCCTCCCCCACCTTATTTAGTTTAAAGCCCTATCTACTTCCCTAGTTACTCGATTCACTAGAACTCTGGTCCCTGCATAATTCAAGTGTAGTCCGTCCCAACAGAATAGCTCTCTCTTTCTACAGTACTGGTGCCAGTTCCCCACAAATCAAAACCCACTTCTCCCACACCAATCTTTGAGCCACGCGTTCATCTCCCTGATCCTATTGACCCTATGCCAATTTGCTCGTGGCTCAGGTAATAATCTAGAGATTATTACCTTTGTGATTCTGCATTTTAATAGAGCTCAAACTCTTTCAGCAGAACCTCTTTCTTTGTCCTACCTATGTCATTGGTACCTACGTGGACCACGACAACTGGATCCTCCCCCTCACTCTCCAAGTTCTTCTGCTGCCTGGAGGAGATGTCCTTTACCCTGTCACCAGGTAGACAACACAGCCTTCGGATCTCAAGCTCTTCGCTGCAGAGAACAGTGTCAATCCCCCTAACTCTACTGTCCCCTACCACTACCACATTTCTTTTTGCTCCACCCTCTTGAATGGCTCCCTGTACCACAGTGCTGTGGTCAGTTTGTTCATCCTCCCTGCAGTCCCTGCTCTCATCCACACAGGGAGTAAGAACCTCGCACCTATTGCACATGAGCAAGGGCTGAGGCTCCTCCACCACGACCCCCGGCTCCCCAAACCTGCCTTGATCATAGTCACACCCACCTGTCCCTGAACACAGACCAAATTTGTATTAATGAATCTAAGGGGTGTGACTGCCTCCTGGAACACAGCGTCCAGGTAACTCTCGCCCTCCCTGATGTGTTTTTAATCCTGGCTCTTAATTTAAACCAATGCCCAAGAAAACAGAGAAATACAGACCAACCAATCACTTCCCTGCTTTCCTGTGAAGTCACTCCTTTTTTTGTTGTTCTTTAAATCGCCTGCTCCCTCACAGGTCGGTCCGCTCCCACTGCTGCTCCCAATAGCTCAGTCTGGGCCTCGAGCCTCAGGCTTTATTTCCTCACTCCCCTTTAGCCTGCTCCCTCACAGGTCGGTCCGCTCCCACTGCTGCTCCCAATAGCCCGGTCTGGGCCTCGAGCCTCAGGCTTTATTTCCTCACTCCTCTTTAGCCTGCTCCCTCACAGGTCAGTCCGCTCCCACTGCTGCTGCCAATAGCTCGGTCTGGGCCTTGAGCCTCAGGCTTTATTTCCTCGCTCCCCTTTAGCCTGCTCCCTCACAGGTCGGGCCGCTCCCGCTGCTGCTCCCAATAGCTCCTAGTTTCAGGTTTCTATCATTCCAACTCAGTCTGAATTGATCAATATTTGACCACAGTTATTGTGTGAGTTACATCCTTATTGTCCGGCTAAATGGTGTCAAGTACAATTCTTACACTGAAACCTTTGCGAAAATCGTAATTAATACATATGTTTACAAATTATAATAAAGACTGTAAAATCCCAGTCACATGATTATACTGTTATTGCTCATGGGCTTTCTTTGAAAGACCGAGTGGTGAAAAATATTGTGAGCCTGAAATTGTGCAGCAGTTCTCCCGCTGTAATATCGGTGGGAGGTGGGCAGACAGTTAGAGATATGTTCCACATGGCTCAACGTGGCCAGTTACCCCATTTCTCGGGTGTTTCTGCTGGTCTCCCTCTGAAGTTACAGGGCAAAAGCTGGAGAATCCCCCTGGGGATTTCCAGGCCTGTGTCATCATTAGCCCCAGGAAATAAGACCATGGCCGCGAAATGTGGGAGCGTAGCGCTGGCCAGTAAGGCGGATGCCATTTTGGAGAGGTCGTTAGTGTTGCCGTTGCTTCCGCCCACCTCTCACATGTAAATATCCAGATCGTGACCTCAATCGGTGCGCATCGCTTCAATTGATGCACGACTGCGATTTTGGACACCGTCGCTCTGCATTCCATGCTCTCCAAACCACGCACAGAAGAACGTGCGTAAAGCAGTACTACATAGATGCTGCCAGCGCTTCTTAAAGGGACATACACATCTTTCAGGTAATTTCAATTTCAGATTTTGGACTTTTTGTTCCATTTTATTGTAGTGGTGACTTGGTGCAATCCATTTAAAAGTTGTTGAAGTGAGCAGGGAGTCCTGCCGGATGCCTGCCAGGCTTTGGATGTTAAAGGAAAGCCTCTGAGAACACCACTGGCTCCCAGTCCTGGGGGCTCTAGTTGCAATCCCCCTGAGAGGAAGAGGATGAGGCAGAAGCAGAAGATGAAGAAGCACAAGAGGAAGAATCAGAAGGAAGGCGGCAACCCAGACAGCCCCTTTCTGGCCGGGATATCCAGGATCGAATCATCTGCCTGCGGTATCAGTGACCATAACCACAATTCCCCTTCAACATTTCTCCCACACCTCACCTTCCCTCTGTTACTGACCATCACAGCGTCCTCTTGGCCACAATGCTGAAATAAAAGCCACCACAAAGCAAACTTTCCAATCACACTTTATCCATATATGAATCCAATGTTACATCAAAAAATCAAATAATCAACCTTGTACATTCCCTAAGTGACTGTCTTGTGTGTGCCTTTGCCTACCCTAGTGATGTTACGCAGTGCTAGCCCAGTGGCTGCAGCATAACTGGTGGAAAGCTGCTGACTTTCATTCTAAACTAGTCAGTCTCAAGGCCTTAATGTTGAACTACATTCTGCAAAAAAATTAAAAATCACTCCAAACAAGGCACTCTGCAGCTGGTAAAGATTAACTGCCTTCTGCGCTTACAATATGGTAAAAGTGCTTCTGCTCTAACATAAATGGTTCAACAGGCCTGGGAAAGGGCACCCAGCGTCTCGGACGCAGCACTTGTGGTTTGTGTAGGGGGTCAACATTGGAAGAGAGGTCATCTACCCACAGGGGGCCAGGAGGCCCTCCAGAAAGAAGGATGTGGGACCAGATCTCTGAGGCCATCACTGCCAGCAGTGTCGCCCCCCAGGATCTGGCTCCAGTGCCCAAAGAAGTTTAATGACCCCCGACCAGTGATCAAGGTCATTGAATGCATCTTCAAAACCCTCCTACCAACTGCACCACTAGCCTCACACACTGCTCAATGCATGACCCCACCCATCACTCACCCACCAACAATCTCTAACAAACACGAGGCACACCTCACAGTCCTAGCTTCATCTCACCCGCTTTGGAGGAGACGGTGCTGGCCATTCATGGCAGGGGCATGGCTGAGCCCTTGGCCAGCGGCGGGGCTGACAGAATACAAGATGCTGGTATACTCATGCTTTGTCCTCCTTCTCACATCCCACTTCCCCCTCATTCCACAATCTCTTCTGATGTACAAGCTGCACATGGTGTAGATAGGGCTGTAGATAGGGCTTTAAACTAAAAAAAGGTGGGGAGGGGTCAGGTGAGGGGAAATTTAGAAATCTAAGGAGAAAGGTCAAGGCAATAGAGCAGTGTAGCGATTTGGGTAAAAATAAGCAGAGTGTGACAGGAAGGGACAGAGAGTTTAATGGTAGCAATGCAGCAGGGACTAAGGTCAAAACAGGGAAGAGCATCAGCGGCGGCGGCGAGAGGAATCTCGGCAGCAGAGCGGTGGTATAAAAAGGCGCCAGAGGCCAGGTAGGCCTCAGAGTGTCAGCGGCGGCGGCGGGAGGAATCTCGGCGGCAGAGCGGCGGTATAAAAAGGCGCCAGAGACCAGGTAGGTTTACTAATCTCCAGTCTCCAATCTCGGAGAGGGAGAGAAGTAAAAATAATCGAAGTGTGACATCACCAGAAAGCAGGTAAGTGATTTGTTGGTGAGTATTTCTCTCTTTATAAACTTTAACTCTGTGGTTTATAGTTTCTAAAGTCTCTGTGGTGTAGCGGGGACTGCTTATAAACCAGGGCCCTTAAATATACCATTTAACTGTAGTGTATTTGGTGGGATTGATTTGATTTAATTTAATTGCAATTAATTAAAGGGTAATCATGGCAGGACAGCCCGGTGCCATGGTATGCTCCTCCTGCACTATGTGGGAACTCAGGGACACTTCCTGTGTCCCTGACAACTATGTGTGCAGGAAGTGTATCCAGCTGCAGCTACTGGCAGACTGCATTGCGGTGCTGGAGCTGCGATTGGATACATACTGGACCATTCGCAAGGCTGAGGACGTCGTGGATATCACGTTAGATCATTTGGTCACACCGCAGGCAAAGGTTGGACAGGCAGAAAGGGAATGGGTGACCAACAGACAGAGTACTAGGCACAGGCAGGTAGTGCAGGGGTCCCCTGTGGACATCCCCCTCTCAAACAGATACATCACTTTGAGTACTGTTGGGGGGGATGGCTTATCAGAGGAAGGCAGCAGCAGCCAACTTCCTGGCACCAGGGGTGGCTCTGCTGCACAGGACGGGAGGAAAAAGAGGGGTAGAGCATTAGTAATAGGGGATTCCATTGCAAGGGGAATAGATAGGTGTTTCTGCGGCCGCAAACGAGACTCCAGGATGGTGTGTTGCCTCCCTGGTGCAAGGGTCAAGGATGTCTCAGAGCGGCTGCAGAACATCTTGAAAGGGGAGGGTGTCGTGGTGCATATAGGTACCAACGATAAAGGTAAAAAGCGGGATGAGGTCCTAAAAGCTGAATATAGGGAGTTAGGAGGTAAATTAAAAATAGGACCTCAAAAGGTAGTCATCTCAGGATTGCTACCAGTGCCATGTACTAGTCAGAGTAGAAATAGAAGGATAATTCAGATGAATACGTGGCTAGAGGAATGGTGCAAGGGGGAGGGATTCAAATTCCTGGGACATTGGAACCGGTTCTGGGGGAGGTGGGACCATTTCAAACCGGATGGTTTGCACCTGGGCAGGGCCGGGACTGACGTCCTAGGAGGAGTGTTTGCTAATGCTCTGGGGGAGGGTTTAAACTAAAATGGCAGGAGGTTGGGAACCTGAGCAGCAGGACAGAGGAAAGGGAAACAAGGATATTATTCGCTGAAGGTAAGCATGCAGGTGCAGCAGGCGGTTAAGAAGTCAAATGGTATGTTGGCCTTCATAGCGAGAGGGTTTGAGTACAGGAACAAGGATGTCTTGCTGCATGTTATACAGGGCCTTGGTGAGACTACATCTTGAGTATTGTGTGCAGTTTTGGTCGCCTTATCTGAGGAAGGATGTTCTTATCATGGAAGGAGTTCAGCGAAGATTCACCAGGCTGATACCTGGGATGGCAGGAATGACGTATGAGGAGAGATTGGGTCGATTGGGCTTGTACTCACTGCAGTTTAGAAGAATGAGAGGGGATCTCATTGAAACTTATAAAATTCTGACAGGACTGAACAGACTAGATGCAGGAAGCATGTTCCCGATGGTCGGGGAGTCCAGAACCAGGGGTCACAGTCTAAGGATAAGGGGTAGGCCATTTAGGACAGAAATGAGGAGGAATTTCTTCACCCAGAGAGTGGTGAACCTGTGGAATTCTCTACCACAGAAGGCAGTAGAGGCCAATACATTAAATATATTCAAGAAGGAGTTGGATATATTTCTTAAGGCTAAAGGGATCAAGGGGTATGGGGAGAAAGCAGGGACCGGGCACTGAATTTGGATGATCAGCCATGATCTCATTGAATGGTGGAGCAGGCTCGAGGGGCCGAATGGCCTACTCCTGCTCCTATCTTCAATGTTTCTATGTTTCTATGTAATGGTAAAAACACAATGGCCCAGAAATTCGGGTCTCCACGGGTGAGTACGCACGGGGTACTCACCCGTAAGCCCAATGGAAGTGCCAGTTTCCTGCATGCACTGCGCATGCGCGGGAAACCAGCACTTCCGTTCCCCTGAAAGAAGGGGTTCAGAAGTCGAATGCGTGCGCAGGAGAGGCTACGTGTGCACATCAAACTTAGTGTTTTTGCAGGTTTTCCTGGGAGGGTAAGTCTCCAGAAGTTAGACATGTAAAAAGCAGTCGCAAGGCCTGCTTTTTACAAGGTAAGTGGTGAATTAATTAAAATTAAAACATTTTCTCCACAGGTTTATTATTTTTAAATACATTAAAGAAAGGTAAGTTTATTTTTAGCCCCGTTAGAAAATGTAATTATTTTTTTCAAAAATTTAAATTATTGTTTAAAATAGTTATTTCATGTAATTTATAGTTTATTTTAAAAATGTGATTTTTAAAAAAAATTATTTGAAGATTTAGTGATGTTTTGGGGCTTATAGTATTTATAGGTTCGACAGCTCTTCCTGTCAAACTTATGAATGAAGCATTCGCTGCTACCATTGGCTCTCCATGGCCCACGTGAGCCCAGGGGACGCATCGACCTACCTGCACCCCTGCGTTAAGCAAGCACTGCGCGCCGGCAGTTGGAGGAGGCCCAGGATCGGAATCCCACGGGGGCCCAAAGATGACGAAGACTGGCAATATCACTGCCTTCAATAATGCAATAGAAGACTGGACCACGTATGTGGAAAGAGTCGAAGTATATTGCAAGGCAAATGAAGCAGCCGATGAGAAAAAGGCATCGGTACTACTAAACTTAATGGGCGCAAGAACGTACGGCCTATTGCGGAACCTGATCACTCCGGTCAAACTGATGGCGAAGAGTTTTAACGAAATTGTTGATATCCTACAGGAACACCTAAATCCTACACCGCTGCTGATAGCAGAAAGATTTAAATTCCACAAGAGAAATCAGCATGAAGATGAGAGCAATGCTGATTACCTTACGGAACTATGCAAGCTATCAAAGGACTGCCAGTTCAGAGCAGGACTGGCAGATACCCTACGGGACAAATTTGTCTGTGGACTCCTGAGTGAAGGAACCCAGAAGAGGTTACTCTCAGAGAAAGAGCTGACGCTAGATAAGGCTTTCAGTGTGGCAGTGTCGTACAAAGCAGCAGCAAGGGGAGCTGTGGAAATACATCAAAAGCCACAGGAATACGGCACCCATGAAATGACACGGGGATTTGAAAAATGTTATCGTTGCGGCAGAACAACCTATGACCAGAAGGACTGCTGGTCCAAGGACAAAACATGCAGGCAATGCGGAAAGATGGGACATATTGCACGAGTTTACAGGTCCGGGAAGAAGACTAACGACAACAAAAAGACTACAAAGGAACAGTACAGGAAAGTACAAAAGATGACAGACAGTAGTTCCGAAGACCAGAAGAGCGATAGTGAATCTGGGAACAAGAGACTAAGCTGTCTCAAACTACACAACGTAATCACAAAAGAGGATCACCGAACCATTTGAGTCACCCTCACGATAGCAGGGTCCCAAGTCAAAATGGAATTGGATACAGGATCAGCCCTGACCGTCATGAATCAACGAGACTACGAGCGGCTATTCTCACACATACCCTTGAAAGACACATCCATTGTCTTGAAGACATATACGGGGCAGAAAGTATACCCCAGAGGGAAAATAAGGGTGCCTGTCGAATACAACGGCAAGGAAATACAGAAATTGTATCTGTACATACTGCAAGATGGTGGACCACCGTTATTGGGACGTGAATGGATCAGAAAGATAAGTTTAGACTGGCACTCCATTCAGGTACTGACGGTGGCTGGTAAAAAGGATGACGACGTCACACCTGGACGATTGTCAAAAATCTTGGCTAACGCTAAAGAGGTATTTCAACAAGAACTGGGAACTCTTAAAGGCATAACCGCCTCGATAAAAATAGAAGAGAATGCAATTCCCAAGTTTTTCAAAGCAAGACCGGTACCGTATGTAATTCGCCCAGCCGTCAAGGCAGAGCTGGAGAATCTGGAGAATGCAGGCATGCTAACTAAGGTAGACTGGAGCGAGTGGGCGACACCCATCATTCCTGTCATGAAGAAAACGTTAAACAATAAGTCTGAGGAGCCAAGGAAAGTTCGCATCTGTGGGGACTTCAAGGTGGCTGTGAACCCAGTCCTTCACACAGTACACTATCCTCTTCCGAGGATAGAAGATATTTTCACCTCACTATCTGGAGGGAAATGTTTTACAAAAATTGACCGACCGCAAGCATATTTGCAGATGGAGGTTGAAGAATCCTCTAGGAAATATCTCACTATAAACACTCACAAAGGTCTTTACCAGTATAATCGACTGGTATTCGGAGTTGCATCAGCTCCGGCTATATGGCAAAGAGCGATGGAACAAGCCCTGCAAGGGATTCCGGGGACTCAGTGTTACTTGGACGACATCCTAGTGACAGGTGAAAATGACAGTGAACACCTTGCCAACCTAGAGCAGGTGCTCACTAGACTAAGAGAACATGGGCTACGAGCCAATCGCCCCAAGTGCGAGTTTTTTAAGAAACAAATATCGTATTGTGGCCACGTGATTGATAAAGAGGGGTTACATAAGTCCCCTGACAAAATTGAAGCATTGGTTAAGGCTCCAGCGCCTGAAAATGTGTCGCAACTGAGGTCATTCCTCGGATTGGTGAATTACTACCATAAGTTTTTGCCGAATTTGTCCACAATTCTGCACCCACTGAACGCCCTGCTACAAACTGGAGTAGCATGGAAATGGAGCGATGAATGTAAGCGGGCCTTTCAGAAGTGTAAAGGCCTGATCACTTCAAGAGAAGTATTGGCTCACTACAACCCATCACTACCGATAAGACTGGCGTGTGATGCGTCTCCCTACGGCGTTGGAGCGGTACTGTCACATAAATTCCTTGATGGTTCAGAGAGGCCGATAGCTTTTGCGTCACGCTTGTTAACTGCAGCCGAGCGTAACTATGCCCAGATTGACAGAGAGGCCCTCAGCCTGGTGTGGGGGGTGAAGAAGTTCAATCACTACCTGCACGGACTGAAATTTACTCTACTAACTGATCATCAACCTCTTGTCTCCATTTTCAACCCTAAGAAGGGTATCCCGATAATGACAGCACAACGGCTACAGAGGTGGTCCCTTTTCCTAGGGGCACACCAATATGACATCGAGTACAAAGGAACTAAACAGCATGGGAATGCTGATGGATTGTCGTGCCTACCGTTGCCGACGGTGGTAGAAGCACCTGCAGTGGATCCTGTGGAGATATTCCACTCGGCCATAGTCGAATGTCTACCTGTGACGAATGCAAACATAGAAAAGGAAACACGAAATGACCTGACACTCTCCAGGGTCTATGATTTAATGGTGAAGGGATGGCCAGCACATGGCGAACCACTGTTGCCAGCATTCTCGCCGAGAAGAGAACAGCTGTCAGTGTGCCGAGGAACCTTGATGTGTGGATCCAGAGTAGTAATTCCACCCAAATTGAAGGATAGAGTGCTCAATGAGCTTCATGAGGGTCATCTGGGAGGGGTAAAAATGAAGAACTTAGCCAGAGCGTTTGTGTGGTGGCCGGGAATCGATAGAGAAATCGAAGAGATGACCAAGGGCTGTACAGGATACCAGAAGGTCCAAAACGCCCCACCACAAGCCCCTCTACATTCATGGGAGTGGTCCTCATCTCCATGGCAAAGGGTACACATTGATTTTGCTGGTCCATTCATGGACTCGATGTTTTTAATTGCGGTGGATGCACATTCAAAGTGGCCAGAGGTAATAAAAATGCCCTCAACCACCACAGAAAAAACCATCACAGTCTTGCGAACCATATTCGCCAGAAATGGGCTGCCTGAACAGATTTGCTCCGACAATGGACCACAGTTTGTGTCTGAAGAGTTCCGGAGGTTCTTAAGGAACAATGGTGTTAAGCATTACACATCCGCCCCATATCATGCAGCCACCAATGGATTGGCTGAGAGGTTCGTTCTAACATTCAAGAAGGCTATCAAGGCAATGTGTAATGAAGACATACCCCTACAACACAAGGTGGATAACTTCTTGTTTGCCTACCGGAATGCAACGCATGCGGTTACCAACCAAACTCCAGCCATGATGTTCTTCAATCGAAGACTAAGATGCCGCTTGGATTTGGTTAAGCCAAACATCAGAAGAGATGTGGAGAACAGGCAGTTTCAGAATATGAATGAAAGGCCAACCAGGAGTTTTAAGATAGGTCAACCAGTTTTGGCCCGGGACTACCGCACAGAGAAATGGCAGCCAGGAACGATCTGTACACGGCAAGGACCTCTAATGTATACCGTGGACGTTGGAGAGAGCATTGTAAGACGCCATGCTGACCAGATTCTAGAGTCGCTGGGAAACGTCAACTCCACACCACGATCTGATACACCTGGCGATGAAACCGAAGTAACAATTGCATCTACCTCAGAATCGGTGATATTGGAAGCAGACGAACCAAACAACGACGTTGATCCTGAATCAACTTTGCCAGAAGAACCTGATACCCCAAAGAGGCGTTATCCGGACAGAATCAGGAAGCCTCCTCAAAGACTGAATTTATAATTGCTTAACTTCAGCTAATGTATATAGCAACTGTAATTGTAAATATGTTATTTAATTATTAATCGAATGTTATGTACTGTTTAGCTAAAAGGGGAGGAATTGTAGTGTATGTACTTTGAAGAAGGAACTATATTCTGCAGCCCCTGTATACTGCAGTACCAGTAATGACCACCCGGCATATAAGCCTGTGTAGTAACTTTGTATAGTAGTTCCAGTTTTGTCTCCATTCAGTAAACACCTGTTATAACCAACTCCTGCAGTCCGTGTCTCAATTACACACGGACGTTACACGTTCCACCAGCTTCTCTTCTGTTTGAGTGGTCACGCACATTTACATCAGCTCCTCTTCCATTCCAGCGGTCACTGAAAAGTTCTACCAGCTCCTCTTCATTTCGAGAAGTTTGTCATAGGTCAGTTTCACCAGAGCTTCCTCTGTTTGAAGGAGCAGTCACAGGACAGTTCCACCAGATTGTCTTCTGGTGATCATTGTGCTCTCACAGCTCTCCTCCATGCTCACTTCCATCCTAGGTGTTCACCAGCCCACTCTGTGCTAAACATCGTGGGGTGTCTGGAGATCTTTGCTCAACTCCCCCTGCATGGTCCCGATGTCTCGGGTAGTGGCCAGAATATCAAATGCAGTTTTTGTATTGTTCATAGGCAAGGACACAAATATCTCCAAGGGAAAGCTCTCAATTTACTAATCTCACTGGCACTTTCCTGACTTTCACTAGAATGTACATTGATACCAGATTATTTAAAAGAGTTTTCCAACTGCATGAGTTTCCTGTACAAATAAGATGATTAAACAAGCAGAATCACCTCCAATGTCCCAAAATTCAATTCAAATAATTAAACAGTTATAAAACTAAAAACTTCCAGTTTTGAAATGAGATAGTCTCCCGTCCGGAATTAGAAACCTTCCGACAATTTAAAATAATAACCAGAATTTCACTGTGGCCACAATGAAAGTCGGCTTTTCACAATTTAATAGGTTCGTTAACCTCAATGGTTCCAATTTAATTCAAACCAATATTTTATTAACTAAACACTACATAACAGATAAAATAATCCAAATAGCACATACTTACAAACAATGACATCATCTTTTCTTCCTTCAGCTGTCTTTCAGAGAGTTGAATGCATGGCTCAAGGATTGGTGTGGTCGAAATGGGTTTTGATTCACGGGGCACTGGCACCAGTACTGGGGAAAGAGGGAGCTGTTCCGTTGGGACGGCCTGCACTTGAGCCATGCTGGGACCAGTGTCCTGGCGAATCGAATAACTAGGGCTGTAGAAAGGGCTTTAAACTAAATAGTGGGGGGGAGGGTTCAAATGAGGGGAAATTTAGAAAGTTAAAGAGAAAGGAGAGGGCAATAGTGCAGGGTAGCAATTTGGGCAATGAAAACCAGAGTGTGACAGGAAGGGACAGAGCGTACAAACATAAGAGTGCACCAGCAAATAAGGTCAGAATAGGGAAAAATTATAAAAAGACAAAATTAAAGGCTCTTTATCTGAATGCACGCAGCATTCGCAACAAGATAGATGAATTGACGACACAAATAGAACTAAATGGATATGATCAAATAACCAGCACAGAGACGTGGTTGCAACATGACCAGGGCTGGGAACTGAATATTCAGGGGTATTTGACATTTCGGAAGGATAAACAGAAAGGAAAAGGAGGTGGGGTAGCTCTGTTAATAAAGGATGAGATCAGTACAACAGTGAGAAATGATCTTGTCTTGGAAGTTCCAGATGTAGAATCAATTTGGGTGGAGGTAAGAAATAGTAAGAGAAAGAAGTCACTGGTGGGATTGGTCCATAGGCCCCCTAACAGTAGCTACACTATAGGACAGAGTATAAATCAAGAAATAATGGGGGCTTGTGAGAAAGGTACTACAATAACCGTGGGCCATTTTAATCTTCATATAGATTGGGCAAATCATATTGACAAAAGGAGCCTTGAGGATGAGTTCATAGAGTGTATTCGGGACAGGTTCTTGGAACAATACGTTGTGGAACCGACCAGGGAACAGGCTATTATAGATCTAGAAATGTGTAATGAAACAGGACTAATTAATGATCTCATAGTAAATGATCCTCTAGGGAAGAGTGATAATAATATGATAGAATTCTACATTCAGTTTGAAAGTGAGAAACTTGGGTCTGAAACTAGAGTATGAAACTTAAATAAAGGTAATTACTAAGGTATGAGGAGAGAGTTGACTAAAGTGGACTGGGAAAATAGATTAGCAGGTAAGACGATAGAAAAGCAGTTCCAGGCATTTAAAGAGATCATTCATGACTCAACAAATATATATTTCAGTGAGAAAGAAAGACTGGAAGAGAAGTATGAACCAATGATGGCTAACCAAGGTAGTTAAGGATGGTATTGTAAGCGGTTTTTGATCCTAGCCCAATTGCTAGACGGACGGTTCGAATCGTCCCCGCCTTACGAAAGTTCTATACCTGGGAATTATTATTCAGAGTGCAAATTAAATAAGTCACGGACAGGAATGCTTCAGTGAAAAATCAAACTTCTATTTATTTGGCCTAACATACACTGGCTAAAACATGCACTGCTAAACAAAATCACTGTTTCTGTGGAGAATAAAATCCAGGTTACAAACAACATACATACAGTATAAAACTGGGGACTATAACAAGCAGTAATTCCCTTGTTGCTATGGTGGACTCTAATTCCACCCCTACCAACGAATTACCCAGTCGCATAAACCCCTTCACCTGGCTGAACCAAACGAAGCTCCCACCCTCGGAATAGCCCAAAAACGTCACTTCTGACAGACTATGCTTAACCCCACACGTAGTCGGTTTCGATCGCTCCGCTCGTCAGCTTCTCTGGTACTTCTTGTTAGTTCGATCTTGTTGGAGCAGTGAGCGAGAGAGAGAGAAAGAATGATGAAAAAGAATCTATCTTTATAATAGTCTGGCTACCCCTATCATTTCCCGCCAATCTTTAAAATCCATTTGTTTCTAAGCACTCCGGTGCTTAATCAGTGATGAGTCATCCTCGGACCCATGAGTATTGGATTAATGGCCCTAAGTCTGGGACATACCTTTCGGTCTTTGTGTTGGGAAAAAAACTGGCTCCGTTTCGGCTGGCTGAGGCCAGTGGGTTCATTGCTCTGCTTCTCTTCTGAGATGGAGGTGAGAAGTGCTTTGCGTATTAGAGTGGCTTCAAGTTCAATGGCCCCCTTCCTTTTTCCAGGACTGTCGGGCGAAACCATACATTCTGGATGACTGACAGTTCTTTTGTCACAGCCAACTGCCATGCGTTCTCTGGAGTTTTAACAAACCAGTCCCCCACGCATTTGCACAGGGTGATCCCACCACAGGGGAAATGCCCTCAGAAAATCCCATAAAGTCCACAAAAATATTCTCGACTGAGTCCATTCTTCAACCAGAGACTTTGCGATCTCTTCAGTCCCCCGTTTGATGTTTTTCTTTCCACAAAGCATCACTCGACGAGAGAGCAAAGGCCAAAGTCTCCCACAAGTGAAGCTGTTTCCCTGATTTTACATTTTAAAACCCAGAACAGTACCCCTTACTACATGTCATAGTTCCCTTCTACCGAGTCAAAACATCAGCGAAACGGCTTCTTAACATTGGGTTCCAATTCCCACTGACAAACTTCAAGTCAAAATACAGAACATTAATAAGATCCACAGGACATTACCAAAAAGTCACCACGCACATCACACAGTACAGCATTGACAGGTGGTAACACATTACAAAAATGCAACAGCGCACATTGCGCAATACAGAGTGCAAAACTATAACCAGAGTACAATACACTTGCTGACAAAACTTCAGTATATTACAAGTTTTGCAGGGAGAAACCATCATCAACACAAATCGAATTACACCTTTCCGGATCGATCTAACACCCCTTCCCACCACGCTCGGAGCATCTTGCTCCGTCGCCTGCAGCTGGTATAAAACAAGTAGCTTACAAGCAACAATTGTATGATAACTAATGCATGGGAGCAGATGCCAATCCAGGGGGGAATCTCTATACTCAGACCGGTGTCCCACCATGGTGGTGAGACAATCCCTTTGATCTCCTCCCCACTTCTACTGTCTTTTGCTCTAAAGTGTAACAATGTTTCTGGGAGAGCTCAATGGTCTTTATTCCCATCAGTGAGGTGTTCCGGCAGAAAAGGAATCAGTTACCCTAAATGCTCCACATAGTATGGTTAGACCGCCCGCAATCTACAGGGACAGGGTAGGCTTCATACGCTAAACGAAGCTGGCACAGGCTCAACGAATTGCTATATGGGTGCAGGGCGGCGAGATGCTTGTTGCTTAACCATGAAGGGACGCGACCTTGTCTCAGGTCCTCCAGGTTACTGCGGCCCTCGCCCAGCAACCATGCTCCATACAACACACACACCTCATTCCGTGCAGCCTGCTCCGAGGCGTTCCTGTCCTCCCATATCAAATCATTAATAGTTTTTGTGTGCCTCTCCAGCTCCGCAATGACCTCCTTTAAATGAACCGTCATTACCTGGTCCTCATGAAGCTCTGAACCCACCACTGTATTCTCTTCCCCTAGAATCTTACGCAGTTGGTTCTTTAACCCAGTGATCTGCATCTAGAGTTGTGCATCATCCATAGTATTAACAATACCCATTCCTGTACTGAACGCTGTGGCTACATTGTTCCAGGTCCCTCTTCTCTGCCACCCAGACCCCACACTATTCTAAACATTCAGCTTATAAAGCTGTTCTTTCTCTACATTTCCATAGTCCAGTTCATAAAATTACTGAAACATCACTTTTAACAGAGCTTCATAAAGCTTCTCCATCTTCCTTGGACACCACACAGGCAGATGGACTTCAGTCAGGTTCAGGATCACGGATGCCACAGCGTAGTGTACGTTCTGAAACAACACTTTGTCAGTAGGGATTAACACCAACCCATTCCCTGGACCCCTGATGGTGGTGGGACACCCATCTACAGTCGTCTGTACCGTCGGGGCTCTGGGCGGGGGCTTCCTGGTGTATGAGCTGAGCTCTGTGGTGTTGATGGTGTTCAGGGGTTTTGTGATTACACAGGAGTACACACTCCGATCCCAACCGATCCCACCCCCGGCGTCCTGACATTGCCTGCTAAATGCAATCGACACACCCGCTGGGCAGATCTTTTCCGACCCCCACATACACACATAAGTCCCTTCCTCGGATTCCCACCACTTAACCCAACACACATTCACTCCTCCCTGAGAACCCGTGATCGTCCGGTACGTGTCATTACTTAGTCTTTCCCAGTCAGCTGTCTGGTCGCCTGTATCCGCACTCAGCTTCCAGAGCCACCACCACCTTCCCAGTGGAATGTGTCCCCTACAGCTAAGGCACACCTGTTTACGCTCTGTTGCCCTGACCCAGGAGGTGGTAACCCCTATTCTCGGGCATGAGATGGATGCATCACCATAGGTGAACTCATCATGGCTGGAATACCGGGTGGAATTCTACCCCAGCCATCCAGGCCATCTTCCCTCATGGAGATAGATGCTCGCCCCATCCTTCGAGCCACCTCCAGTGGTCACGGTCGGTCTGTCTCCGCCGGTGCAACCGAAGACAACCGATTCCTTGGTGTCACCCCTGTGACTCATGCTGGCTTAGGCATTCCCTGAAAACACACAGAATGCAATGTTGTCCATGGGCGATGCCTCACCTTTCCAGACGCAGCTACGCACGATTAAAATCCAAACTATACAGACAAGCTAAGGCAACAGACAGGAGAGAAAGAAGTTATGTACAGCGCCACCCGTCTCCGGGTGGCCACATTAGGTCTCCTCGACCCTGGGCCTCTTACGACTCCGGCTTCCTTCGTTCACCGGTGTGCAAGGAGGCTGTTATGTCTGACATTGGTGATAGGTACTCGATTGCCTTGGCCTGAGCACATGGAGTTTGATAGTGCTGTTATCGTTGTATTGTGTCTGACATTGGATATAGGTATTCGATTGCTTTTGCCTGTAAGATTGTGTTTGGATCAGCCATTAAAAGCAACATGAACTGAGCTCTGCATACGGCCTCCGGATTATCTTTGCAAACGCAACATTTGGCGACAAGGATGGCTGAAATCTCTCTTCCACCACCTCCTCCCTTCCTTGCACTACCCGGTGAGCCCCCGATCCCATGGGTTTGCTGGTTACAGTCCTTTGAAACCTAACTCATTGCTCTTGGACTAGAAAATGTGAGTACAGCACGGAAAAAGGCACTGTTATCCCATTGCTTGGGAGCGGAGGGCCAGCGTGTTCTTGGGACATTATGCGCAGCAGACTCAATTCATATGTATGATGTGGCTGTGGCTCTGTTAAGCACACACTTCTCTGCCCCACAAAGTGCCCTCCTGAGGCGAGTCATTTTTAGACAGCGTCACCAACTTCCCGGCGAGTCTGTGCCTCAATACGTGGCGAATTTGAGGGGTTAGCTAGCTCGTGCAAGTTCGGTGCACTACAAGACGAGATGGTGCGGGATCAACTAATAGAGCACACCAACAACGTGAGAGTGCGTGAAAGACTGTTACTCGAGTCCGACGATCTGTCGTTGTCACAGGCAGTTAACATTGCCTTTCAAGTGGAGTCTGCAGCTGAATGTGCAGCAAAACTAGCACACACACCCAGTGACGGCGCCCTCGGCCCCGACAGCCCTGACACTGTAATGCTCGCGCGACGGCAGCACCGCGCGCTACCACGGCAACAGTCTGGAAACTGTGGATCTTGTTCACATGCTACCAGAGCGCAGAATTGCCCGCGCATGGCCAAGCCTGTCGCAATTGTGGAAAACAAAATCACTTTGCCAATGTCTGCCGCTCTGCCCCGGTTGCTACAAATGAACACCCTCAGTCCTCAAGCACTATAATTCACAACGTGAGCTCTGGGCCAGTAGTGGCTTTCAAGTCATGCACAATTAACCTGAATGAAGTGTGCATCCCTCTATTGTTGGATACCGGCGCCAGCGTCTCACTGCTGAATGTGGACACATTCAAATGTTTTTTCAGCTCCCTGCCACTCTCTGCGCCCTCCACTGCCCTTTGCGGGTATGGTAATTCAAAAATTGGACTAGTGGGCTCAGTCAAACTCACTGTACGCTATGAAACAAAAGTTTTGCCAGATTTTTGTTTTCATGTGGCACGCCAAGAAGCTAACCTGACGGGACTGGATCTTTTCACTGACCTGGGTTTTTCTCACTTGGACACCGGCGGGTCTGCGATTCTGCACGTTGCCCCACCGTGGTGCCAAACATGGCCAGCACTCTTCGAGGGTCTGGGCTGCCTAACTGCCTTCACCCACCAGCCCATGGTTGACTCCACCATTACCCCTGTCATTCAGCCACTGCACCGCATCCCGCTTGCTCTCCGTGACTGGGTCACAGCTGAACTAAAGCAGCTACTGGAAGCTGGCATCATCAAACCAGTTGAGGCCTCCCCATGGGTCTCCAACCTGGTGGTCGCAAAGAAAAATTCAGGTGGTCTACGCATCTGTGTCGATCTTCGAGCAGTGAATAAGGCCATAATCCCTGACAAATATCCACTGCCCACGTCAGAGGAATTCACAGCGCCGTTCTATGGCTCCATCCTATTCTCGAAACTGGACCTTCGACAGGGCTATCTACAGGTTCCCCTCCACCCCAGCAGCAGGGACCTCACTGCTTTTGTGACACATGCTGGCGTCTTTCGTTACATCAGGATGCCATTTGGACTTAGCTCAGCACCCAGCTGCCTCCAAAAGGTGATGTCCTCTGTGCTCGCGGGCATTCCTGGGGTGTCCATCTACCTGGATGACATCGTCGTGCATGGGCCCTCGACCTCCACTCACGACAAACGCCTTCACAGAGTTTTCATGGCTCTAACAAAACACAAGCTCACACTGAATGGCGAAAAGTGTGTCTTTGCTGTTTCAGAGATCGAATTTGTGGGGTTTCGGTTGTCGGCTGACGGTATATCCCCACTCCAGACAAATGTGGATGCCATTCACAGCATCCCGGAATCCAGCTCTACAGCACAGGTTGCCTCCTTCCTTGGCATGACTTGGTATTACCTGAAGTTTTTGCCCCAGTACTCAGCCACCACAGCTCCACTGCGCCAGCTCCTGCGAAAGGATGAGCCCTGGGTGTGGTCACAAGCCTGTACGGAAGCTGTTCGCCTCCTCAAATCGCAGCACACATTGCCTCGTGTTGGCTCACTTTGACGTCGCCAGCCCCACCCTCATCACCTGCGACGCGTCCGCTGCAGCTGTGGGGGCAGTGTTATCACAGATACAGAATGGAGTGGAGAAACCAATCGCCTTTGCCTCCCGAGCCCTTAGCCCCACTGAACAGAAGTACTCAGTAGGCGAGCGTGAGGCGCTGGCATGCGTCTGGGCATGTGAGCAGTGGCACCTGTACACGTATGGCCGTGCCTTCACCCTGCAAACCGATCATCAGGCTCTCACTGCCCTGCTGTCGATATCCGGCACAGGCCACAGACCACTGCATTTACACCACTGGTCTGACCGCCTCCGCCAATACAATTTCAGTCTCCAGTTCACACCAGGACGTGACAATGTTGTTGCAGATCTGCTCTCCTGCACTGCCTCTGCCCCAGCCCCACTCGTCGGGTTTGAACATGTGGAACAGGATATCGTCCAGATGCTGCACACACCCCTCCAAACCGCAGTCTCTCTCCAGGAGCTCAAAGAGGCCTCTGAACAGGATCCGGCCCTCTCCCAGCTGTACACCTTCATCAGAGATGGCTGGCCTCGCAAGGTGTCTGAGGAACTGTCTGCCTACTCCAGAGTTCAGATCACAGAAATCACAGAAACCCCACAGTGCAGATAGAGGCCATTTCAGCCCATCGAGCCTGCACTGACACATATCCCACCCGATCCCCGTAACCCCTACACCAACACCAACACATATCCCACCCTATCCCTGTAACCCCACATATTTAATCCCCCTAACACTAAGGGTCAATTTATCATAGCCAATCAACCTAACCTGCACATCTTTGGACTGTGGGAGGAAACCGGAGCACCCGGAGAAAACCCACGCAAACACAGGGAGAATGTGCAAACTCCACACAGACAGTCGCCCGAGGCCGGATTCGAACCTGGGTCTCTGGCGCTGTGAGGCAACAGTGCTAACCACTATGCCACCGTTAAAGAGGAGCTCTCCTGCTGGAATGACTCCTGTGTTGCACGTGGGCTCTGCACTGTGGTCCCAAGTGCCCTTCGTGCGCGTGTTTTATCCATGGCACACGAGGGCCACTTGGGCATAGTGAAGCTCAAACAACGATGCCGAGACCTAGTGTGGTGGCCGGGTATCGACAGGGAAATCGAGGCCCTGGTCAAGGACTGTGCAGCCTGCCTTGTAAGTGGCAAGACTGGCCACAAGGCCATCACCACAGACAATGGCCCCCAAATGGTCTCTTCGGAACTCTCCTCTTACCTTGAGAGCAAGGGCATCCGTCACATACGCACAGCATACTACCACCCCGAGTCAAATGGGGGGGGGGTGGAGCATTTTAACCAGACACTGAAAAATGGCCTCAGAGCGCACCTATCCCAGGGGTGTGCGTTTGACAAGGCCCTCCTCCACACACTGCTGCACTACAGAGCCTCCCAGCATTCCACTACAGGGGTCTCACCTGCATTATGCTAGGCCGTGAGCTCATGCTGCCCCTTGGCAGGCTCCGCCCCTCGCTAGCTCAGAGCCCTGCTCCATGGGCTCAAGCCACAGTCGTTAGACAGCAGGAGAGGATGAAACTCCGCTTCGACCAGTCGAAGAGGGCCAAGGCGCCCAATATCTCAGTCTCCGATTGGGTCAGAGTCTGCAGGCCTCACCGCAACAATAAGATGGCCTCATTCTGGTCCTACCCTCTCCAAGTCAGCCGCCAACTTGGACCAGCCACTTTCTGCCTCACTGGTGGCATGCCAGCCGCCTTCGGAAGGTGCCAGCACCCCCTGATGCGGGGTTATACGGATCTAATCCCCAAGCCTTACCCCCAGAGTGGCGGGATGCACATGTGGCTCAGCCAGCCAACCCTCAAGCAGATATTGTGCCTCAGCCTGCTCCTCATCAGTCCCCACCTCGGCCTGCTCTTCACCAGTCAGCACCTCGGCCTGTTCGTACACGTTCTCGCCCTGGCCACCTACAGGACATTGTCACTACATTTAACGTTTGAAATTCTGTAAGCGGGGAGGAAATGTTATGCCTGACATTGGTGATAGGTACTCGATTGCCTTGGCCTGAGCACATGGAGTTTGATAGTGCTGTTATCATTGTATTGTGTCTGACTTTGGATATAGGTATTCGATTGCTTTTGCCTGTAAGAGTGTGTTTGGATCAGCCATTAAAAGCAACATGAACTGAGCTCTGCATACGGCCTCCGGATTATCTTTGCAAACGCAACAGAGGCATCCATTGGCACCCTCGGCCGTGGGATCCTGGCACTCCTTCTCACTCCTGCCCCCACAGGCGGAATGACTGGTCTCTCTGTGGGCTCCTCACAGTCTCAGATTAAGGGCTGGAGACCCACACCTGTAGTGCAGTTCACCACTCCCTGCTGTTTCCTCCTCTTATCAGCTCTTTCTCCAGGGTTAAAAAGCTTGCACTGATTGATATGGAACCACTTAGTGCGTCGGGGCATTTTGACCGCATATACCATTGCCCTATCCACGATACTGTACGGTCCCATGTACAGCGGTTCAAAAGTCCCTACCCTGGCGAAGTTTCTAACCATTACTTGATCTCCGACCTGCCACTCGTGGTGCCTCTGAGGCTCAAGCAATAAACGATTTCTACGATGTTGCTTCCCCATGTCACTGGCAGCCTGCCAATGGATCTGTCTGAGATGCTCAAGCAAATTCTTAACAAACCTGTCCGGTTCACCTCTCTCAACTGACCTTCCGTGAGAACCGGGGCCAGTACATGGCTGGACGTTCTCATGACCCTGCCAGTCACGAGCTCATGCGGGGAATACCCTGTGCTTCTAGAGGGGCTGGCTCGGACCCCCATCAGAACTAACGGCAAGACCTCCGCCCATTTTCTAGGCGAGTCTCCCGTCTCCTTCTGTAACCTTTCCTTGATGGTCCTATTCATTCGCTCCACAATCCCTGATGACTGCGGGTTGTGTGCGATGTGCCATTTACCCTCTACGCCTAGCATCTTCAGAGTCGCCTGCATGACTGCCTCTGTGAAGTGACTCCCCTGATCGGACTCCACATACTGTGGTAGCCCCCACCTAGAGAACACTTCTCTCACTAGAATCCTTGCGGTCCCCAAAGCTGTGGCTATTCGGCATGGGAAGGCTTCTTCCTTTACCGTAATACCTGCCACTCCGTATGTACCTTCTACCTTATCTCCCTTAGCCAGCATCTCCAGAACAGTCTTTAGGGCGGGATCCCGTGCCTGGACCATCTTTAGGTCTGGGGCCAATGCTACCACTGCCCTCCCTTGGGTCCCACCTCTGTCTCTGGTCGCTGCTACCAGACTCGACCCATATGGATCCCAAAACGTGCCCGTTCGAGCACCCTCTTTGGCCAGCATGTCGGCCTGCTGATTGCCCTCCACATGGGGTTCAGTCTTAGAATGGGCCTTGACTTTGTGGTTATAGAAATCCCCCTGGGTTCCTATCGATGTTAAGATCTGTCGCAACAATGGCTTGGTTGCTAGGGGTTTCCCGTCTGCAGATGTGAACCCGCGATGAGACCAAATTGCTAAATATTCTATACATGAATTGCAAGTGAACATGCTGTCCGAGCAAATCGTGTAGGGTGTAGGGAATTCTTCGGAGTGGGTAACCACATACACCACTGCCGACAGTTCAACGTGCTGGGTGCTCATGGTGCTCGGGAGTTTAATGGCCTTGGCAATGCCTGCCTTTGAGTCGCTCCCCGGCCACCACTGTACTGGACCCGTCTACATAGATCTCGCGGCCCGTGGGATGGATCCCAGCCCGAAACCCTATGTCTACATCCCATACCCCTTCAACAGAACATTTGTGGGCTACCCCTGGGTAGATCAAATTTGCGGCGAGCTTGGGCTCACAGAGGCCTTTCGCACTCAAATTCATCTGAGAGAACAATAAAGTCCAGCGAGCAATGCGTGCACTGCTCACCATGCCGTCCTTTATCCTTCCACCCAGAAGCATCTGAGTGGGCATATGATGGGTTAAGAGAGTTACCGGGGGTGCCCCCATGAAGATTTGTGATCTCCTCACGGCCCAATGTGTGGCAAGCAGGTGCCTCTCACAATTGGAGTACCCCCTCTCTACATCTGTGAGGAATCTTGATGAGTATACCCCAGGCCTCAGCTTGCCATGCCGCATCCACCCTACCCTGCCCTGCTGGAAAGACTGCACAGAGAGCAGCCACTAATACCGTGAATGGATCAGTGCTGCTTCCTGTCACAGCTGTGGCTTTCTGCACTGGCGCTGGAGGATCCCCTTTCCCATTCCTTTTCTCAGAGACTGGGCAGTCTTTCCTCCAGTGCCCTTTAGTCCTGCACCTATAACAACCCTGCTTCTTCTCTGAGCTACCCCCTTCCTGGCGCCACTCTCTTCTAATGTTGCCTCCACTAGGCTTTAACTCGTGTACTCTGCCCTTTGGTTTGTCATCCTCATCCCTACCATTCTTAAAAGAGAAAGTTAACTGCCGGATCACACTCTTCTGTGGTCTGGGGATCCCTGGAATCAAACCACCCTTCTGCTTTGGCCTTGATCCTGGGCAGGCTGTTTGCCACCAGGGTCCTCAGCTAATGAGCCCTAGGCTTCCCCTGCAGCTGCGCCCGGTCGGGTACCCCCGCACAGGCACTCCGGTAGATGGGCCAAAGCCTGTCCGCGAAAGCCTGCGGTGCCTCCCCAGCTGACTGCAGTGTCCTTTCCACGTGGGAGAAGGGACTTCCATTATTGAGGCCCATAGCCTCTAGGATGTCACCCTTTATCCCCTCTAACGTACCCTGCCCCCTCTTGCTACTCGCTGAGAGCGACTGGTGCAACCTACTATCCAGGGAATATAAAAGTAATTTGGCTGTCTCATCTTCGTTACAATTATTGATCCCCACCCCTCACCTGCTCCACATCCGTAAAATGGACAGATGGGTCCCCTGTGCTGGTCAGTTTGGTCAGGTTAGAGACCATTGCCAGCAGTTGGGGGGTCGTATACGGGACCACGAAGTCACTCTGCAGTGGTCCTTGCTCTTGACCGTCTACGGGCGCACCGTATTGCCGGACAGGGCACATGGGTCCTGGTCCCGGCACTTCGGGCGGTGGTCGAGCGTCCTCCTCTGCCTTACAGTCCTCCTTATCTCCCTCCTGCTCTTCCTCATCTATCCGGGCCACTCGCGGAGCTACCAAGCAGACCATCCCTTTGGCCTTAGATAGAGCATCAGTCAAATTCCGGATCTGCTCCTGGCAAGGACCATGATTACCCTTATCAAACCCTCCAGTGCTGGCAACTCTGTATGCCACCTGGATATCCTTCAACTGCTCTCCCAGCACCTTTGCCTCACTCGACAGGGGAGTGTTCTCCTCCCTAACCACCCTCTCATTCCCCTTTGCCTCAGTTACCTGGCATTGCAGGAACTCCTTATGGTTACGAAAGGTTTCCTCCTGGCTTATTCTTCCCTGCTTCTCATCCCTTAGATCCGTGCATAACCTGCTCCCGACTACAGCCCTTGCATCTGACTGTGCCTCGGACTCCCTGAGCTCTGCCTCTAACTTCGCAACCTGCTTCTCTAGCAGTTGCACTTGTCTTTGTAGACAGACGAGCCACATCGCCTTTTCAATGCTGCGCCTATGCACCTTGCCCTCCGTCCATTCTGCCGCTGCGTCCACCGGACGCTCAGCACGCAACAAGCCTAGCACCTTAGTGATGTTAATCTTCTTAAACACATATGAAGAAATCCTTTCCTCCATTTGGGATCTTTTGTCAGAAGCGCTGTCTATGATTGATTTACATTCCTTTAACCTAGGTTCTGCCGCTGGTCACCAGGAGATGTAAGCGGTTTCTGATCCTAGCCCAATTGCTAGACGGATGGTTCGAATCGCCCCCACCTTACAAAAGTTCTATACCCAGGAATTATTATTCAGGGTGTAAATGAAATAAGTCACGGACAGGAATGCTTCGGTGAAAAATCAAACTTATATGTATTTGGTCTAACATACACTGGCTAAAACATGCGCTACTAAACGAAATCACTGTTTCTGTGAAGAATAAAATCCAAGATAAAAGCAACATACATACAGTATAAAACTGGGGACTATAACAAGCAGTAATTCCCTTGTTGCTATGGTGGACTCTAATTCCACCCCTATCAACGAATTATCCAGTCGCATAAACCCCTTCGCCTGGCTAAACCAAACGAAGCTCCCACCCTCGGAATAGCCCAAAAACTTCACATTTGAGAACTATGCTTACCCCCACACGCAGTCAGTTTCACTTGCTCCGCTCGTCAGCTTCTCTGGTACTTCTTGTTAGTTCGATCTTGTTGGAGCAGGGAGCGAGAGAGAGAGAGAAAGAGAATGGTGGAAAAGAATCTATCTTTATCGTAGTCTGGCTACCCCTATCTTTTCCCACCAATCTTTAAAATCCATTTGTTTCTAAGCACTCCGGTGCTTAATCAGTGATGAGTCATCCTCGGACCCATGAGTATTGGATTAATGGCCCTAAGTCTGGGATATATCTTTCGGTCTTTGTGTTGGGGAAAAAAACTGGCTCCTTTTTGGCTGGCTGAGGCCAGTGGGTTCATTGTTCTGCTTCTCTTCTGAGATGGAGGTGAGAAGTGCTTTGCATATTAGAGTGTCTTCAAGTTCAATGGCCCCCTTCCTTTTTCCAGGACTGTCGGGCGAACCCATACATTCTGGATGACTGACAGTTCTTTTGTCACAGCCAACTGCCATGCGTTCTCTGGAGTTTTAACAAACCAGTCTGCCATGCATTTGCACAGGGCGATCCCACCACAGGGAAATTGCCCTCAGAAAATCCCATAAAGCCCACAAAAATATTCTCGACTAAATCCATTCTTCAACCAGAGACATTGCGACCTCTTCAGTAACAAATTGAAAGAAAAGGCATATGATGTTGCAAAGATTAGTGGTAGGCCAGAAGATTGGGAAAATTTTAGAAACCCACAAAGGATGACTAAAAAATTAATAAAGAGGGAGAAAGTGGCTTATGAGAATTGAAATAAAGAGTTGATTTGCCTTTCTAAATCTAGGCTTTATTAACCTTAAAAACCCAGCAGCACATCTTCAACACCTAGTCCCAACCAAGGCTGTAGAGAACTGAATTTAAGATGTCCACCACAAATCACATGACATCAACTACCAATGAGTTTACAGCATATATCTCAAGGCAGGAAACAGGCAACCAATTACAATGCTTCTTACGAAACAAGAATAATCACCACATTCACCCCTCCTTTTAAAACATACTCCAACCTAGGTAGCCTTTACAATTTACAATTAATTATTTATAACTAAAATAATACAAATATAATCTTTCAACAATTTTAAAACATTACTATCAAATTATTTTAAAAGTCCATTTTCAATCGGTCGACTGGATATCTTGTTCATGTCGACCTTCTTAACCTTGGTGAAATTCCTTGCCCTCCCACACCAGGAGACACGGAAGTATCTTCTGCAGGAAGGCTATCCATATCCCGATTATCAACAGTTTCCGGATTGGAAATCCCATCAGAAGGTAAACTGGGACGGTCATGAACATCCATCGAGGGCTGACTAATAGAATTATAATTATCTGCAATAGGATTGGAAGTATTCATAGTATCTGTGACGACATCCACATTATCTGAATCATGACTATTGTTAATATCCTCAGAAGAGGGCTGGCCACCACAAGGAGCCAAATCTTTAATTGAAACAGTACTTTCTTTCGCATCTTGGAATCGAATATGAGCATATTGGGAATTTTCCTCCAACAGCTCCACCTCCTCCACTAAAGGATCATATTTTGACAATCTAACATGGCGTCGAAGCAGCACAGGTCCCTGCATAGTAAGCCATGAAGGTACCGAATATCCTGTAGTAGATCTCCACGGATAGTTAAAGAGCCTTTCATGGGGGGTCACATTAGTAGCCGTTGAAAGCAATGATCTAATGGAATGCAGGGCATCAGGCAGTACCATTTCCCACTGTGTATTCTTAAGGTTCCGGGATGTCAAAGCCAACATAACTGCCTTCCAGATCACCCCATTATATCGTTCACACTGTCCATTACCCTGGGGATTATACGGGGTAGTTCTACCAGTAGAGATTCCCCGACTCTGGAGGTATTCCTTCAACTGGGAAGACATAAAAGAACTTCCCTGATCCGAATGGATATACGCAGGCATCCCAAAGATGACAAAAAGTTGAGTCAGACATTTGATAACTGTAGCAGCTGATACATCTGCACAAGGAAAAGCAAAAGGGAACCTTGAAAACTCATCCACAACAGTAAATATATATTGATTCTGAGTCGTTGAAGGAAGAGGCCCCTTAAAATCAACGCTCAAACGTTCAAAAGGAGAAGTAGCCTTTATAAGATGAGCTCGTTGAGGCTTAAAGAAATTCGGTTTACACCGAGCACAGATAGAACATGATGAAGTCATCCACTTGACGTCTTCAACTGAAAAGGGCAAATTCTTACTGTGTACGAAGTGTATCATCCTCGTAACACCAGGATGGCACAAAGCATTATGAAGATTAATAAGCGTATCTCCGTGAATCACAGAACAATAAGCCCTCGACAGCGCATCAGCAGCAACATTATCCTTCCCCGGACGGTAAACTATATCAAAATGGTAGCATGCCAACTCAATCCTCCACCTCATTATTTTATCATTCTTGATCTTTCCAAAATGTTTGACATCAAACATAAAGGACACAGATTTTTGGTCAGTTACCAACGTAAAATGTCGCCCCGATAAATAATGTCTCCATTTACGCAGTGCTTCTACTATTGCATACGCCTCTTTCTCTATTGAGGAATGTCTTTTCTCACTATTGTTCAAAGCACGTGAGAAAAAGGCCACAGGTCTTCCATTTTGGTTCAGAGTAGCCCCAATTGCAAAATCGGAAGCGTCCGTCTCAATCACAAAGGGAACCTGCTCATCAATAGAATGCACAACTGCTCCAAGGATATCCTTTTTGAAATTATCAAAACACGTCCTGGCCTCCCATGATAGAGGATATGTCGTAACCCGAATAAGGGGCCGGATCTTCTGCGAAAAGTTTGCAATCCAATTAGAATAATAAGAAAACAGTCCAACAACTCGTTGCAAAGCCTTAGAATTAGTAGGACAAGGTAAATCAATCAATGGTCGCAGGCGTTCTGGATCTGGTTTAATCTTGTTTCCCGAGATAATATACCCTAGTAGATTTACCTCAGTGGTCGAAAAGATACACTTCTCTTTATTGAAAGTTAAACCAACTTTTTCCGCAGCTTGAAGGAATCTTTCTAAATTAGAATCATGCTCCACCCTTGATTTGCCACACACCGTGATGTCATCTAAATATGAAAAGGTGTCAGAGAGAGAGTTATCACTTATAAAAGCATCCATTGCCCGTTGAAAACAGGCAACACCATTAGTAACACCAAATGGTACTCGGCAAAACTGATACAGCTTCCCGCCAGCCTCAAAGGCCGTATATGGTTGATCCCTCTTAACGATAGGAATCTGATGATAAGCACTCTTTAGGTCAATAGTGCTAAAAACCTTATACTGAGATACTTTGTTGATAAGCTCATCAATCTTAGGCAAAGGGTACGCATCTAATTGAGTATACCTATTAATAGTTTGAGAGTAGTCTATCACCATTTGTTTCTTATGTCTCTCGTTAATGGTGACAACTACTTGTGCCCGCCAGGGCGAACAACTAGGTTCAATGATTCCTCCCAATAAAAGACGTTGAACTTCAGAATTAATACATTCTTTATCCTGACTGCTATACCTTCTTGACTTGCTAGCAATTGGCTTACAATCCGGCATCAAATTGGAAAAAAGTGATAATGGAGAAATGGATAAAGAAGTTAATCCACAAATAGATAAAGGTGGCTTAGTTCCTCCAAAAGAAAGACTGAGAGACTCGTGTAATTGAAGCACATCATGACCAATCAAAATATCCGCACAGAGATTAGGCAAAACAGATAGGCGTATATCAGTATACGTATTACCTAGAAGAATTAATTTCACAAGGCAACAACCAGCTACTTGTGAGGTGAGAGTCGGCTGAGCCATACACACCTGATAAGTAACAGGCGAAATTTTCAAACGCTTCTCCTTCACAAACTGAAGACTTATAAAACTCTCGGTACTGCCCGTATCTATAAGGGCCTTCACTTCTAACCCATTAACTTGGGCCGTAACTATAGCTTTGTTTAGGCCATGAGCAAAGGCAGCAGAAACTGATGCAATAAACGCCCTATCTAAAGGCTGAATAGTCGCAGAGGAGGCAATTGATTTACAAACATGTGCATAATGACCTCTCTTGCCGCATTTACTATGCACAGCCTCCCGAGCAGGACACTTCAGACGAGGGTGCCGGGCGTTCCCACAAAAATAACACTTCTGAATCCTAGAGGCAACAGCAGCCGAAGTAGAAACTGTTTCAGAATCTGGTAAACCACTCCTATTAAGTCCACATAATTCCTTTTCATCCGGAACTGCCAAAACCACAGTCGCAGGCCGATTAAAAAGAGCATAAGAATCCAAACTTCTCTGAGCCAAATCCAATGTAGAGGCTTGCTCAAAAGCACTCTTGAGATCCAAAGTCTTATTTTCTAATAACCGCTGACGAATTGATCTAGACAGTAATCCATTAATAAAAGCATCCCGTACCGATTCTTCCTTATATTCTTCTGCCGACACAGCCTTATAATTACAGTTAGCACCAAGGCGCCGAAGTGCTTGTAAATAAGCATCCAAAGATTCTCCCACCTGCTGCCTATGGGCAGATAGAAGGTGACGTGCAAATACCTCATTCTTTGGTTTAACAAAAATCTTTTCCAACGTAGCAATAGCCAATTCGTAAGTTTCACAGTCCAAGATATACTTATACACATCCAGAGCAATGTAGTTGATCAGTATATTCAACTTATTTAGAGACTCTTGATCCAACACACCCAAAAAGTTTTTAAATGTACGATACCAGTGTTTCCATTTATCATCCACTCCTGCAGAATTAGGGTCAGCATTAAATCGTTCCGGTTGAAGATATCGCTCCATTCTAACAAAAGGTTAATAAATTGAAATAAAGAGTAGATTTGCCTTTCTAAATCTAGGCTTTATTAACCTTAAAAACCCAGCAGCACATCTTCAACACCCAGTCCCAACCAAGGCTGTAGAGAACTGAATTTAAGATGGCCACCACAAATCACATGACATCAACTACCAATGAGTTTACAGCATATATCTCAAGGCAGGAAACAGGCAACCAATTACAACGCTTCTTACGAAACAAGAATAATCACCACAAGAGTAAACTAGCAAGAAATATAAAAACTGACAGTAAGAGCTTCTATAAGTATATAAAGAGGAAGAGAGTAGCTAAAATAAACATTGGTCCCTAAGAGAGTGAGACTGGGTGAATAATAATGGGAAACAAGGAAATGACAGAGGCATTGAAGAAACATTATGTATCTGTCTTCACAGTAGAGAACACTATAATCATCCCAGTAATAGTAGAAAATCAAGGGGTAAAAGGGAGGGAGGAACTCAAAACAATCACTATCACTAGAGAAAAAGTGTTAGGCAAACTTATGGGTTTAAAGGCTGACAAGTCCCCTAGATCTGATGGCCTGCATCCGAGGGTCTTAAAAGAAATAATTACAGAGGTACTGGATGCATTGGTTGTAATCTTCCAAAATTCCCTTGACTCTGGAAAAGTTCCTGCAGATTGGAAATCCGCAAATGTAACGCCATTATTCAAAACAGGAGGGAGACAGAAAGCAGGAAACTATAGGCTAGTTATCCTAACATCTGCCATTGGCAAAATGCTTGAATCCATTATTAAGGAAGTAGTAGCAGGGCATTTAGAAAATCATAATACAATCAAACAGAGTCAACATGGTTTTCTGAAAGAGAAATTGTGTTTGACAAATCTAATAGAGTTCTTTGAGGAGGTAATGAGCAGGGTGGATAAAAGGGAATCAGTAGATGTAGTGTATTTGGATTTCCAAAAGGCATTCGACAAGATGCCACATAAAAGGTTACTGCATAAGATAAGAATTCATGGTGTTGGGGGTAATATATTAGATTGGATAGAGGATTGGCTAGCTAACAGAAAACAGAGAGTCAGGATAAATGGGTCATTTTCAGGATGGCAATCTGTAACTAGTGGGGTACCACAGGCTTTAGTTTTGGGGCATCAAATATTTTCAATCTATATTAATGACTTGGATGAAGGAAGCAAGTGTATTGTAGCCAAACTTGTGGACGTTACAAAGATAGGTGGGAAATCAAGTTGTGAGGAGGATATAAAGGGGTGAATTGTCCCAGCCCTGGGGAGGTGGATATGGAGGTGGGACTGCCAGGGAAATGGCAGAAACTGGCAGCAGGTACCGAACCCGCTCTCAACCTGCCTCTGTGCCATCTTCCCGGGAGGCGGGTACCCGACTCGCACAGGGACCCGTCACCTCGAAGCGGGAAGGGGATTACAGCCAATTAACTGCCTGTTAACAAATAGTTAAGAGGCTTATCCCCATTTTACCCCTGCAAGCGCGGGCTTCCCGATGGCTGCGAATGTCGCCAGGGTCAGCGAGGCGCGGAGTGGGTCTGTGGGGGTGGGAGGGATTGAAAAGTCCGCTGTGGAGGTGAGTGATGGGTGCAAGTGTAGAGAGGTAAGTATGAGAGGTGAGTGCAAAGTGTTAGAAAAAGTTTCCTTACCTTTGCTTCTTCCTGCAGGCTTCCACCCTTGGGGATCCGGCGGTGCCTCATCTCAATGGCAGAGATGACAGAATAGTTGCTGCATTCTCAGATGTTTCTCAAAGCTGTCAAACGCTGACAATTCATCTCTCAAAAATTTTTGACAGCTGAAATGTCATACGCTGATGTCCCCTGTCATCAGCATTCCCTTAATTGGCCGGCTAAGCCCGCAGGGCGGGCTTAACAAGGTCAATCAAGGGAAAATAGCATAGGTTGGCCGGACATCATTGAGGTCCAGCCCCCAATGCGCCCCCATTGAGAAAATCCAGCCCAAAGAGCCTGCAAAGGGATATAGATAGGTTAAGTGAGTGGGCAAGAGTTTGGCAGATGGAGTATAATGTGGGAAAATGTGAAGTTATCCACTTTGGTAGGAAGAATAGAAAAGAAAAACATTATTTAAATGGAGAAAGACTACAGAATGCGATGGTACAGAGGGATTTGGGTGATAACGTACATGAAACACAAAAAGTTGCAGCAAGTAATTAGGAAGGCAAATGGATTGTTGGCCTTTAATTTGAGGGGGATAGAATATAAAAGTAGGGAAGTCTTGCTACAACTGTATAGGCCTGTAGGGGTCGCAAAATCGAAGATTGGGAAATATTAATCCACATCGTGGACGAAGACCTGTGTGATTTAAATTGTCTCTGGGTTGGACAATGTTTTAAAACATACCCAGAACCGCAAAAGGCTGCATTAAAAGGCTCGTAAGCTGGGCAGCACTTGGACACTGGAATCAAAGAACTTTGTGAAAATCACACACTTTAAGATTGTACATTTTATTAAAAGTTGTACTCTTGAGTTTTGGACTGTTAAAAATGGTTGAACAGACCTCATGGAAACAGAATTTAAAAGGACAGACAGGCTGTTAGCATATAAAACAGACAGGCTGTTAGCATATGAAAAAGCTCAGCGCTGCCCTGTAGCGGGTTTGAATGGAGCCCGAGCTGTCAGTCACCCTGTGGTATTGGGCGGGTCCGGTAACCTACAAGCTTTTTGTTTACACTGGGGAGTAGCCCATTTGAATCAGCCAATCATCGGACAGCAAGCACACTGGGTTGTTTACACACATCCATTCACTGAAATTGACTCTAAGATCAAGTGCTTGAAACTGCCAGCATGAACAAAGGGACTTTGTTTGCTAAGCACTCAAGACTGTCAATCAATTGTGGTTCCAGATGACCACAGTACAATGCTTTGTTTACAAAGCAATTGAATGCTATTAGCATTTGTTTGTATATCAAGTGGACACATCCAAACTGAGGAGGAACCGTTTAAATGAATGGGAGAACACATTCAAACTACTGCAGCTTTATTCAAAAGCCATCACAGACAATGGACACATTTAAACTGCAACTTTATCCAAACCCATCCCAGACAAGTGGACAGTTTGGATCTCTTTTGTTTTAGCCCAGAAACATCAGATCTGGGCGGGCCCCAAAAAAAGGGGTATAAAAAATAGCTTCCCAGAAGCATCTCTCTCTTCTCTTTTACTCTTTGGACTGCAGGTGAGCAGGGCTTCTGACCCATTAGCAAGACAATCTAGTGAGAAGTAAAGGGATGGTAATTTAAGGGAAATGTTGCTAAGATTGTAAGATTAACATTGTAGCCATTTATTCCTCATTTTGCCATCTGCCTTCCCCTGTTAAGCAATTTTACCGTGATTACTTTGATTGTGTGGTGTAGTTTCTTTAGTTTTAATAAAATTTGACTTTCTTGCATCCAGACCATTTGTCCGTTTTTAATATATCATTAATTATAAGTTCCTCCAGTCAGAACTGGAAGGAGGGTTTAGCGATTCGAAACCGCTGATTGGAATTGGTCACAGTACAGTGGCAAAAGGCTGCCTGACCAGGCAAATTACCGTAAACCAGGTAAAGGATGCCCCCCTACAAATTGGTGACCACGAAGGGACTGGAGGCAGTTTTTGATATGATAAGTGGTCTGGATCTGGGGAAAGCATCAGCTCTTGCTTTTCTTGCTTTCAGTCTGTGGGTAGCCCTGCAGAAGTTAGCAGCAACATGTAAGCTGACCTATTATATTATAGGTGGCTGGGTTAAGAAGGGTGAGATGAGGGTGCGGGAGGAGGTTACAGAGGCCAAGAAAAAGGAGTCAGAGTTTGAAAAATGCCAGGCGGAGGTAGAATGCCTCATAAGAGAGGTGAATGAGGTCAGAGATAGTGGGATGAGGGTGCGGGAAGAAAATGCACGCCTCACACTAGAGGTCACGAAATGCCAGGCAGAGATAGAGTGCCTTGTGCAGGAAGTCACAGAGGCTAGGGACAGTGATATGAGGCTACAGGAGGAAAACGCACACCTCACCCAAGAAGCTAGCGAGGGCAAAAGCCACGCGAGGCACAAGATAGAGTTCCTAAAGTGCCAAATTACAGAAGCAAAGAGTAATGAGATGAGACTGCGGGAAGAGAATGCCCGCCTCACCTCAGAAGTAACAGAGCAGGAGGAAATGGTTAGGGAGGTAAAGGCAGCTTATAAGCTGGCCTGCGACCAAAGGTTTAGTGGAGCAGATCATACCCCATGTAACAGAAAGATAGAGAGTTTGGGTGTGGAGCTATTAAGGACTAAAGGGATGGTATGTCTCATAAGCCCAAAGGGAAGTCCGTCGGACAGTACCAGCAGCCCAAATCAAACCGCCCCACAGGCAGCACCCAGAACAGAGCTGGCTAGGGAATTAGAGGTCCCAAGACCGCAGCCCACAGCTCCGAGTTTTGAGGAGCTCTGGCAGCAAGAAGGGGTAGACAATGGGGTGGTAGTAGAACGCCAGCAGGTCCCACTAGGCAGGCGGGGACCAGGACCAGTGTACCCCCTCCGACAATGGAGGTACGGTCCACCCGTGGACGATAATGACTCAGGGGCTGTTTAGCATACCTATCTGGTACCCTATGATACCCAACAGCTCAGAGGTCTGGTGAAAAATATTCCCCTGCTCTCCGAAAAGCGAGACCCCTCAATGCACTTCCAAGGGATAGAACAGGCAGCCTGTGTTAACGGCTGTGATGACGAAGAGAAAGCCAAAATGTTGCTTTTCTTTGTAGATGGTAAGCTCTATCAGACCCTTTCGGATGAGGCTAAGAGAGGGCAAAAGGGTTTTGAGGACCTAAAGGAGAAAATACTGGAAGCCATGGATGCGAACGACGGCAGTCCATTCGATCGCATAGGGAAAACTCTGCAGAAGGAAGGGGAGACCCCACAGGCATTTGCAGACAGGCTGTGGCCAGTCTACAACATCGCGTGTCCAGCGGGACAAGATAGGGCACACCTGAACCAGCGGCAGCGGACCCAATGGCTTCGTTGCCTGGTGTCCAATTGCCTGCCCCAGATAAAAGCAAAGTCTGATACTTGGTTTGACCACCGAGAACCCCTAGCAACTGAAGAGACTGTAATCCGGCAGCTCACGGTAGCATATAGGAACGGTAGGAATAGTGGGACCCCCCAGCAAAAGGGTAAGGTCCACGAGGTTAAACCTGGGGCTCAATACAAGAAAGAGTGGTGCCAGGAGGGGAGCCGTCCCTCCCAGAACAAGGTCACTTGTTACAGGTGCGGGGAGGATGGCCACTGGCGCAGGGATTGTAAAAAGCCTGGGAGAGACGATAAAGCCAGGACCCCCGCAGCCTCAACTCAGAAGGCAGAGACAGAAACTCCTCCCGACACAGTCGAGTCCATCATGGAGTCGATAACATCTTTCCTCAGGGCCAATCAGGGAAAGGTAGCAGCCATCAGTGGCGCTGCAGCCCCCTCACCCACATCTGCCTCCCCACAATGACTGGAGCCCGCGCAGCCTGTCCGTCTGTGTAATCTCCGGTACGATGAATGGAAGAGACCGCTCGTACAGATGGAGGTAGAGAAGGTTACAGGGACTTATCTATTGGATACGGGGGCATCATGCACCGTGATCCATACGGATAATCCCACCACCTCACCTCTGTCTAACGGGGTTCCATACATACTATCGGGATTCACCGGTCAGGAGCAGGCGGGGGTATACACCAGGCCCCTCTCAGAACACCTCAAATGAATTTATGGGCAGGCAGCAGACAGCATGGGGAAGCAGCATCGGAATAACCGGCTGCTGCTCGAGCCTAGCAAGAGCCACCAGTGGGAGATAGGAGGCCTAGTGATAGTAAGAAACTATGCCCGGGTGGGAAGTTTAGAGCCACTCTACATGGGACCCTATATTATAGTTGATAGGGCCAGCCCCATGGTCTATGCAGTAAAACTACCCCGGTGCACAAAGTGGTTCACGCCAACCAATGTAAATTGTATAAATCTGACCATACAAGTTCAAGTTCACAGGCTGTAAAGACAGGCGCTGTGGCTTGTTTCAAGGGAAAAGTTGTCCGGCCCACCAATTGGGACACTTCCCCGCCCCAGTAGGACCTCAGTTTTGGCCAAAGCTTAAATTTGAACCAGTTATTTAGTTCAGAAACAGAGAAACCACAGCCTGAGAGTAGAAATCTGCAGGCTGCTGCGAGTTCATTCACAGAAAATCGCTTGGGGGGCCCCAGGGAGAAGCTGCCCTGTGAAGAGACTGCCCGCGCATGCGTAGTCGCTGGTCTGGAGACAGGAATTCCCCAGTCTTTTGAATGGCCTGTTCACGCAGGTGCAGTTCCCCAGCCTGTGACCACAGCGGCTCCTCTTCAGTTTTCCTGCGCAGGCGCAGTCGCCTGTTTGAATACAGAGGTTTCACAGCCTCTGCCGTGGGAGGAGGTTCGTGCAGGCGCAGTCACCTGTTTAAAGGGACAAGCTTCCCAGCCCGCTTCTAGAGTGTTTCCCCCTATGGTGTGGGACTCCGAGGAGGAAGGGATAGCAATTCCCCTTGCAGGGGACATATGGAAGGTGCCGGTACCAGGTTTTGGACCTGGAGAGGAAGATTTTCAGCCACCAGCAGCGGGTGGTGAGGGGATACCTGCCCCCAGTACAGGAGTGGGTAGGGAAAAGGAGACAAACCCAGATTACTGGCAGGCTGCCAGGTATATTAAACAGTGCAGGCTGTTTGCAACAGGGGGAGAAGGTTCCCAGCCAGCTAGGGCTGTGACCCAGGCTCAGGGTCCGTTAGCCAAAGTTTCCCCCACAGAGACACCCCTCAGAAGGTCTCAGCGGGTCCTCAAGCCCAAGATAAGATGGTCACCAGAGTACCCGCCACAAAGAGCAATCTCCCGAGCCCAGTAGAAAACAGATCACAGAGGTCCCCAACTAACAGCCATAAGCTGCCAGGGACCAGAAGCAGGAGGCAGTCCAGCTTCACTGCAGGTAACAGTAATCTGCGACAGTGACACCAGAGATTAGCCTGCCCGTCTGGAGACGGGCGGCATTTGTATTATAGCTTTGTGTTAAGTTACCAATGTTTATAGCTTGCTTTTAAGGTGTTTAAATTTTAAGTTTAAAATGTAACTGGTAGTTTGAGTTTAAGTTTAAAGTTTAAGTTTATAAGTGTGCCAAATGCTTGTATTTTGGTCCGAGGTCAAGGGACCCAACCATGTCTCCACCTAAGGCAGCAGGCCAGTGAGAGACCTGGCTGCATGTCCTTTTAAGTTCTTTTCCAGGAGAGTGGACAAAGGAGCAGCCCTGTTTGCCCAGCCTGAGCTGGGCATCGAATGAAGATATTGTTATACAGAATGTTGGGGATCACCTCACCACTGGACAAATCCAGGAGGGGACCCCGCAGCGACCTTTGGGAGAAACCAGACAGGGTACAGAGGAACCTGCCTACTCATCCTACGCGGAAGAGATGGCCTATCCTGACCAAATTTCACTTGCGGGAGACCTCGCTATTGAGGAGTCATGGTGGGGAAGCGCGGGTGCCTTGTCAGATAGGGACGCATTCCCCGGGAGTTGGTGGTGATGGCCCAGGAAAGATTGTAAAGGGGGGGAGACCCAAGAGTCATGTGAGAGCATTCAGGGAAGTGAGGAGCTCACCCGGGGCCCACGGGCAAAGTTAGAGTGCAAGTGTGGCTGGGAAGGATGAGTGGGTGGCCGGATCAGGGATCCAAGTTTGAGTGTGGGACCAGTGAGAGCCACCACACAGACACCTGTCATTTTCTGCAGCCAGTCGAGGGAAGACGGGAGGGGGCGGGACTGGGAGTCGCGATCACATACTCCCCAGTCTCGGTCTGTGAAACATGAGGGGTACCCCGCCTCCACAAATGGACAAGGGAATGGCTCGGGGCTGGTGGATCAGACTGTTCTGTAAAATCCATTCTATATGTTTTAAAAGTTTAAGACCATTATAGGGGGGTGGGTAGAAGGAGTATTTACTGCCCGGGTGGGAGGAGCAAAACCCACTCGAATTTTGCGACCCATCATTGGCACGTGATGGTCGGGGTTTATTTCAGCATTTTGTTGCAAATGTTTCAGCATTTTGTTTCAAATGTTTAATGAAGATTTTTGTATTTTGTTTTACAGTTCCAAGCAGTGCAGAGGCGTAGGACCCTCTCCGTGCTTGGGATCATTTTGATTACATTGTATAACCAAGATTGCAACATTTTGTAATATGTTATAATGTAACAAGTGGTGCAGGGGTATGAGCCCCGATTGTAACATTTTGTAATTGATGTATCTGTAGATGCCTACCGTACCATGGTTTTTCTCAGATTTGAGGGGAATAGACGGGTCGGGGGATCAGTGGTAGGTAGCTATAGGTAAATACAGGGGATGATTGTTTGTGGGGGGCCAGAAAATTTTGCTCACTTCTTCCAGAGGATACTACAAGCAAGTTGGAAGTATCCAAGGGGGAATGTAGGGGTCGCAAAATCCCCTCAGCCCCCAAAGATCGGGAAATATTAATCCACATCGTGGACAAAGACCTGCGTGATTTAAATTGTCTCTGGGTTGGACAATGTTTTAAAACATACCCAGAACCGCAAAAGGCTGCATTAAAAAGCTCGTAAGCTGGGCAGCACTTGGACACTGGAATCAAAGAACTTTGTGAAAATCACACACTTTAAGATTGTACATTTTATTAAAAGATGTACTCTTGAGTTTTGGACTGTTAAAAATGGCTGAACAGACCTCATGGAAACAGAATTGAAAAGGACAGACAGGCTGTTAGCATATGAAACAGACAGGCTGTTAGCATATGAAAAAGCTCAGCGCTGCCCTGTAGTGGGTTTGAATGGAGCCCGAGCTGTCAGTCACCCTGTGGTATTGGGCGGGTGCAGTAACCTACAAGCTGTTTGTTTACACTGGGGAGTAGCCCATTTGAATCAGCCAATCATCGGACAGCAAGCACACTGGGTTGTTTACACACATCCATTCACTAATTGACTCTAAGATCAAGTGCTTGAAACTGCCAGCATGAACAAAGGGACTTTGTTTGCTAAGCACTCAAGACTGTCAATCAATTGCGGTTCCAGATGACCACAGGACAATGCTTTGTTTACAAAGCAATTGAATGCTATTAGCATTTGTTTGTATATCAAGTGGACACATCCAAACTGAGGAGGAACCGTTTAAATGAATGGGAGAACACATTCAAACCACTGCAGCTTTATTCGAAAGCCATCACAGACAATGGACACATTTAAACTGCAACTTTATCCAAACCCATCCCAGACAAGTGGGCAGTTTGGATCTCTTTTGTTTTAGCCCAGAAACATCAGATCTGGGCGGGCCCCCCAAAAAAGGGGTATAAAAGATAGCTTCCCAGAAGCATCTCTATCTTCTCTTTTACTCTTTGGACTGCAGGTGAGCAGGGCTTCTGACCCACTAGCAAGACAATCTAGTGAGAAGTAAAGGGGTGGTAATTTAAGGGAAATGTTGCTAAGATTGTAAGATTAACATTGTAGCCATTTATCCCTCATTTTGCCATCTGCCTTCTCCTGTTAAGCAATTTTACCATGATTACTTTGATCGTGTGGTGTAGTTTCTTTAGTTTTAATAAAATTTGACTTTCTTGCATCCAGACCATTTGTCCGTTTTTAATATATCATTAATTATAAGTTCCTCCAGTCAGAACTGGAAGGAGGGTTTAGCGATTCGAAACCGCTGATTGGAGTTGGTCACAGTGCAGTGGCAAAAGACTGCCTGACCAGGTAAATTACCGTAAACCAGGCAAAGGATGCCCCCTACAGGCCGCTGGTGAGACCACACCTAGAGTACTGCATACAGTTTTGGTCCCCTTATTTAAGGAGGGATATACTTGCATTGGAGGGAGTTCAGAGAAGGTTCACTAGGTTGATTCCTGGGATTCAAGGGTTGTCTTATGAGGAAAGGTTGTGCAGGTTGGGCCTATAATCATTGGAATTTAGAAGAATGAGAGGTGATCTTATTGGAACATATAAGATTCTGAGGGGGTTGGACAGGGCAGATGCTGAGAAGATGTTTCCCCTCCTCAGGGAATCTAGAATGAGGCACTGAGTGCAGAAGCTGAAGGAGGAAAGCAGGGAGGATATGTGGGTGAGTAATCTGGGGTGGTAGACAAGGATTTTAAAGGAGAGAAGAGTGGAACAAATGTCACAACGAGTCACTCTGATGTCACAACGGACCGCTCTGATGTCACAACGGGTCACTCTGATGTCACAACAGGCCGCTCTGATGTCACAACGGGGTCGCTCTGATGTCACAATGGGCCGCTCTGATGTCACAACGTACCGCTCCTCTGGATTAATCAAGGACAGTCAGCATGGATTTGTTAATGGCAGGTCGTGTCTGACTAACTCGAATGAATTTTTTGAGGAGGTAACAAGGAGGGTCGATGGGGGTTGTGCATTTGATGCAGTATATATGGATTTTAGCAAGGCTTTTGGTGAGGTCCCACATGGCACGCTGGACATGAAAGTAAAAGATCATCGGATCCAAGGCAAAGTGGCAAGTTGGATCCATTATTGGCTCAGAAGAAGGAATCAAAGGGTTATGGTCAATGGATGTCATTGTGATTGGAAGGATGTTTCCAGTGGGGTTCCGCAGGGCTCAGTTCCAGGACACTTGCTTTTTGTGGTATATATCAATGAATTAGACTTGAATGTAGGGGGTATGATTAAGAAGTTTGCAGATGGTGCAAAAATTGGCCGTGTGGTGGATAATGAAGAAGAAAGCTGCAGACTGGAGGAAGATATTAATGGACTAGTCAGGTGGGCAGAACAGTGCCAAATGCTATTCAATCTGGACAAGTGTGAGGTAATGCATTTGGGGAGGGCTAACAAGGCAAGGGAATACACAATAAATGGCAGGACACTGAGAAGTACAGAGGAACAGAGGGACCTTGGAGTGCATGTCCACAGTTCCCTGAAGGTAGCAGGACAGGTAGATAAGGTGGTTAAGAAAGCATACAGGATACTTGCCTTTATTAGCCGAGGCATAGAATAGAAGAACAGGGAGGTTATGCTTGAACTGCATAAAACACTAGTTAGGCCTCAGCTAGAGTACTGCGTGCAGTTCTGGTCACCACATTACAGGAAGGATGTGATTGCGCTAGAGGGGGTACAGAGGAGATTTACAAGGATGTTGCCTGGACTGGAGAATGGTAACTATGAGGAAAGATTGGATAGGCTGCGGTGGATTTCTTTGGAACAGAGGAGGCCGAGGGGAGACCTAATTATGAGAGGCCTAGATAGAGTGGATAGGAAGGAACTGTTTCCCTTGGCAGAGGGGTCAACAACCAGGGACGTAGATTTAAAGTACATGGCCGGAGCTTTATAGGGGATTTCAGGGGATATTTTTTCACCCAGAGGGTGGTGGGCGTCTGGAACTCACTGCCTAAAAGGGGGGTAGAGGCAGAAACTCTCACCACATTCAAAAAGAACTTGAATGTGCACTTGAGGTGCCGTGGCCGACAAGGCTACGGACCAAGAGCTGGCAGGTCGGATTAGAATGGATAGCTCTATGTCGACCGGTGCGGACATGATGGGCTGAATGGTCTCCTCCCGTGCTGTAAATTTCAATGATGTCCAATAACTTCCTGATGACATCATTAAGCAGCTTTAATCTCTGGTACATGAAGATCCCAATTTGGGACAATTCTGCTAGAAATGTCTGTCCTACACTCCCATTTCTACATCTTTTGTCACAAGTACTTTGAGTGTGTGTGGTGCGGTGGGTTCTTTATTGGGAACAAACAGCTGCTCAATCCAATATGGCTACCACGTTTTGCGAATGATGCCTTGTCCGTATGGTCTGTATCTCAGGTCTGGGCCTTAACTCCCACCACCCACCTTAAAGTGCCACAAAGAGCTGGCAGGACTTATATAGGCACATGACCCAGGGCCACATCACAACTGAGGGGTTATGTAACCTGGCCTCACAATGAAAACCGTGACAATGTAGGAATGTCTAGTTCCTATCCAAAAGACTGAGGTCCACTCAGGCGATCAAATAAACGAGGTTTAATGAAAAGTAACAGAGTTTAACGGATAACTACAGGAGAACATCGAATATAGGTCTAGTCAGTTCGGAGGCTCCACGAGGACTGCTAGGGCAGTCCCGTGGCAGACGTCATGACGTCATCATGTTTTTCCCGCCGGTGGGGGATCACGTGATGAACGGCGTGACGTCATCACGTTTGCCCGTGCTATTAAAGTGATCGCGCTCTGTACATATAAACAGCGTAAACAAAGATACAGACTCAGGCTGCAGCCAACATATTATTAAAGGGAATTATATACAATTGATTGGAGTCCCTTAGTGGCTCTGCCACAACAACACAGAAACCCAGGGCTGGGCAAAATACAGCAAAGTGGTCCAACCTGTGCATTTCTGCATGAGATGGATGTTGTGACAGAGATAAAGTGTCTCGGGCAAAATACACAAATGGACATCCTTCTTAACAAGCTCCACCAGCAGATTTGTGTTCCGCTGGGGTCTACTGATGATCTTGCTGTGAAGAACGAGACTGAGATCCTTCGTTGTTTCAGAGTTCTGGCCCCAGCTTATGCAGACAAAATGGTGGAATTTCTCTTATCTCAGTTAGAGAACACTGACCAACAAATGAGAGTAGAAACACTGACTGTACTGAAGCACCTCATCATATCGGTCTCATCACACTTGGAGAGGAAGAAGGCTCAGATTGTGGCTGCAATAAAACCAGTACTTCTAGACAAGAGCAGCAATCAGGAGAAGCAGCTCATTGCCCAGGTAATATGTGTCATGGCCGAGCAAGGTTACCTTGAGCCCGAGGGAGGAAAGGCAATGGTGCAATTCCTCATCCAACAGTGTGCTGCACCCGTTGGTTCAGGGACCCTGGTACCACCCAATCATCAGCCAGACCCAGTAACTGATGAAGAATTAGTTACACTGTGTGAAAGAGTGATGTGTTTGATCACAACTGCACCGAAGATGGGGGATGTCCTTTGGCCATCCTTACTGGAGTTTGTCACCTTGATCCAGTACACCAAGGCTTTAACAATAATCTGCAGTTGTTCCGCACATATTGGGGAAAAGAAACTGCGAGCAGGCAGTGAAAGCTTTTCCCTTACTTACAAAGAAGATGCCAATCTCCCTAAAGCCCAAGCACTGCTGACCCGGGATACAGAGTGGAGCTATAGCAGGGGGTGATTTACAGCCAAATACGGAGGAAATAACAAGTCAGCTGGGAAGGCAGAGCAAATATGTGAAGGCAAAAGGGAATATGGCAAGGCTGGAAGGCATTTATTTTAATGCAAGGAGTCTTGCAAATAAGGTGGATGAACTGAAGTTGTTGTTGAACACATGGGAGTACGATATTGTTGCTATCACGGAGACATGGTTGAGGGAGGGTCAGGACTGGCAGCTCAATATTCCGGGGTATAGAATCTTCAGGCGAGACAGAGGGGGGTGTAAAAGGGGGGGGGTGTTGCAATATTAATTAAGGAGTCAATTACTGCTGTAAGGAGGGGTGATATCACAGAATCACAGAAACCCCACAGTGCAGATAGAGGCCAGTTCGGCCCATCGAGCCTGCACCAACACATAGCCCACCCAATCCCCGTAACCCCCACAACAACACATATCCCACCCTATCCCTGTAACCCCACGTATTTAATCCCCCTAACACTAAGGGTCAATTTATCATAGCCAATCAACCTAACCCACACATCTTTGGACTGTGGGAGGAAACCGGAGCACCCGGAGAAAACCCACGCAAACATGGGGAGAATGTGCAAACTCCACACAGACAGTCGCCCGAGGTCGGATTTGAACCCGGGTCTCTGGTGCTGTGAGGCAACAGTGCTAACCACTATGCCACCGTGCTGCCCTATATTAGCAGGTTCCTCAAATGAGGCCATATGGGTAGAACTAAAAAACAAAAAGGGGGCAAGCACTTTGCTGGGAGTGTACTATAGGCCCCCAAACAGTCAGGGGGAGATAGAGGAACAGATATGTAGGCAAATCTCAGAAAAGTGCGAAAATAATAGGGTAATAATAGTGGGGGATTTCAACTTCCCCAATATAAATTGGGATAGTCAGAGTGTGAAAGGCTTAGAGGGTGCAGAATTCTTAAAGTGCATCCAGGAGAGCTTTTTGAGCCAACATGTAGAAAGTCCTACAAGAGAGGGGGCGGTACTGGACCTAATTCTAGGGAATGTAGCCAGGCAAGTGGTGGAAGCGTCAGTAGAAGAGCATTTTGGCGACAGTGACCATAATTCGGTGAGATTTAAGGTGGTCATGGAAAAAGACAAAGACGGCCCGGAAATAAGGGTTCTAAATTGGGGGAAGGCCAATTTTAATATGATAAGGCAGGATCTGGCCAAAGTGGACTGGGAGCAGCTACTTATAGGAAAATCCACATCAAAGCAGTGGGAGACTTTCAGAAGGGAAATAGAGAGAGTACAACGCCAACATGTTCCCATAAAGGTCAAGGGTGGGACCAACACGCAAAGGGAACCTTGGATGACAAGGGATATACAAAAATGCATTAGGAAAAAAAGGGAGGCTTTTGGCAGTTACAAAAGACTAAAGACGGAGGAAGCCCTAGAGGAGTATAAAAAGTGCAGGGGCATACTTAAAAAAGAAATTAGGAGAGCGAGGAGGGGCCACGAAATAACACTGGCGAGCAAAATAAAGGAAAATCCTAAGATGTTTTATAAGTATATTAAGGGCAAGAGGATAACCAGGGAAAGGGTAGGGCCCATTAGGGACCAAAGTGGCAATCTGTGTGTAGAGCCAGATGATGTAGGCGAGGTTTTAAATGAATTTTTTGCATCTGTGTTCACTATGGAGAAAGATGATGTAGACATAGAAATCGGGCAAGGGGACTGTGATATACTTGAACATATTAGCATCTAGAGGGAGGAGGTACTAGCGGTTTTAGCAGGCCAAAAAGTGGATAAATCCCCAGGCCCGGACGAGATGTATCCCAGGCTGCTGTGTGAGGCAAAGGAGGAGATTGCAGGGGCTCTGACACAAATTTTCAGAACCTCTCTGGCCACAGGAGATGTACCAGAGGACTGGAGAACAGCTAACGTAGTACCATTATTCAAGAAGGGTAGCAGGGATAAACCAGGGAATTACAGGCCAGTGAGCCTAACATCTGTGGTAGGGAAATTATTGGAAAAAATTCTGAGGGACAAAATTAGTCTCCACTTGGAGAGGCAAGGATTAATCGGGGATAGTCAGCATGGCTTTGTCAAGGGTAAATCATGTCTGACCAATCTGATTGAATTTTTTGAGGGGGTGACTAAGTGTGTGGATGAGGGAAATGCGGTGGATGTGGTATACATGGACTTCAGTAAGGCTTTTGACAAAGTCCCGCATAGGAGACTGGTCAAGAAGGTAAGAGCCCATGGGATCCAGGGTGCCTTGGCACGTTGGATCCTAAACTGGCTGAGTGGCAGGAGGCAGAGGGTGATGGTTGAAGTTAGCTTTTGTGACTGGAAGCCTGTGTCCAGTGGGGTACCTCAGGGATCGGTGCTGGGTCCCTTGCTGTTTGTGATCTACATAAATGATTTGGATGAGAATGTAAAAGGTATGATCAGTAAGTTCGCAGATGACACAAAAATTGGTGGGGTGGTAAATTGCGAGGAGGAAAGCCTCAGGCTACAGGACGATATAAACGGGTTGGTCAGATGGGCGGAAAAGTGGCAAATGGAATTTAACCCTGAAAAGTGCGAGGTGATGCATTTTGGATGGACAAATAAGGCAAGGGAATACACAATGAGTGGTAGGACCCTAGGAAGTACAGAGGGTCAGAGGGACCTTGGTGTACATGTACATAGATCCCTGAAGGCAGCGGAACAGGTAGATAAGGTGGTTAAAAAGGCATATGGGATACTTACCTTCATTAGCCGAGGCATAGAATATAAGAGCAGGGAGGTTATGATGGAGCTGTACAAAACGCTGGTAAGGCCACAGCTGGAGTACTGTGTGCAGTTCTGGTCGCCTCACTATAGGAAGGATGTGATTGCTTTGGAGAGGGTGCAGAGAAGATTCACCAGGATGTTACCTGGGATGGAGCGCCTCAGCTATGAAGAAAGACTAAACAGGCTGGGGTTGTTTTCCTTGGAGCAAAGAAGGCTGAGGGGGGACCTGATTGAGGTGTACAAAATGATGAGGGGCATAGATAGGGTAGATAGAAAGGAACTTTTCCCCTTAGTAGGGGGGTCAAAAACAAGGGGGCATAGATTCAAGGTAAGGGGCAGGAGGTTTAGAGGGGATTTGAGGAGGAACTTTTTCACCCAGAGGGTGGTTGGAGTCTGGAACTCACTGCCTGAAAGGGTGGTAGAGGCAGGAACCCTCACAACATTCAAGAAGCATTTGGATGAGCACTTGAAATGCCATTGCATGCAAGGCTATGGACCAAATGCTGGAAAATGGGATTAGATTGGACAGGGCTTGATGGACGGCGCAGACACGATGGGCCGAAGGGCCTCTTTCTGTGCTGTATAACTCTATGGCCTAGAAATTCATTAAGGCGCTGCCAGCTTTGCGCCCAGTTAACGCCTAAAGGGTGATTTTGCGCCAAAAATGAGTTTGCGCAGATATTCAGCGCAGCGGTATTGGTGGCGGTAGCCGTTAGCGCTGCGCCGGCACCGATGACGTCATCGGTGTGCGCAGTGCCCCGGTTCCGCCCCGAAGCCGCGCCGATCCCCATATTTAGTTGCGTCCGCCTCCTCCGAAGCGGCCGCAAACAGCGACCAGAAAACGGGGCCGTCCTGCTGCCTTAGTGGGGCGCTTTAAAGCGGAAGGTGCGGCCGGCCGCTTTTGCGGCGGCCGCCTGCCCGCACATCCTTCCCCGGCCTCCTCCACCCCCCCCCCCCCGCGGCATTGCCGGCTGCTTTCCGCGAGCCCGGCACTTCTCCGTGGTGCCGGGCTCATTTGCCGGCACTATCCAGCGGCAATCTCCCCGTTGCAGGCAGCTCCCCCTTAAGAGAAGGAGGAGGCCTGCAGTACCGCAGCCTGCCGCTGCGCAGCGCCTGGCGCAGCGGCGCCAAGAGCGCTGATATTCAGTGTCAGCGCACCAAGCGGAGGCGGGCACACCCTGGTATAGCGCCCACTTCTGAATTGGGGCGCTAACAATGAATATCTGACGATCGCTATAGGCTTCCCGCCCAGCGCTAACTTTTGGGCGCTCGCCAGCTGGCGGGGCCATAGTGAATTTCTAGGCCTATGACTCCTCGGTGTGCCTTGTTGCCCATATCAGGGAGGAGGCCGAGGAGCTGCGGCACTGAGTCTACTGAAAGTCCTGAGTCTCAATGTCCACTCACAATCAGTGAGGTGGTGGGAACACGAGCTGGCACCATTAGTTGACCATTTACTGGAAAATTCCGAGGAGCCTCTGTCCCAATCGGAATGGGAGAATAAATTATTGGCGGTCTTGTGCCTAGCTTTAAATACGATTGATGACGAGGAGTGGACATGTCAGCTTGCTGATGAAATGGCAAAACAACTCAACGCCAACCATCATTGCCCACAAGAGAAGGGCTTTCTACATAAATCTCTTGCGTCAGTGCTCCGCCAGACCCGCACTAAGAACGTAAGGGAGGAGCTTCACCAAATGTTACTGAGTGTGCAGCACAGTGAGAGTGCGGAGCGAGAGGGAGCGGCCCTCGCCATTGGTTTCTGTGCCATGGCACATTTTGATGATGTGCTCAGTAGCCTGGAGGAGTTTGCTAACTCCCATAGATTCAGGGTCAAGGCTGATGAGGAATCGGATAAAGTCAAGAGCACACTGGGTCTGTGCTATGGGAACATGGCAGTCTGCGCACCTGACGAACTGCTGTTCACAATCGAGAGCCACATTCTGCCAGCTGTTCGTCATTTAATTACAAGTGGGCAGGAGATAAAGGCTGAATCCAGGGATCTCACACTCAAGCTCAGCCTAATACAGACCGTGACTCAGATAGCCAGATCCCTATATATAAATCACTGGAGACTTCCCACCAACTTTATTAGAAACAGGGTGCTGCTCACATACACGCAGGATCTTATTGAGCCAAGCCACCCGAGCTGCTGCAGAGTCCTGTTGGACAGTTAGCCATGGACGCCTGCACGCATCTCGTGAAACTACACAGTGAATCAAACCAAGCTGACACCTGCCAATTGATTCAAAGCTGCCTGACCAGTACTTTTGGCTTGGTACCTCCAGACCTGAACAATGACGAGGACACAAATGATAATACAAAGGAGACGGCCACATTTTATACCCAAACCACAGAGTCGCTGCAAAATCTGCTGAAGCAAATATTACTTCAGGACCTGAGGCCTCAAGGACTGGAGGCCATTTTCAATCATGCAGAGGCCTGGATCAGTTCAGCAAAAGACTATGAACGAGAGAGAGCCATGGAAATGACCTTTGAGCTGCTAAAACTTTACTGGAGGAAGCTCAATGTTTATAATGTAGTGCCAGGAAATAACACGGGGACTCTAATCGGATGACTGATGCCGCGTTGTGCAGACCCATCGCTTCCTGTTCGACAGATGGCCCTGGACACTTTGTATATAATCCTGGCCATTCATTTGTCGTGTGAAATCACCAATCTGGCTCAGCAAACGGAGCAGTTAGAGGCACTGAATAGAGTCAGAGAACAGCTCGTTAACCCTGACACTTCAGTCCTCCTTCAATCATGTTCTCTAATCACAGAGCTCATTTCCAAATGTTTGCCCCATGACCAGCTGGGCAACTTACTCTTCATGGTCTTCAAAGGACTGTCCGACCAACACCCCAGCTGTTCCACTGCAGCCGCTGTTCTCGTACAAAGCACCATTAAAAGACGAGGCAGTGAACTTGGGGACCAGGTCTCAGAAATAATTGCCGTGCTGAGGCTTCAACTGCAATCAATTCCTTATGAGCAGGTGAAACTTTCAGTTCTGCGTATTATCACCATTCTGGACTCACACAACACAGCAAGACCCAGGTGGAGGCTCACCTGGTGGAACCGCTGCCTCAGGAACTGCTGCTGTCGCCATCAGAATGAAACCGAAAAACACAGGCACCGACCCTCCTCCATCTCCTCTTAGCATCAAACTGAGCAATTTGTCACCATAAATTGTAAATTGGTAAATTTATAAATTGTAAATAAATAGATATTCTGTTGTTGCAAATAGTGGTTGATCATCAAACGGTGCAGGTTCCACTGCTCTGTGACCAGGAGTGTGTACACACACTGACAGACTCACACACACTCACACATCCTCACCTTCACACTTACACACACACACACAGACATACCCACTCACACACTCACACACTCACCCTCACCTTCACACTTACACACACACTCACACACATAACCCTGACATTAGAGACAGATCCTGCCCCTCACCCCATGCAATCCCATTCTGGAACACCATGTTACTTCATTTATAGACACTCTTCCCAAACTGTCCTGGGATTTGCCTGCGGGTGGGTTTCAGGCCTCGTCAGTGCAGGGCAGGCGGGCTATGGCGGCTCTGGGGCAGCCCAGCCAGCCTCTGGGCTGGAAGGAGGAAGGTCGAGAGTGGGGGACACGTTACACCCAGTACTGCCCTAAAATGGTGCTCAGGCTCCTCTGTACGTCACAGGTTCCCGATTCACAGATTAAAAGAGTCCGATCACGTGACTCAGGTGTCACTCTGGCTGTCCTGTGGTGTCCCGCTCCAATACCGTAACTTCACCAGAGGTGTGGCACAAACCACATACAGTACGTCACCAACTGAGCATTTGCACCATGCTGGGCCTTCCTCGCTCAGCCCTCCACCCTGGAGCCTCCGTCTGGGGTCTTCCCCGTGAGCCCTCCGCCCTGGGCCCTCCACCCTGCGATCCTCCCCACTGGCCCTCCGCCCTGGGCCGTCTGCCTGGGTTCCTTCCCACGGGCCCTCCGCCTGGGCCCTACAGGATTGCTACTAGTGCCACGTGCTAGTCAGAGTAGAAATAGAAGGATATTTCAGATGAATACGTGGCTAGAGGAATGGTGCCAGGGGGAGGGATTCAAATTCCTGGGACATTGGAACTGGTTCTGGGGGAAGTGGGGCCAGTACAAACTGGCCGGTTTGCACCTGGGCGGGACCAGGACCGATGTCCTAGGGGGAGTGTTTGCTAGTGCTGTTGGGGAGGGTTTAAACTAAAATGGCAGGGGATTGGGAACCTGTGCAGTGAGACAGAAGAAAGGGAAGCAAGGTAGAAACAAAAGACAGGAAGGAGAAAAGCAAAAGTGGGAGGCAGAGAAATCAAGGGTGTAAATTAAACATGGCTACAGTAAGTGATAATTCTAAAAGGGCTAAGAGTGTTAAAAAAACAAGCCTGAAGGCTTTGGCCTAGAAATTCACTAGCCTTAGCGCCGCTTTTGAGGCGCTAGAGGGACTAGCGCCAGAGTTATGGCCAGTTGAAAAATTCCCTGGGGCCCTAAAGCGGCGTTGCACCGGTAGCGCTGCGCCGGCACCGATGACGTCATCGGTGTGTGCAGCGTCCCGGTTGCCAGGCCGACGGGCCCCAGCGCCGAAATTCAGTTGCGGCCGCCTCGCCCGTGGCAGCCGCAACTAAGACTCTGGCAACAGAGTCCAACATGTGTTTGCGCCGGCGCATTAAAGGCCCCGCGGCGGCCAGCCGCTTTCCCGCCAGCCGCCTGCCCGCAGCTCCCTCCCCGGACTTCTCCCCAGCCCCCCCCCCGGACCAGATGCAAGCCCGGCACTTGTCCGAGGTGCCGGGCTCATTTTTAAACAGATTTGCGCGGGCCGCGGCCGGGTGCAGGCAGCTCCTCCTTAACGGAAGGAGGAGGCCTGCACTTCCCCAGCCTGCCGCACCGCATCGGGTGCCGCAGCGCCGGAATTGCAGCGCTAAACGGCAGTTAGCGCCCTTTTCCAGGCGCTAAGACCCTTCAGTAGCGCCGGCAGCCGTTTGGGCGCGGCGCTACTGAATTTTTGGCGCGCGCAGGGGGACTTAGCGCCAGCACTAACTTCCGGCGCTAAAGCCCTGGCTAAGCCAAAACCCAATTTCTAGGCCTTTGTGTCTTAATGCGAGGAGCATTCGTAATAAGGTGGATGAATTAGCTGCGCAAATACATGTAAACTGATATGATGTAATTGGAATTACGGAGACATGACTCCAGGGTGACCAAGGCTGGGAATTCAACATCCAGGGCATTCAATATTCAGGAAGGACAGGTAAAAAGGAAAAGGAGGTGGGGTAGCAGTGCTGGTTAAAGAGGAGATTAACACAATAGTAAGGAAGGATATTAGCTCTGATGATGTGAAATCTGTATGGGTAGAACTGTGAAATACCAAGGGACAGAAAACATTCGTGGGAGTTGTATACAGACCCCCAAACAGTAATGCTGAGGTTAGGGTTGGCATTAAATGGGAAATTAGAGACGCGTGAAATAAGGGCACAGCAGTTATCATGGGTGACTTTAATCACTGAGAGTAAGCTTGGGGAGGAGTGATCATAATATGATAGATTCTTTCATTAAGATGGAGAGTGAAGTAGTTGACTCAGAGACTAGGGTCCTGAAATTAAATAAAGGAAACTATGATGGCATGAGGCGTGAGTTGGCTAGGATGGATTGGGGAATATTACTTAAAGGGTTGTCGGTGGATAGGCAATGGCAAACATTTAAAGATCGCATGGATGAACTACAGAATTTGTTCATCCCTGTTTGGCATAAAAATAAAACAAAAACGGTGACTCAACCGTAGCTAACAAGGGAAATTAGGGATAGCATAAGATCCAAGGAGAGGACATATAAATTGGCCAGAAAAAGCAGCAAACCTGAGTATTGGGAGCAGTTTAGGATTCAGCAAAGGAGGACAAAGGGATTAATTAAGAGGGGGAATATAGAATATGAGAGTAAGCTTGCAGAGAACATTAAAACTGACTGTAAAAGATTCTATAGATAGGTGAAGGGAAAAAGATTGGTGAAGTCAAGCGTAGGTCCCTTGCAGTCAGAATCAGGGAATTTATAATGGGGAACAAAGAAATGGCGGACCAATTAAATACATAATTTTTTTTCTGTCTTCACAAAGGAGATCAGAAATAAACTTCCAGAGATGTCGGGGAACATAGGGTCTAATGAGAGGGAGGAATTGAATGAAATCAGTATTTGTAGGGAAATGGTGTTAGGGAAATTGACGGGATTGAAAGCCAATAAATCCCCAGGGCCTGATAATCTACATCCCAGGGTACTTAAGGAAGTGGCCCTAGAAATAGTAGATGCATTGCTGGTCATCTTCCAAAATTCTATAGACTCTGAAATAGTTCCCATGGATTGGAGGGTAGCTAATGTAACACCACTATTTAAAAAATGTGGTAGAGAGAAAACGGGAAAGATGCCAAGAAACTCCAGTATGATTTGGACAGGTTGGGTTATTGGGCAGATGCATGGCAAATGCAGTATAATGTGGATAAATGCCTGACATCGGTAGTGGGGAAAATGCTAGAGTCCCTTATAAAAGAAGTAATAGCAGAGCATTATAAAACAGTGACAGGATCGGACAAAGTAAACATGGATTTACAAAAGGTAAATCATACTTGACTAATCTACTGGAATTTTTTGAGGATGTAACTGGTAGAATAGATAAGGGAGAACCAGTGGATGTGGTGTATTTGGATTTTCAGAAGGCTTTTGATAAGGTCCCGCATAAGAGATTGGCGTACAAAGTTAAAGCACATGGGTTTGGGGGTAAGGTACTGATTTGGATGTAATATCTCCAAGTTTGCAGATGACACAAAGCTGGGTGGGCATGTGTGCTGTGAGGAGGATGCCAAGAAACTCCAGTATGACTTGAACTGGTTGGGTTATTGGGCAGATGCATGGCAAATGCAGTATAATGTGGATAAATGCGAGGTTATCCACTTAGGTGGCAAAAACAGGAAGACAGTTTATTATCTGAACGGCAATAGATTGGGAAAAGGGGAAGTGCAACGAGGGTGTCCTTGTGCACCAGTCGCTGAAGGTAAGCATGCAGGTGCAGCAGGCGGTTAAGAAGGCAAATGGTCAGTTGGCCTTCATAGCGAGAGGATACGAGTACAGGAGCAAGGATGTCTTCCTGCAGTTGTACAGAGCCTTGGTGAGACCACACCTTGAGTACTGTGTGCAGTTTTGGTCACCTTATCTGAGGAAGGATGTTCTTGCCATGGAGGGAGTGCAGCGAAGATTCACCAGACTGATACCTGGGATGGCAGCAATGATGTATGAAAAAAGATTGGGTCGATTAGGCTTATATTCGCTAGAGTTTAGAAGAATGAAAGGGGATCTTATTGAAACGTATAAAATTCTAACAGGACTAGACAGACTAGATGCAGGAAGGATGTTCCCGATGGCGGGGGAGTCCAGAACCAGGGGACACAATCTAAGGATATGGGGTAGGCCTTTTAGGACTGAAATGAGGAGGAATTTCTTCACCCAAGAGTTGTGAACCTGTGGAATTCTCTACCATAGAAGGCAGTTGAGGCCAACAATATATTCAAGAAGGAGTTGGATATATTTCTTAAGGCTAAAGTGATCAAGGGATATGGGGAGAAAGCAGGGACAGGGTACTGAATTTGGATGATCAGCCATGATCTCATTGAATGGCAGAACAAGCTCGAGGGGCCGAATGGCCAACTCCTGGTCCTATCTCCTATGTTTCTATGTGTCTTCCCACTCCACCCTGGGCCCTCCATGCTGGGCCCTCCACCCTGGGCCCTCTGCCTGGGTCCCTCTCCTCTGTGTCTACCACCCTGGGCCCTCTGCGCTGTGCCCTCCACACTGGCATTCCCTACATGCAGCCGGGGTGTGGAGCAGGAGCTGGGGGGTGGGGAGCAGGACCAAGGGAGGGTCGGGGGGAACGGGAGTCGGCGGGCGGGGAACGGGAGTCGGGAGTAGGAACAGGAGCCAGGGAGTGTCGGGGGTAAGCAGGAGCCAGGTGGAAAACGAGAGCTGGTGGAGGTGGGGAGAACCAATGAATGATGTTCGCCTCACTAAGCCAACCTTGCAGCACAAATAATGCAAAATAGTCAATGCTGTGGATTTATCAAATTCAGCCTCAGAGAAACAGATAATGCTCCCCTCATAATCTGACAATGCCATTCGTGGAGTTACATATTAGAAGGGGCCATTAGTCAATTGCTGGGTTGGCCTGGTGTGGTGGTTTTTCAGAGTCAAAGCAAGGTGGGAGGCTGCTCAATGTGGAGGCCTCACTCCCCCAGCAGACAGAAGTTTCCTGGGTGTTTTTACAGATCCTTCTGAAGTTCACAACCACTGCCACAAATTGGTGCCATGCAGCCCTCTATAGAGTGGGGCCGGGCTCGCCAGAATGGCCAGTCCTCACAGCTACTTCATAGAATCATAGAATCAAAGGACTTTACAGCACAGAAGGAGGCCATTCGGCCCATCGTGCGCTCTCTCACCCTGGCCGATCCCCCTGGTACGGCCCTCACCTTTGCTCCCTCAAGCCCAAGGGACGCAGACTTGAACAGGTATGGCGGACAACTGGTTTAGCCTTTCACCACCAGGTCTGGCTGGACCACATAAAGCAGTATCGGGTCCTGCTCTCGTCTGACAAAACTACTCACTATTCCAGGATAATTCTGGCTTCTATTCTCCACTGCTAACCGTCTTCTTAAACCCCTTTCCCCTGTCTCCTCCACACTCACCTCCAACAACAAGTGTGAGGAGCTCATGGACTTCTCTCCGATCTCTCTTCTTGACCTCTCCACACTCATCTTGTCCATGAGACCCACTTACTGCTCCCTCGAGCCTATTCCCAGCAAGCTGCTGACCAGCCAACTTCCCCAGCCTTCCTCATAGTTAAAATTCTCCAGCCCTGGCAACATCCTCGTAAATCTCCTCTCTACCCTCTCTAACGCGATCACATCTTTCCTGTAATGTGGTGACCAGAACTGTACGCAGTGGCCTAACTAGTGTTTTTTACAGTTCCAGCATAACCTCTAATACAAAAGCAAAAAAATTGCGGATGCTGGAAATCTGAAATAAAAACAGAAAATGCTGGAAACACTCAGCAGGTCAGGCAGCATCTGTGGAGCAGGAAACAGAGTTACTGTTTCAGGTCGATGACCCTTTGTCAGAACTGGAGGAAGTTAGCGATGTAACATATTTTTAAAGAAGCATAGGGCAGGGAAAGAGGGGTGAGGTTCTTTCCTATTCCATCCAGTGTGTAGATAAGGCGGGGCTCTCGAGTGGACTGCCCCTTTAAGAGGCTTTGTTGATGATTCAGGCCCCGCCCCTGAGGAGACGCGCATGCGCGCTGCTCGCCATCTGCATAGCAACCGCATCACAGCGGCGACGGGTGGAGGAGGAGGAGGATGGGATAGTGCCATGGGATCTTTTATGTCTACCTGAGAGGGCAGACGGGGCCTCGGTTTAACGTCCCTCGCCACAACTGACCGAGCGGACCAAGTCCTGAATGACAGACTGGGCTTGCGGCAGGTGGTGAGAGAACCAACACGAGGGCAAAACCTACCTCACCTCGTCCTCATCAATTTAACTGTCGCAGATGCATCTGTCAAAAACAGTATTGGTAAGAGTGACCACCGCACAGTCCTTGTGGAGGCGAAGTCCTGTCTTCACAGTGAGGACACCCTCCATCGTGTTACGTGGCACTACCACTGTGCTAAATGGAATAGATTCAGAACAGATCTCACAGCTCAAAATTGGGCATCCATGAGGCGCTATGGGCCATCAGCAGCAGAATTGTATTTCACCAAACTCTGTAACCTCATGGCCTGGCATAACCCTCACTCAACCATTACCATCAAACCAGGGGACCAACCCTGGTTCAATGAGGAGTGTGGAAGAGCACGCCAGGAGCAGCACCAGATGTACCTGAAGATGAGGTGAAGCTACAACACAGGACTACATGCATATTAAATAGAGGAAGCAGCATGCTATAGACAGAGCTAAGTGATCTCACAACCAACATATCAGATCAAAGATCTGCAGTCCTGCCATATTCTGTCACAAATACTGGTGAACAATTAAACAACTAACTGGAGGAGGAGGCTCCATGAACATCCCCATCCTCAATGATGGTGGAGCCCAGCACGCAAGTGCAAAAGACAAGGCTGACGCACGTGCAACCATCTTCAGCCAGAAGTGCCGAGTGGATGATCAATCTTGGCCTCCGCCTGAGGTCCCCACCATCAAAGACGCCAGTCTGCAGCCAATTCAATTCACTCCACGTGATATCAAGAAACGGCTGAGTGCACTGGATACAGCAAAGGCTATGGGCCCCGACAACACCCCGGCTGTCGTGCTGAAGACTTGTGTTCCAGAACTAGCCGCGCCTCTAGCCAAGCTGTTGTAGTACAGGTAGACTATCCTTTATCCGAAAACCTCGGGACCAGCCGAGTTTCGGATAAAGGAGAATTTCGGATTTCGGAAGGTGGGTCGGCGGGGGTCCGCGGGGGTGTCGGCGGGGGGTCGTGCGCACGACTTACGCTGACGCTCAGCGTAAGTCAGTCGGGGTCGGCGGGGGTCGGGGCCGGCGGGGTCCGCGGGGGGGTCGGCGGTTGTCGGGGCTGGCGGGGGTCGGCGGTTGTCGGGGCCGGTGGGGTCCGCGGGGGGGTCGGCGGTTGTCGGGGCTGGCGGTTGTCGGGGCCCGCGGGGGGGTCGGCGGTTGTCGGGGCTGGCGGGGTCGGCGGTTGTCGGGGCCCGCGGGGGGGTCGGCGGTTGTCGGGGTCGGCGGTTGTCGGGGCCGGCGGGGTCCGCGGGGGGGTCGGCGGTTGTCGGGGCTGGCGGGGTCGGCGGGGGGTCGTGCGCACGACTTACCCTTTATCCGAACTTCCGAAACCGGACCCTCTAAAAACCGAAGGTTTTTTCGTTCGTACGCACGACTTACGCTGAACGAAAAAACCTTCGGTTTTTAGAGGGTTTCGGTTTTCGGAAGTCCGGATAAAGGGTAGTCTACCTGTACTGCTACAGTACCAGCATCTACCCGACAATGTGGAAACTGCCCAGGTATTAAATTGTGACATCAGCGCCAACCTGTATGGCTGCTGTTTTACGAGCTCCTCCCCAACTGGTACTTTAATGTTGTATTTATTAATAATAATAATAGTAAAAATCAACTTTATTGTCATTGTTAGTGCACAAGTGCAGTACAACGAAATGTAAGCTTGCGGCTCCCGAGAGTGTACATTTTGATTAAGACATTTAACATACATTTGGCTTGTAACATAAACATAAACATAATAAAGTGCATTGACAGATGTGCAGGCTTTAGAGTTTATTAGCAGAGTTCAGTAGGATGACAGCCCTGGGAAAGAAGCTGTTCCTAAATCTGGTCGTGCGGGTGCGAATGCATCTATAGCGTCTCCCAGATGGCAGGGGGGCGAACAAACTGTGGCTGGGGTGGGTAGGGTCTTTGATGATGGTCAGTGACCTCCGTAGACAGCGTTTCTGGTAGATATTCTCAATGGTCGGTAGCCGGGTGCCGGTAATGCGTTGGGCAGTTTTGACTACCCGCTGCAGGACTTTCCGGTCATAGGAGGTGCAGCTGCTATACCATACTGTGATACAGTTCGTCAGGATGCTCTCTATTGTGCAGCGGTAAAAGTTAGAGTGGATCCGGGGTGACAGGTTGCATCCCTTCAGCCTCCTTAGGAAATATAGGCGCTGCTGGGCCATCTTCACCAAAGAGGAGGTATTGAGGGACCAGGAGAGGTCTTCCGTGATGTGGACTCCAAGGAACTTAAAGCTGCCCACCCTTTCCACCACAGCCCCTTGGATGTGGATGGGGTTGTGTCTTCCGCCTTTAGACTTCCTGAAGTCCACAATGATTTCCTTGGTTTTCTTGATGTTAAGGGCCAGGTTGTTGTCGGCGCACCACTTCACGAGATGCTGGACCTCCTCCCTGTAGGCTGACTCATCATTGTTGGTGATCTGGCCTACCACCGTGGTATCATCCGCAAACTTGATGATGGTGTTGGAACCATGAACAGCCACACAGTCGTGGGTGAAGAGGGAGTAGAGGAGGGGGCTCAGCACACAACCTTGTGGGGCCCCCGTGTTCAGGGTCACGGGGGGGGGAGGTGTGGTTACCTAATTTGACAGACTGGTGTCTGTTAGTTAGGGAGCCCAGGGTCCAGTTGCAAAGGGAAGTGTTCAGGCCAAGAGTGTGGAGTTTGGTGGCCAGCTTGTTGGGGACGATGGTGTTGAATGCTGAGCTGTAGTCTATGAACAGCATTCTGATGTAGGTCTCTTTACCGTCTAAGTGTTTCAGTGCAGAATGAAGAGCAGTTGTGATTGCATCCTCCATTGATCTGTTTGCGCGATAGGCAAACTGGTGTTGGTCAAGAGAGGCGGGAACACTGGCTTTGATGTGAGCCAGGACCAGTCTCTCGAAACACTTCATTATGATGGGTGTGAGTGCGACAGGTCGATAGTCGTTCAGACACGTCACAGCCGTTTGCTTTGGCACAGGAATAATGGTGGCAGTCTTGAAGCATGTAGGGACTACTGCCTGGGCCAGTGACAGATTGAAGATGGCGGTGAAGACATCAGCCAGCTGATCAGCACATTCTTTGAGTACCCGTCCAAGGATGCTGTCAGGTCCAGCAGCCTTACGTGTGTTCACTCCGCGTAGAACACCCCTTACGTCAGAGGTTGACAGAGTGAGCACCTGGTCTTCCGGGGGTGGCAAGGCTTTGGTAGCCGGCTCCCTGTTGTCCCTGTCAAAGCGAGCGTAGAAGTTGTTAAGCTCCTCCGGAAGGGAGGCATCGCTAACCGGGGGGGCTGGTGTTTTTACTCTTATAGTCGGTAATAGACTGGTTGCCTTGCCACATGCGCCGGGGGTCCGAGTTGTTGTGGAAATGATCCTCAATCCGCAGTGTCTGTTTTCTTTTGGCAGTCCTGATACCTTTTTTAGGTTGGTCCTAGCTGCACTGTAAGCCGCCGCGTCGCCAGATTTAAATGCTACGTCGTGTGCTTTCAACAGCGAGCGGACCTCCCCGTTCATCCAGGGTTTCTGGTTGGGATATGTCCTGATATTTTTATGGGTCGTGACGACCTCGACGCAACTGTTGATGTAGAATAGCACTGTGGATGCGTATTCCTCGATGTCAGTATGGGCAAACATGCTCCAATCAGTGCGTTCGAAGCAATCCTGAAGCTCTGAGACTGCCCCCTCTGGCCATACTTTCACTGATCTTACTGATGTTTTCACTCTTTTGATGAGCGGTTTGTATGCCAGGGCTAGAAACAAGGAGAGGTGGTCAGACTTCCCAAGGTGGGGGCAAGGAATGGCCTTATAAGCATCTACAATGCTCGTGTAGACTTGATCCAGTGTGTTCTCCCCTCTTGTGGGGCAGGAAACATTCTGGTGGAATTTCGGGAGTACAGATTTTAGGTTTATGTGATTGAAGTCCCCCGCGACGATAAAGGCTCCATCTGGGTGCGCAGTTTGTTGTTCGCTGATGGCCCTGTAGAGGTCCTTCAGTGCTAGTTTGGCATTAGCATGTGGTGGGATGTAGACCGCAGTGATGGTAACAGCTGTGAATTCCCGAGGCAGGTAGAAGGGTCTGCACCTTACCATGAGGAATTCCAAATCAGCAGAACAGGATCTATCGATTATGTCCGTGTTAGTGCACCAGGCATTGTTAGTGTAAATGCACAAACCGCCTCCCTTGCTCTTACCGGAGTCTGCAGTTCTGTCGGCGCGGAAGACCGTGCGTCCTTCTAGCTGGATGGTGGTGTCAGGGATGCCGTTGTTCAACCAGGTCTCTGTGAAGATCATGGCGCAGCATTCCTTTGTCCTTTTCTGTGAGGAGAGATCAAGTTTGATCTCATCCGTTTTATTTTCCAGTGACCTAACATTGGCCAGGAAAATACTTGGGAGGGAGGGTTTGTGTGGGGCCCTCTTTAACCTGTTGTGGATTCCGGTCCTCTTGCCCCACTTCTGTTTGCGCTCTCTGCGCGGTCTGCGCCGACTTCCGGCTGGGGGAGGACGCCACGCTGGTCCCGGGGATCGAGCGATGTCGGGAGGCAGATCAACAGCGTCGAGTGTGAGCCGCACGCAATCGACCCCGATATCGAGGAGCGTCTGCCGGCTGTACAGCAGGTCCGCCCTCAATTCCCGCGTGAGCAGAGTCAAGAAGAGATACAGGAAGAAGGTAAAAACGCACAGTCTCGGGAGAGACAAAGCCGCTGCGTCCATGCGCGCCGCCATTACCAACCTCGGACTGTCCCAGCGCACTCCCGGCACTCCGAGTATTCTCCTGGCGAATGTGCAGTCACTGGACAATAATGTATTTAATGTATTTAATATTGTATTTTAATATATCGTACTGTTAGTTTTTAGTGTTCTACTGTTTAGTATTTAGCACTCTAGTTTTAGTATTAGTAATTTAGTTGTTTTTTAAAAAATATTCCACTGTTTAACCGCCCTGTATGGCTGCTGTTTTATGAGCTCCTCCCCAACTGGTATTTTAATAATGTATTTAATGTTGTATTTTAATATATCGTACTGTTAGTTTTTTAGTATTCTACTGTTTAGTATTTAGCATTCTAGTTTTAGTATTAGTAGTTTAGTTGTTTTTTTTTAAATATTCAACTGTTTAACCGACCTGTGTGGCTCATGAGGGTAGCCACTGTTTTACGAGCTCGTCCACAACTTTCCACTTTATTTATTATTTTATTGTTATTATTAAACAATTTTGTAAGTACTGTTTCTTCGCTTATCCGCTACGACCGTCAATCACTTCTGGACATAAGATCGTCCGGAGATATAGGACCTACCCCCGATTTTTCGAACTGGGATTCTGCTGCTACTACCATCTACCCTCCCACCTGCTTACCTGACTTCATTCCTGTGATCAGGAAGCGACGACGGCGCAAGCGGGGCAGACGAGCAGGTGCATTAGTGAAGCTGAAGCGACGTGAACACCACCCCCCCTTCCGAGTATTCTCCTGGCGAATGTGCAGTCACTGGACAATAAGCTGGACGAACTCAGGGGGAGGCTCACCTTCCAGCGAGACATTAAGAACTGCAACTGTTGAGTCTGTGCTTTCAAATGTAGTTATGCTGAATAACTGGACACAGACTACAGAAATACTTAAACAGGTCTTTAGTAACTGAGGGTCAGGGCTGAACTGGAATACACTTTGCTCCACAGGGTTTATATACCGGTGTGGTCACCACCGGTACTACAATGTACAGGAGCCATCAAAAAGTAGTCCATCACCTTAAGGTATCCTCTTAAGGTGGTACAGGTTACATACACTATAATTCCTCCCCTTTTAGCTTAACAGTGTACACCCCAATTTAAACATTACATGGATAACATATATACAACTTTCACACAAAACTGTTCAAAGATTCAGTCTCTGAGGAGGCCTCCTGATCCGGGCCGGATAACGCCTTTCAGGGGTCTCTGGTTCTCGTTGCTGGGGTGACTCATCCATTTGATCTCCTATGGATTGAAAATCATCATGTACGTTCGAGTCTGAGGTAGATGCTACAGGCTCAATAACTTCTTCAACTGGTGTCTCTGCCGTAGACATGGGGTCGACCCTTGTTCTCGATTCCACAAGTTGGTCAGCATGGCGTCGTATTACGTTCTCTCCAACATCTACCGTGTACATCAAGGGTCCTTGTCGGGCACGAATTGTTCCGGATTGCCATTTATCATTCCTATAGTCCCTGGCCAACACTGGTTGTCCTATTTCGAAACTCCGAGTGGCCTTGTTATTTACGTGCTGGAATTGCTTGTTTTCGACTTCCCTACACACATTGGGTTTTAACAAATCCAACCAGGACCGCAACCTCCTGTTATAGAACATTATGGCAGGGCTTTGATTTGTCACTGCATGCGTGGCGTTTCGATATGCCATCAGGAAATTGTCCACCTTGTGTTGTAGTGGAATATGGTCTTCGCTCATGGCCTTTATCGCCTTTTTGAACGTTTGTACAAATCTCTCGGCCAACCCATTGGTAGCCGAATGATATGGGGCAGATGTATAGTGTTTCACCCCATTCTTTTTCATGAATTTCTCGAATTCTTCTGACACGAACTGTGGTCCGTTGTCTGAACATATTTGTTCCGGCAACCCATTCCTTGCAAATATGGTTCTTAGAACTGCGATCGTCTTTTCAGAGGTAGTGGTCGACATCTTAATCACTTCTGGCCATTTAGAATGTGCGTCTACCGCTATCAAAAACATGGAATCCATGAATGGACCTGTAAAGTCGATATGCACACGTTGCCATGGGGTTGAAGGCCATTCCCACGGATGCAGCGGTGCAATTGGAGGTGCGTTTTGAACTTTTTGACACCCTGAGCAGCTTTTAGTCAGATCCTCTATTTGTTTGTCGATACCTGGCCACCACACATAAGACCTAGCAAGGCTTTTCATCTTGACTCCCCCCAGATGACCTTCATGCAGTTCCTTCAGAACTCTCTCCCTTAATTTAGGAGGAATAATCACCCTTGTTCCATACATCAATGTTCCTTGACAGACGGACAGCTGTTCTCGTCTGGCTGAGAATGCCGGTAACAGTGGGTCGCCATGTGCTGGCCATCCCTTCACTGTCAAATTGTAGACCTGAGACAGTGTCGGGTCGTTTCAGGTCTCTCTCTCAATACTCGCATTGGTGACTGGTAAGCATTCGATGATGGTCGAGTGAAATATCTCGACAGGGTCAACTGCCGGTGCCTCTTCCGCTGTAGGTAGTGGCAGGCACGACAGCCCATCAGCATTACCATGTTGCTTTGTACCTTTGAATTCGATACCATATTGATGTGCCCCTAGGAAAAGGGACCATCTCTGAAGCCTCTGCGCCGTCATAACCGGAACACCCTTCTTAGGGTTAAAAATGGAAACCAACAGCTGGTGATCTGTCAGCAGCGTAAACTTTTGGCCTTGCAGGTAATGGTTAAATTTCTTAACTCCCCACACGAGGCTGAGAGCCTCCCTATCTATCTGAGCATAGTTGCGCTCTGCGGAGGTCAATGATCTGGATGCGAACGTGACTGGCCTTTCCAAGCCATTTGGCAACTTATGTGAGAGCACTGCCCCGATACCATATGGAGAAGCATCACAAGCTAAGCGAATAGGCAGCGTTGGGTTAAAGTGAGCCAACACTTCCTTAGAGGTGATCAGTGCCTTGCTTTTTTGAAAAGCCCGCTTACAATCCTCGCTCCACTTCCATGGTACTCCCATTTGCAAAAGAGTGTTCAGCGGGTGTAACACCGTGGATAAATTTGGAAGAAACTTGTGGTAATAGTTAACCAACCCAAGGAACGACCTCAACTGGGATACATTTTCCGGAGCGGGAGCTTTCACAACAGCTTCGATCTTGTCAGGTGACTTATGGAGCCCCTCCTGGTCAATGACGTAGCCGCAGTACGAGATTCGCTTTTGAAAGAACTCACATTTCTGGCGATTAACTCTGAGTCCATATTCTTTCAATCTGGTGAGCACCTGCTCCAAATTTGCGAGGTGCTCCTTATCATCATCTCCTGTAATCAGAATGTCGTCCAGGTAGCATTGTGTGCCTGGAATTCCCTGCAATACCTGCTCCATGGCCCTTTGCCAAATCGCTGGAGCCGATGCCACTCCAAAAACCAGTCTATTATACCGATATAAGCCCTTATGTGTGTTGATCGTGAGATACTGGCTTGACGCTTCATCAACTTCCATCTGTAGGTACACCTGCGCCAGGTCTATCTTGGTGAAGTGTTTCCCGCCAGACAGCGAAGCGAAGATATCTTCAATCCGCGGAAGCGGATATTGCACCGTGTGAAGAACCAGATTAACAGTGATCTTGAAATCGCCACAGATGCGAACCTTCCCAGGTTCCCCCGGCTTGTTGCTCAACGAACGCTTCATGACGGGAACAATGGGTGTGGCCCATTCACTCCAGTCCACCTTTGACAGTACTCCTGAACGTTCTAGCCCTTCCAGCTCTGCTTCCACAGCAGGTCGTATCGCATAAGGTCTGGCTTTGAAAAATTTTGGGTTTGCATGTTCTTCAACCTTGATGTTTGCCGTAATTCCTTTCAGTGTTCCCAGTCCCTGTTGGAACACCTCCTTAACATCGTCCAATATTTTGGACAGTCGTTTAGGTTTGACGTCGTCCTCTTTACAGGAATCTACAGTTAGTGCTTGTATGGAATGCCAGTCCACATTTATTCTCCGGATCCATTCCCGTCCCAGTAGTGGCGGACCTCCCTCAGGTAACACATACAAGTCCATTTCCTGACTTTCTTTACCATTGTAGACCACATTTACCTTTATCTTTCCGATGGGGTATACTCTTTGCCCCGTGTATGTTTTCAATACAATCTCCGTATCCCTCAGGGGAATGTGTGAGAATAACCTTTTGTAATCTTGCTTATTCATGACCGTCAATGCCGATCCAGTGTCCAATTCCATCTTCACTTGGACTCCTGCTATCCGAAGCATGACCCAGATAGTTTGGTGGTCTGCTGTGTTACCCACATTATGTATTTTTAGACAACCCAGTTCCTTACTGCTGGAGTCTGAATCCGTCTTCTGTTCATCCGAACTGTTCTCTGTCACCTTGTGTACTTTTTTGTACTTCTCCTGCGGCGACTTTTTGCTGCTGGTCTTCTTTCCTGACCGGCATACTCTCGCTATGTGACCAAGTTTGCCACATTGCCTGCATTCTTTATCTTTGAACCAGCACTGGTTCTGGTCATGCGTTGTCCTTCCGCAACGATAGCACTTTACTGCGCCCAATGCCATTTCATTGGTGCTGAATTCCAATGGCCTTTGCTGCATTTCTGCAGTGCCTCGTGCTGCTGCCTCGTGCGATGCTGCAATGCTGAAAGCTTTGTCCAGCGTAAGATCCTTTTCCTCTAGCAGTCGCTTCTGGGTTCCTTCCCTTAGGAGCCCACACACAAACTTATCTCTCAGTGCGTCTGCTAGTCCTGTACCGAACTGACAGTACTTTGATAACTTGCGCAGTTCGATTAAGAATTCAGCGTTGCTTTCCTCTTTAAGTTGAATTATTTTGTAGAATTTAAATCGTTCCGCTATCAGCAGCGGCGTGGGGTTTAAATGCTCTTGCAGGATAGTAACAATATCCGCAAAACTCTTTCCTACCGGTTTATCTGGTGTTACAAGGTTCCTTAATAACCCGTACATCTTCGCACCCATCGAGTTTAATAGGGTTAGTGCTTTCTTATCCACCGGTACCTCATTCGCTGTACAGTAAACTTCAACGCGTTCCACATAAGTGGCCCAATCTTCCACATCGCTATCAAAAGCAGTGATGTTACCCGTTTTTGGCATCCTTGTTGAGTTTCCTTTCCTTCGGATTATAATTATTATTTTATTTTATTTTTCAAAATGGCGGCTTCCCGCGCTTGGCGGCTTTTCCCGCACTTGTCTTCTTCCCCCGCCGACTAAAAATGGCGATTACTGCGCTGTTGCCGTTCTCGCCTCCCAGCGGTCCTTTATTTTCCCCGACGCTGCTGCTCTTGTTCCCCGCCGCTCCCGCGGTCCTTGTGGACATAAACGCTTTTCTGGCTGCTGCGCGTCTCTGCCCCAATTGCAGTCCGGCCCCTGACACCGGCTGCGGTCGTGTTCTCCGCCCTTTTCATCGTTTCCCTCCCCTTCTCTTACTGACAACTCGGCCGACTTCCCCCCCGTGCCGCTCGATCGGGCTTACCCGCCGCTGTCATCGAAGGGATGTTCACTGATGTAAGACTTCGTGGCCAGAACCCAACCCGGGTTCCCGATTGCCTCCCGTGCTATGCAGTGCCCAGCAGGATGTTGAGGGTGGATGTCCTTGTTCGACGCCCATTTCAGAGGCGAAGCTTCCTTTGATGCAACTGCCGCTAGGTAAGATCAGACTCGTCGCCACTGTTGAGTCTGTGCTTTCAAATGTAGTTATGCTGAATAACTGGACACAGACTACAGAAATACTTAAACAGGTCTTTAGTAACTGAGGGTCAGGGCTGAACTGGAATACACTTTGCTCCACAGGGTTTATATACCGGTGTGGTCACCACCGGTACTACAATGTACAGGAGCCATCAAAAAGTAGTCCATCACCTTAAGGTATCCTCTTAAGGTGGTACAGGTTACATACACTACAGCAACGTTTTGATTTTCACTGAGACTTGGCTTGATCCATCGATACCGGCTTCGGCCATTCAACCAGAGGGATTCAACATTCACTGGCTAGACCGAACAAAGGACTCGGGGAAGAATAGAGGAGGTGTATGCTTTATGATCAACAATTTTTGGTGTTCCGACGTGGAACGACTTACATCTTCTTGTTCACCCGACCTTGAACACCTGATGATCAAATGCCGACCCTTCTACCTCCCGAGAGAGTTCTCATCCGTGATCATTACAGCGGTGTATATTCCACCACAGGCCGACGCAAATAGGGCACTGAACGAGCTGAATGGGACCATTAGCAGGCTTGAAACTTCCCATCCAGAGGCTGCATTCATCGTGGCTGGCGATTTCAACAAAGCCAATCTGAAGAAAGTACTGCCTAAATACCATCAGCATATCACCTGCCCAACGCGAGCCAAGAACACACTAGATCACATTTACACTCCATTCCGGGATGGATACAAGGCCCTCCCCCGCCCTCCCTTCGGCAAATCAGATCACGACTCCATCCTGCTGCTACCCACCTATAGGCAGAAACTGAAACAGGAAAAGCCTGTGATGAGATCTCTACAACGGTGGTCGGGTCAATCAGACGCTATGTTACAAGACTGTTTTGATTCCACTGACTGGGATATGTTCCGGAATGCCTCGGACAATGACATCAACACATATACAGATTCAGTCATTAGTTTCATAAACAAGTGCATAGATGACGTTGTTCCGAGGATTGTTGTACAAACAATTCCCAACCAGAACCCATGGGTAAATGGCAATATCCGTGCTATGCTAAAAGCGCAGTCCATCGCATTCAACTCTGGGGACATAGATGAGTAGAAGAAATCAAAGTACGAGCTAAGAAAAACCATCAAAAATGCAAAAAAGCAATACACTGTAGGAGTCTCTGCACTCCTAGCAAAGAATCTATAAACTCACTAGTAGTTAACAAACTGAGTTTAATGTACTAAAACTTTACAAAACAAGAAAATGCAGGAGGAGCTCTAAACAGGTCTATTCACTATCACTCCACACGAGGACTGGCTGGAAACGCCCTCTACCTCTGATGCCATCACGTCATCACGTTTCCCGCCGTTGGGATGTCACATGACCCACGTGATGACGTCATCGCGTCGGATCGCGATTTTGTCGATCTAGCTCTGTTTAACCAGAGCCAACATTAAAAGGTAATAAACATGATTAAAGGCAATTGTACAAGTCACTGTGAGAGTCTCTTAGTGGCTTTGCCACAACACGGATAAAGTGGAGTCACATTATCATAGCTCAGATTCGCGAAGGATGTGGAGTGGACTACAATCTATTACGGACTACAAAGGGAAACCCAGCTGTGTCATGCCCAGCAATGCCTCTCTCCCGGACGAGCTTAACACTTTTTATGCCCGGTTTGAGGCCAACAACAACTGGCCTGTTACAAGGGCGCCCGCGGCTCAGGACGACCGGGTCTTCTCAATCTCCGGGGCTGACATGAGCAAGACTTTTAAGAGAGTGAACACCCACAAAGCACCCGGTCCAGATGGAATCCCTGGGCGTGTCATTAGAGCATGCGCTGACCAGCTGGCAGCCGTGTTTACGGATATATTCAACCGTTCACTGTACCAGTCTGTAGTCCCCACCTGCTTCAAGATGACATCGGTTATTCCAGTCCCCAAAAAAACAAAAGTAACCTGTTTAAACGACTACCGCCCCATAGCACTCACTTCTGTCATCATGAAGTGCTTTGAGAGGCTGGTCAAAACCCACATCAACTCCTTACTAACTGACACACTGGACCCACTCCAATTTGCTTACCACCCAAAAAGATCTAGGGATGATGCCATCGCCACTGTACTGCACACTGCCTTATCACAGCTGGATAAGAGGAACACCTATGTGAGAATGTTGTTCATTGATTATAGTTCAGCATTCAATACCATTATCCCCTCCAAGCTTGTCAACAAGCTCAGTGAGCTAGGACTTAACACCTCCCTATGCAACTGGATCCTGGACTTCCTGACGGGCAGACCCCAGGTGGTGAAAATAGGCAGTAACACCTCCTCAACACTGATCCTGAACACGGGAGCTCCCCAGGGTTGTATGCTCAGCCCCCTTCTGTACTCGCTGTTTACTCACGATTGCGTGGCCACGCACAACTCCAACTCCATCATCAAGTTTGCTGATGACACGACCGTTGTAGGCCTGATCACAGATGGTGACGAGACAGGCTACAGGGAGGAGGTAAGAGCTCTGGCAGAATGGTGCAAGTACAACAGCCTCTCCCTCAACATCAGCAAAACAAAGGAGATGATCGTGGACTACAGGAAGCGGCAGGGGGAGGGACACACCCCAATCTACATTGAAGGGGCTGAGGTGGAGAGGGTCAGCAGCTTCAAATTCCTGGGTGTATTCATTACAGAGGACTTAACGTGGTCACATCACATCGACGTCGTAATGAAGTAGGCATGCCAATGCCTGTTCTTCCTCAGGAGACTGAAGAAATTTGGAATGGCCCCCCAGATTCTCACCAACTTCTACCGGTGCACCATCGAGAGTATCCTGTCCGGCTGCATCACTACCTGGTATGGCAACTGCACCGCCACAGACCGCAAGGCTCTACAGATGGTGGTGAAAGCTGCACAACATACTATAGGAATTAAATTACCTGCTGTCCAGGATATCTACCCCGAGAGGTGCCGGGGGAAGGCTCTGAGAATCATTAAAGATGCGAGCAACCCCAGCCACAACCTCTTTGCCCTGCTCCCGTCCGGTAAGAGATACCGAAGCATACGGTCTCGTACCAGCAGGTTTCTAAACAGCTTCTACCCCCAGGCCATAAGACTCATGAACGTATACTTTATTATTATTTATTACTGTTGTTTTATTTATTATTACTGTATTTCTATTGGTATTTTATCATTGTTATGCCATATTTATTCCAATGTTGGGAGGACTCGTAAAAATCAACATTTCATTGTGCAGTACACACGCCTGCTGCATATATGACAAATAAAATTGAATTGAATTGAATTGAATTGGTATGTCCTGTCCACAAAAGCAGGACAAAACCAATCTGGCCAATTACCGCCCCATCAGCCTACTCTCAATCATCAGCAAAGTGATGGAAGGTGTCATCAACAGTGCTATCAAGTGGCACTTACTCACCGATGCACAGTTTGGGTTCCGCCAGGACCACTCAGCTCCAGACCTCCTTACAGCCTTGGTCCAAACATGGGCAAAGGAGCTGAATTCCAGAGCTGAAGTGAGAGTGACTGCCCTTGACATCAAGGCACCATTTGACTGAGTATGATACCAAGGAGCCCTAGTAAAACTGAAGTCAATGGGAATCAGGGGAAAACTCTCCACTGGCTGGAGTCATACCTACCACAAAGGAAGACGGTTGTGTTTGTTGGAGGCCAATCATCTCAGCCCCTAGACATCGCTGTAGGAGTTCCTCAGGGCAATGTCCTCGGCCCAACTATCATAGAAAACATTGAAGATAGGAGCAGGAGTAGGCCATTCGGCCCCTCGAGCCTGCTCCGCCATTCAATGAGATCATGGCTGATCATCCAAATTCAGTACCCTGTCCCTGCCTTCTCTCCATATCCCTTGATCCCTTTAGCCTTAAGAAATATATCCAACTCCTTCTTGAATACATTTAATGAATTGGCCTCGACTGCCTTCTTTGGCAGAGAATTCCACAGGTTCACCACTCTCTGGGTGAAAAAATTCCTCCTCATCTCTGTCCTAAATGGCTTACCTCTTATTCTTAGACTGTGACCCCTGGTTCTGGACTCCCCGACTATCCCTGTCTAGTCCTATCATCAGCCCGCATGCAGGAAGGCCTAGATAAAATCTAGACTTGAGCTGATAAGTGGCAAATACCATTTACATCACACAAGTGCCAGGCAATGACCATCTCCAACATGAGAGAGCATAACCACCTCGATATTCAATGACATTATCACTGAATCCATCACCATCAACATCCTGGAAGTCACCATTGACCAGAAATCAACTGGACCAGCCACATAAATGCTGTGGCTATTGATCTGGTCAGAGGCTGAGTATGTCGCGGCAAGTGGCTGACCTCTTGATTCCCCAAATATGCTGTACAAATGCAAGTGCTTTCCTTTAACTCCTGTACGCCTCTTGAAAAAATGCCATGGGTTCTTTTACATGCACCTGAGAGGGCAGACGGGGGCTCGGTTTCTCATCTCATCTGAAAGATGGCACCTCCAGCACCGCAGCACTCCCTCAGTACTGCACAGCAGTAAAAGCTTTGATTTTGGGCACAAGTTCTAAAGAGGGGGTTGTAGGCACAACTTTCTGACTGAGAGATGAGAGTGTTACAACTGAGCCAAGGCAGACACCTCATATAACAACAATCACCACAATAACTGCATTGATATAGCACCTTAACATGGAAAAACATCCCAAGTTGCTTTACAGAGGAGTAATCAGGAAAAAACTGAACCTGAGTTAAAGAAGGAGAAATTCAGAGGAGTGATTAAAAGCTTGGTCAAAGAGGTAGATTTTCAGGAAGGTGTAAAAGAGGAGAGGGAGGTAGAGAGGCGGAAGGGTTAAGGGAAGGAATTCCAGAGTGTGGGGAATGGTGACTGAAGGCTCGGCCACCAATGGTGGTTCAAAGGGAGAGGGTTGCAGAAAAGACCAGAGTCAGAAAAAAGGCCAATTCTGGGGTGGGCTGGGAGGGTTGTATGAGAGCACAGAGATAGGGACTGGTGAATCTGCAAAGGGATTTAAACATGGGGGATGGTCATTTTCAATTTGAGCCATCGGAGCACCAGAGGCCAATGTAGGTCAACAGGGACAGGGGTGATAGGTGCCTGGGACTTGGTGCGGCTTAGGATGCGGGCTGCAGAGTTTTGGATGAGCTGATGTTTGTAGAATGTGGAGGATGGGAGGCCGACTGGAGGAGCATTGGAATAACTGAGTCTGGAAGTGACAAAGGCATGGACCCTCTTTAAAGCCCATCTCTTCGGCCATCTTCTTTATGTCTGTGTGAGACACCTTGGGACAGTGTTCTGTTATGGGTGGTGTATAAATGCAAGCTGTTGTTCCAACACACGGGTGTCCACAGGTACCACCATCTACAATGTATAGGCCTTTATGATTACTGAGCTCAATACACAATGAGGTTATGAGAAGTTTATATTTTAATACCTAAGCTCCTCGATTTGCAAAGTACAGAAAATAAGGAGTTTAAAAAAAAACTCTTTCTTTGTCAAATACACGAGGCAAATGCACTAAAAACTGTCTAAAAGTTACTGACATTTAATATTGAATTGAAAGGCCACGGCCCATAGAAACTTCAATACCATAGATGAAACTACCTATTTTTGATGGATCAATAATACTCCTCTAACAGGGTCACATTCAACTATATTTTCAATGGAATGTATCCTTTGAGACAGTGTAAGCTCCAGTTAATTATATTTTATTCCATGATAAGCAGGTGAGTTTTCACATGATTGTCTCCACTTGTTTGTTCAATGAACTGTAATTAATATTAATAATGATGTAACTGAATGATCTCACTGGAGATTTCCCTCCTGTATAAATACAAGGCCCCTCTCGATGTATCGTGTAATCCAGCAGAGCTGTTGCCTCCGGCTCCAAGAGAAAACTAGCAAGAGACTGAAAAACAGATTGTAAAAGCTTCTAAAGGTACGTAGAAAGGAATAGATTAGTGAAAGTAAATGTGTTTCCCTTACAGAGACAGGAGAAATTATAATGGGGAATACGGAAATGGAAGAGACATTAAACAAATATTTTTTACCTGTCTTCACGGTAGAAGGTACAGAAAACATTCTGGAAATAGTGGGGAACCAAGGGTCTAGGGTGAATGAGGAATTTAAAGAAATTAGTATTAGCAAAGAAATAGTACTGGAGGAGTTATTGGGACTAAAAGCCAACAAATCCCCAGGACCTGATGGCCTACATCCTAGGGTTTTAAAAGAGGTGGCTACAGAGATAGTGGATGCATTGGTTTTGATCTTCCAGCATTCCCTAGATTTTAGAATGGTCCCCGCTGATTGGAAGGTAGCAAATGTAACCCCATTATTCAAGAAAGGAGGGAGAGAGGAAACAGGGAACTGTAGGCCATTTAGCCTGACATCGGTAGTAGGGAAAATGCCAGAATCTATTATTAGGGATGTTGGAACAGGGCACTTGGAAAATCATAATATGATTGGGCAGAGATGACACAGACTTATGAAAGGCAAATCGTTTTTCACAAATCTGTTATTTTGAGGTTGTAAGTAGCAGGGTAGATAGGAGGGCAAGCAGTGGATGTGGTGTATTTGGATTTTCTAAAAGCTTTCGATAAGGTGCCACACAAGAGGTTATTACACAAAATTAGTGCTCATGCGATTGGGGTTAATATATTAGCATGGATTTAGGATTGGTTAATGGACAGAAAACAGAGAGTAGGGATAAAGGTGTCATTTTTGTGTTGGCAGGCTATAATTAGTGGGGTGTCGCAAGGACCAGTGCTTGGGCCTCAGCTATTTACAATCTATATCAATGACTTAGATGAGGGGACTGAGTGTAATGTATTCAAGTTTGCTGACGATACAAAGTTAAGTGAAAAAGGAAGCTGTGAGGGGGATGCAAAGAGGCTGCAAAAGGATATAGACAGGTTAAGTGAGCGGGCAAGTGACAGATGGAATATTATGTGGTGATGTGTGAAGTTAGCCACTTTGGTAGGAAAAATAGAAGAGCAGAATATTTTTTAAAGGCTGAAAGACTGGGAAATGTTGTCATTCAGAGGAACCTGGGTGTCCTTGTACACGAAACACGGAAAGTTAACTCAAAGGTAAAGCAAACAATTAGGAAAGTAAATGGTAAGTCAGCCTTTATACAAAAGGATTGAATTATAAGAGTAAATAAGTCTTACTGTAATTATTTAGGGCCTTGGTGAGACCACACCTGGAGTACTGTGTACAGTTTTGGTCTCCTTACCTAAGGGAGGATATACTTGCCATAGAGGGAGTGCACTGAAGTATCACTAGATTGATTCCTGAGAGAAGGGGATTGTCCTATGAGGAGAGATTGAGCAGACTAGGCCTATATTCCCTAAAATTTAGAAGAATGAGAGGTGATCTCATTGAAATATATAAAATTCTTAAGGGCTTGACAGAATAGATGCTGGGTGGATGTTTCACCTGGCTGGGGAGTCTAGAAATAGGGGTCATAGTCCTAGAATAAGGGGTCGGCCATTTAGGATTGAGATGAGGAGAAATTTCTTCACTTAAAAGGTTGTGAATCTTTGGAATTCTCTACCCCAGAGGGCTGTGGATGCTCAGTCATTGAGTATATTCAAGGAGAGGTCGATAGAATTTTGGATACTAAGGGAATCAAGCAATATGGGGAAGTGCTGGAACATGGAGTTGAGGTGGAAAATTAGCCAAGATCTTATTGAATGTTGGAACAGATTTGCTGGGCCAAATGACCTACTCCTGCTCCTATTTCTTATGTTCTTAAGTTCATATTTAGAAACCATCAGGTCTCACAGAGAATGCGTGAGCCAACAATACTCCATCAGATCGAAGACATTTACTACCCTGTTCTTGCAGTTGTTGGAGTTCCTGGTAAGTCACATAACCATTTAATGTAAGCAAAGGACTTTTGACATATGTCACAATAGCAACTTGAAATGTTTGATAATGTCCTCTTGTGACTGAGCTCATGACTTGTTCCCATGTTACATGGTGTGTTGTGTCTTTTGCTCCCTTTGCTCAGTGTCACTGTTAATTCTGGATGAACAAGGAGATGCATCTACAGAGTGTGACACAATAAAAAATACTGTTGAGCCAAATCTATCTGGAGTGCCACATCTCACGGAGTGTGCCTTGAGTTAGATTTTTTCTCACACCCTTCATCTCAAATATAATTTTCACTGTAAATTGCTGGAAGTACGAGCTGGTAATGGGGTATCTGAGACCTCAGTGAATGACGCGACCAACAGTGTATCTCCTTAAAGAATGAGATTAATGGATTCTGAAAAACCAGAGGAATGATGGAGAAGGATGGTGACTTAGAGTCAAATAATGTATAGAAAGAGAAAGAAAGAGAGGAAATGAAAGACTGGATGAATAGAGAGAGAAAAAAGAGAGAGGAAAGATAAGACAAATATTTAAAATTGTAAAATTGAATTTTTTTATGTACGACCAGCAGGAATGAGACTCATCAGTTTAAATAGTTCTCATTCTGGGCCGGGGATGTTGATTGACATTTTATGAACAATTATCACATCGTTGAAAGGGTACTTACAGTGTAACGTATGAGCCCTGACTATCTGCAGTGAGTTTAATGGCAATTAATGCACAAATCCAACAAGTTCTTAAAAATAACGGGGAGGTTCAGGCGAGAGACTGCTTGTGTGAAGCAAACAGTGGAGCGGTGTAAATCAACCAGAAAATTATAGAGATTCGAAACATGGCATATCTCTCGCAGACTGTAAGGTGGGACAGCCAGCGGTAGAGGACCGCAGCCGGGAAATTCAGGAAAGATTATGTGACAGGAGTGGGGAAGGGGGGGCAGAATGGCAATTGGGTGGGAGGGAAAGATCACGGGGCAGAGGCAGCATGAGAGGTCAGACCAGCAATCCGGACAGAGAGAAAGATCACGGGGCAGAAGAAGGGAGTCGGACCCTCAATCGGGAGTGAGAGTAGGATCACGGGGAATAAGGAGCTGGGGTCAGACCAGATTTCGGGATGGGGGGAAAGATCACGGGGCAGATGGAGGAGGTCAGATCAGCAATCGGGAGGGAGGGGAAGATCACGGGGCAGAGGCGGGGTGGAGGGTCAGACAGGCAATCCATGGGGAAGGGATGGATCATGGGGCAGAAGGCTGGGGATCACGGGTTTGGAGGTTGGGGGCATCAGCCGATCACAACAATGAGGAGCGGCCACAATCAGCAGAGGCTTTTTTCCTGCGGAGCAGGGGAAGCACTCCTGCTCCTCCTGGCTCACAAGCAGTTCTACAAAAAGCACTTAACTGCTTGATCCGGCAGCTCCCGTCTCCATTGAGCTGCCGGTTTTCCCGTGTGCTGGGAAACACGGCCACCCAATGTTAAATTTAAATCAGGCTCCCAAGGGCACTGTGGGAGAGCGGGACACAGACACGGCATACAACGCAAAAATGACACTGAGTGCATCCACGGAAGCTTGGGGTCGCATTCTGTCATGGGGGTTAATATCGACCCCAATGTATATTACTGTACTTATTTGTTCAGCTCCAGGGATCAGACCTCCGGTGAGGAAACGGTATGACATTCCTCCTCTCCTGCTGTTTGAATGATTCTAACTATTTACATATATTGCTGTATTTATTACCAATCATATTCTAACATTATTTACAGTTACAGTTACTATTAATAAGGTCACTGGCAGATCTCATGTGGTATTGCTAGCACAGAGCCGGTCACTTTAGAAGAACAAGATTGTTACAAAAAGTTGTGTTATCGAAGGCACTCATTGAGCAGCTTTGGGGCAGTCCTGGCAATACTGGCAATGATGCCTGGGGAGATGCAGCAATGGGACAGGGTCTCAGGGTCCAGCAGTACTTTGAAGGAGCAGTGGGAAGGCTGTGGGGGTTGTCCTCTGAAACGGGAAACACTGCGGCAATTCTTGCGATCTATGATCCATGGGAGAGGGGTTCTGGGATCTGGGAAAATTTAGGAAGAGATCCCAGGTTCTGGGAGCATTGTGGGAGGTCACATCGCAAATTTCAGACAATCGGGCCTGAACACCCCCACCACGATCCTGCCTCTCAAAATCCTCCTCTGATCCATCCGCAGTCCCCTTTGAGCCCTCAGTCACCACCCTGCACCACAACTTTCCCTGCTGTGAGCTGGTTGCTGTCTGTACTTTCTGCCTTAAAGCAATCAGTGCCCTGGTACTTTGCTTGTGCTTTGATTGTTTATACAGCTTCTCAGTTTTAAATTAAAAACATCCTCAGAAACATTTTAAACTGAATTTTCAACCGTTACATTGAAGAGAAAGAAATTCGATCTTAATGAACAATCTTTGTTGAAAGTTTGAAAGAAAAGTAAAGAAACAGCAGTTTCTGTTAACAGCAGTTTGTGCAAAATGCAAGTGTGGTTTAACTGAGCACTTCATAACACGCAAGTTATTAATATTTTAAATTTGATCTGTCCTTGGAATAAAGCTTCAAAAATTCAATCTCCAGTTAGTTTGAAAGGGCTAGAAATTTGTTTTCCGCTGAAAAGGGGCGCTTGGATCACAATACACGATCAACCCATGCCCGTTAAAAGTATTGCAGGTAGCACTCTAATTTTGTGCTGCATGTTAATTAACATGATTGTGGCATTTAGCCCAGCGCTGAATGTGTTGCTGAGTGACTGAATGCTCAGTGGGGGGCACAAGTTCATGCGAGGCTGGCAACAATCAAATCGAGACTGCACTTCTTAAAGGCAGCCTGCATCACTTAAAGGAGAGGTGCATTCTGCCTTCAGCAGGCTGGGGGAGAGAGTTAGAGCAGCAAAACAAAAAGATGTCACAACATGGGAGAGAGCATGCTCCAAGGTTCTTTCATGCAGGTCTTGGTACAGGAGGTGAACACGAGGAGAGAGGTCCTGTTTCCCCAGGGGGCCAGGAGGCCCGCCAGGCAAATTCATAAAATCCAATGGGAACAGATAGCCGTTGTGGGGAATGGCAGTATTTTCGCCCCGAGCATGTGGGCGCAGTGCAGGAAGAAGTTTAATGACCTCACACGAGTGGTCAAGGTCAGTGAATTCTTCTTCTAATGTCATGTCCCACCATCTGCACCACTAGTCTCACACACTGCTCAATGCAACACCCCCACCTCACTCACCTACCAACAGTCTCTACCAAACATGACTCATACCACACATTCATGGCTTCACTTCACCCTCACACACTTACCACTGCTGCAAGCCTCACACCCACATTTCACAGCTTACACACACTGTCAGCTATTCAACCATGACACACATTTCACCCAAACACATTGCATCACACTCACTGACACACTTCCCTTTCTCTTGCAGGACCAGGTGGCTCATAATCAGTGCCAGCAGGACTGAATTGATGGGGGAGAAGCGCACCTGCATAACCTGAACCCGATGGTGGAGACGGTGCTGGCCATTATTGGAAGGAACATCGCTGAGACCGTGGCCAGTGGCAAGGCTGAAATAATACAAGATAACGGAATCCTCATAGGTAACCCTCCTTCTCACATCCCACTTCCCCCTCATCCCACAATCTCATCTGATTTACAAGCTGCACATGGTCTAAGCCGGCACCTCTTGCTTTCACCCCCTCCCCTCACCACAACCTGTGCCTTTCTCCTTTCAGATAGCCAAGAACTGACACATGCCCAGTCACTGGTGGAGGAGAATGAAACAGAAGAGCAGCAGGGCGCTGATGATGAAGATACAGCACCGTCGCTCGATTTCACACTCGCAGCCACCAGCTCAGATACTGACACTCCATGTAATTTAGAGGATAGGATAGAGGCAGTATCTGCATGTGGAGAGACACTGGGCAGGAGTGGCCTGTAGCCAGGGCAGAGGGAAAGGGCAGCGCAGGTGGCAGCTCCTCGTAGAGCAAGGTCGCACATGTGTTCTGCTGGCGAGGACTCAGGTGAGGGCTTCGATGGGGCAGCCGACAGAACAACGCTGATGGACATGCACAATGAAATGCTTGGTGCATTGGCTGGCCTGCCAGAAAGTCTTAGTGCAATGTCAAGGAGCATAGAGGAATGTGGCACCAACCTTGCACAGGGCTTTGTGCAGAGTTTGGAGCCCATGGTTTTCAGCATGGAAGTGATGGGCAGCTCCATTAGCGCACCTGTGGATACAACTATGATGCAGCATCTGATGGCTGATGTCTCAGCTTCCATTGCAACACAAGCAGAAGCCACCCAACATCTGGGTGCTGCAGTGGAAGCTCAGACTGCTCTCATGCAGGCTCAGTCAGCACTCATGCAGGCTTAGACTGCTCTCATGCAGGCTCAGTCAGCTCTCATGCAGGCTTAGAGTGCACTCATGCAAGCTCAGTCTGCTCTCATGCAGGCTTAGACTGCACTCATGCAGGCTCAGACTGCTCTCATGCAGGCTCAGACTATTCTCATACAGGCTCAGACTGCACTCATGCAGGCTCACCTTGCGGCCACGCCAGCTCAGACTGCTGCCATTGTAGCTGGGTTTACCAGTGTGGAAAGGGGTTTGCAGGGTGTCACAACAGTCCAGCAATTTGTCCTCCAACGGATTACTTGGATTACTGAGGCGCCGCCCAGGGGAGTGGCAGTGGCTCCTTGCAGCACGAACCTGCTGTCCTCTCTCAGGATGACAGCATTCGTCCTCCCACCACTGCCACACCGCCAGTGCCCTTGCTCTCTGGGACGTTAACCTGTAATTGTCTTACTTTATGTGATGTTAATCTGTAATCCCCTTCTTTTTTCTATTTATTCCAGTTAACTCAGTGTCCATTCTGATCCTGTCCCGAGGAAAGTGCGGTCTCTCTAAATGTATCACCCACTACCTGGTGGCCATGGCAGTGGCAGATCTGCTGGTCGTTTTCACTGACGTGATACTGTTTACAGTTATTCCTTTTCATTTCCCAGGTACTTACCTGGACACCACTCCTGCATCTTCTCTCGTACATTTCCTGCTTTCTGCAGCCACAGACATTTCTGTCTGGTTCACCGTCACTTTCACCTTTGATCGATTTGTTGCAATTTGTTGCCAGAAGCTGAAAACAAAATATTGCTCAGAGAAAACTGCAACTGTGGTTATAGCGACAGTGAGTGTGCTGTTCTGCTTAAAGGACATTCCTTGGTACTTTATATATGAACCTGAGTATATCATTGACAATATACCCTGGGTCTACATCTTAACACTGAGCTATTACACCAAAGCTGCCTGGGTCGCATTTGAATGCCTCAGTATTATTTTAAACCCTTTCCTTCCATTCGTTCTGATTTTACTGCTCAATGCTCTGACTGTCAGACACATTTTAGTGGCCAGCAGAGTCCGCAGGAGACTACTGGACCACAGCAGTAGTGAGAATCACAATGACCCAGAGATGGAGAACCGAAGGAAATCCATCATTTTACTCTTCACTATATCTGGCAGTTTTATACTGTTATGGTTGACAAATGTTCTATATTTCTTGTATTGGCGAATTACTAACATTTATGAATTCACAGGTCCCCATGATCCTGCATATATCACTGAACAATCTGGCTACATGCTGCAGCTTTTGAGCACGTGCACCAACACCTGTATTTATACAATGACCCAGACTAAATTCAGAGAGCAGTTGAAGAATGCAGTGAAATATCCATTCAGTGCAATTGTTAAATTAGTTAAATGATTAAAGCAGCTCACCTTGACCCAGCGCTTCCTTTCTAGCTTTGCTACTCAGTCTCCTCTTATTTACCATCCCTCTCCCTCTCCACGTGAACCTGCAACAGGAGCACTGACACCGTTTACAGTGCTTCTTTACCCTCCTATTTACTCTCCACACAATTCTGCATCAGGTCACTGCATCTATTTTGTTTCTCAAGCTGTCAGTGACCTCATCTCCTCTGGAGATCTTCCCCCTCGGCCTCCAACCTCATAGTCCCCCAACCCTGTACATCTGGCTTCTACCTCCTTCCCAAGATCCACAAACAGGTCAGCTCTGGTAGACCCATCATTTCAGCCTGTTCTTGCCCCACGGAACTTAATTCTTCCTATCACAACTCTCTTTTTTCTCCCCTTGTCCAGTATCTTCCGATCCACGACTCTTCTGACACCCTCCGTCAGTTTATCAGTTGACCATTTGCTTGTCATAACCATCTCCTTCTCGCCATGGGTGTCCAGTCTCTCTTCACTTCTAGCCCCACCAGAATGGCCTGCGTGCCCCCTGTTGCTTCCTTGAGCAGAAGCCCAACCAGTCCCCATCCACTACCACCTTCATGCACCTGGCTGAACCTCTTCACACATTGAACAACTTCTCCTTTGGCTCCTCTCACTTCCTCCAAATAACAGGTGTCACTATGGGAAACCATATTGGTTCTAGCTGTGTCTGCCTTTTCGTGGGATATGTGGAACATTCTTTGTTACAGTCCTACACAGATCCGCACCCTCACATAACTCCGCTATTCAAGGTAGGAGAGAGATAGAAAACAGGGAACAATAGACCAGTTAGCCTGACATAAGTAGTAGGGAAAATGTTAGAATCTATTGTTAGCGATGTGGTATTAGGGCAATTAAAAAATCATAATATGATTGGGCAGTCAACATGGATTTATGAAAGTGAAATTGTGGGATGGCAGGAATGACGTATGAGGAGAGATTGGGTCGATTGGGCTTATACTCGCTGGAGTTTAGAAGTATGAGAGGGGATCTCATTGAAACTTATAAAATTCTAACAGGACTAGACAGACTAGATGCAAGAAGGCTGTTCCCAATGGCGGGGGAGTCCAGAACCAGGGGTCACTGTCTAAAGATAAGGGGTAAGCCATTTAGGACAGAGATGAGGAGGAATTTCTTCACCCAGAGAGTGGTGAACCTGTGGAATTCTCTACCACAGAAGGCAGTTGAGGCCAAATCATTAAATATATTCAAGAAGGAGTTAGATATATTTCTTAAGGCTAGAGGGATCAAGGGATATGGGGAGAAGGCAGGGACAGGGTCCTGTGTTTGGATGATCAGCCATGATCTCATTGAATGGCGGAGCAGGCTCGAGGGACTGAATGGCCTACTCCTGCTCCTATCTTCTATGTTTCTATGTTTAACAATCCTTTTAGAGAATTTTTTAGATTGTAACTAGCAGGGTTGAGAAGGGGGAACCAGTAGATGTAGTGTAGTTGGATTTTCAAAAAGCATTCGATAAGGTGCCGCACAAGAGGCTATTACACAAAATTAGAGATCATGGGATTAGGCGTACTATATTAGCATGGATTGAGGATTGGTTAATGGACAGAAAACAGAGAGTAGGAATAAAGGGGTCATTTTTGGCTTGGCAGGCTGTAACTATGGGGTAGCACAATGATCAGTGCTTGGGCCTCAGCTATTTGCAATCTACATCAATGACTTAGATGAGGGGACTGACTGTAATGTATCCAAGTTTACTGATGATACAAAGCTATTTGGGAAAGTAAGCTGTAAGGAGGATGCATAGAGACTGCAAATGGATATCGAAAAGTTAATTGACTGGGCAAGAACATGGCAGATGGAATATAACGTGGAGAAATGTTATTCACTTTGGTAGGAAAAATAGAAAATCTGAGTAACTACCTTGATTAGACTTCCTCCCACCCTGCTTCCTCTAAGGACTATATTCCATTCTCCTAATTTCTCCATCTCCATTGCATCTGTTCTGATGATGTCACGTCCCACACCAGTGCTTCCGATATGTCTTCCTTTTTCCTCAACCGAGAATTCCCTTCCACCACGGCTGACAGGGCCCTCGACTATGTTCATCCCATTTCCCGCACATCTGCCCTCTCTCCTTCCCCTCCCTTGGAGAACCATGATAGATTTCACTATGACCTCACCTTCACCCCACCAGCCTCCACATTCAACGGATCATCGTCCACCATTTCCGCCACCACCAAATGCAATTTCCCCAGACCTCCCCTTTCAGAATTCCGAAGGGACCATTCCCTCCGTGACACCCTGGTCCACTCTTCAATCACCCCCATATGCCCATATGTCCAGCATGAATTTTTGTCAACATCTCTTCTCTGAGACTGGTTGGAATGATGATTTTCTCCCCTTTGAAGACGATTCCATTGATTTGTGACAGTTCGTCTCTGTGGCTCCAGAATTCAGATATGCTCTGAGGGCATTTCCTCCTTTCCTCAGGCCATCCTTCATGCATGACTTTGCTCAGCAGTGTGAGTTGTGCATCTTTCTCTGTTTCTGCTCAGATCTCCTTCAGTTTTGAGTCACTCACAGGTAAGCTGTTGTACACCATGTGCACCTGCACATCCATGCCTTCACTGAGCCTGCTGTCCTGGTAGCTAAGAAACTTTCTGGAGAGTGTGTCTGCGACAGGAATGTCTTTGCTTGGACGGTGAATGATTGTGAAGTCGTACTTCTGTAGCTGAAGGATCATTCTCTGTAGCCTTGGTGGGGCTGCGGCTAGTGGTTTCCTCATGATTGACTCGAGGGGCTTGTGGTCGGATTCCACAATGACTTGTCGGCCATAGACGTACTGGTGGAAACGCTTACATCCAAACAGAATTGCATATAGCTCTTTCTCGATTTGAGCATAGTTGATTTCACTGTCTGAGAGAGATCTGGAAGCATAGCCGATGGGCTTTCCTTCTTGCAGTAATACTGCACCTAGTCCGTACTTTGATGCGTCCACTTAGAATAGAATCTTCAGGCGAGACAGAGGGGGGTGTAAAAGGGGAGGGGGTGCTGCAATATTAATTAAGGAGTCAATTACTGCTGTAAGGAGGGATGATATATTAGCGGGTTCCTCTAATGAGGCCATATGGGTAGAACCTAAAAACAAAAAGGGGGCAAGCACTTTGCTGGGAGTGTACTATAGGCCCCCAAACAGTCAGGGGGAGATAGAGGAACAGATATGTAGGCAAATCTCAGAAAAGTGCGAAAATAATAGGGTAATAATAGTGGGGGATTTCAACTTCCCCAATATAAATTGGGATAGTCAGAGTGTGAAAGGCTTAGAGGGTGCAGAATTCTTAAAGTGCATCCAGGAGAGCTTTTTGAGCCAACATGTAGAAAGTCCTACAAGAGAGGGGGCGGTACTGGACCTAATTCTGGGGAATGTAGCCGGGCAAGTGGTGGAAGTGTCAGTAGGAGAGCATTTTGGCGACAGTGACCACAATTCGGTGAGATTTAAGGTGGTCATGGAAAAAGACAAAGACGGCCCGGAAATAAGGGTTCTAAATTGGGGGAAGGCCGATTTTAATATGATAAGGCAGGATCTGGCCAAATTGGACTGGGAGCAGCTACTTATAGGAAAATCCGCATCAAAACAGTGGGAGACTTTCAGAAGGGAAATAGAGAGAGTACAACGCCAACATGTTCCTGTAAAGGTCAAGGGTGGGACCAACAAGCAAAGGGAACCTTGGATGACAAGGGATATACAAAAATGCATTAGAAATAAAAGGGGGGCTTTTGGCAGTTACAAAAGACTAAAGACGGAAGAAGCCCTAGAGGAGTATAAAAAATGCAGGGGCATACTTAAAAAAGAAATTAGGAGGGCGAGGAGGGGCCATGAAATAACACTGGCGAGCAAAATAAAGGAAAATCCTAAGATGTTTTATAAGTATATTAAGGGCAAGAGGATAACCAGGGAAAGGGTAGGGCCCATTAGGGACCAAAGTGGCAATCTGTGTGTAGAGCCAGATGATGTAGGCAGGGTTTTAAATGAATTTTTTGCATCTGTGTTCACTATGGAGAAAGACGATGCAGACATAGAAATCGGGCAAGGGGGCTGTGACATACTTGAACATATTAGCATCGAGAGGGAGGAGGTGCTAGCAGTTTTAGCAGGCCAAAAAGTGGATAAATCCCCAGGCCCAGACGAGATGTATCCCAGGCTGCTGTGGGAGGCAAAGGAGGAGATTGCAGGGGCTCTGACACAAATTTTCAGAACCTCTCTGGCCACAGGGGATGTACCAGAGGACTGGAGAACAGCTAACGTAGTACCATTATTCAAGAAGGGTAGCAGGGATAAACCAGGGAATTACAGGCCAGTGAGCCTAACATCTGTGGTAGGGAAATTATTGGAAAAAATTCTGAGGGACAAAATTAGTCTCCACTTGGAGAGGCAAGGATTAATCGGGGATAGTCAGCATGGCTTTGTCAAGGGTAAATCATGTCTGACAAATCTGATTGAATTTTTCGAGGGGGTGACTAGGGGGGTGGATGAGGGAAATGCTGTGGATGTGGTTTACATGGACTTCAGTAAAGCTTTTGACAAAGTCCCGCATAGGAGACTGGTCAAGAAGGTAAGAGCCCATGGGATCCAGGGTGCCTTGGCGCGTTGGATCCTAAACTGGCTGAGTGGCAGGAGGCAGAGGGTGATGGTCGAAGGTTGCTTTTGTGACTGGAAGCCTGTGTCCAGTGGGGTACCTCAGGGATCGGTGCTGGGTCCCTTGTTGTTTGTGATCTACATAAATGATTTGGATGAGAATGTAAAAGGTATGATCAGTAAGTTCGCAGATGACACGAAAATTGGTGGGGTGGTAAATTGTGAGGAGGAAAGCCTCAGGCTACAGGACGATATAAACGGGTTGGTCAGATGGGCGGAAAAGTGGCAAATGGAATTTAACCCTGAAAAGTGCGAGGTGATGCATTTTGGACGGACAAATAAGGCAAGGGAATACACAATGAGTGGTAGGACCCTAGGAAGTACAGAGGGTCAGAGGGACCTTGGTGTACATGTACATAGATCCCTGAAGGCAGCGGAACAGGTAGATAAGGTGGTTAAAAAGGCATATGGGATACTTGCCTTCATTAGCCGAGGCATAGAATATAAGAGCAGGGAGGTTATGATGGAACTGTACAAAACGCTGGTGAGGCCACAGCTGGAGTACTGTGTGCAGTTCTGGTCGCCTCACTATAGGAAGGATGTGATTGCTTTGGAGAGGGTGCAGAGAAGATTCACCAGGATGTTACCTGGGATGGAGCGCCTCAGCTATGAAGAGAGGCTGGACAGGCTGGGGTTGTTTTCCTTGGAGCAAAGAAGGCTGAGGGGGGACCTGATTGAGGTGTACAAAATGATGAGGGGCATAGATAGGGTAGACAAAGAGGAACTTTTCCCCTTAGTAGGGGGGTCAATAACAAGGGGGCATAGATTCAGGGTAAGGGGCAGGAGATTTAGAGGGGATTTGAGGAGGAACTTTTTCACCCAGAGGGTGGTTGGAATGTGGAACTCAATGCCTGAAAGGGTGGTAGAGGCAGGAACCCTCACAACATTCAAGAAGCATTTGGATGAGCACTTGAAATGCCATTGCATACAAGGCTATGGACCAAATGCTGGAAAATGGGATTAGACTGGACAGGGATGGATGGGCGGCGCAGACACGATGGGCCGAAGGGCCTCTTTCTGTGCTGTAAAACTCTATGACTCTATGACTCTATGACACTTGTAGTCTGAGCTCTTTGTTGGGGTCGAAGTAGGCAAGAACTGGTCCTGGTTCTCTGGTGATTAGGTCTTTCATTTTCTGAAATGCTGTGTCATGTTGTTTGTCCCACAGGAACTCATTGGATTGTTTGAGCAACTGACGCATGGGTGCGTTGATTTCGGAGAGGCTCGGGGCAAACGTGGAAAAGTAGTTAACCATACCTAGTACTGTCTCTAGCTCTGCGTGGTTCTTCGGCGGCTCCATCTTCTTGATGGCGGCGATTTTCTCTGGATCCGGCTTAATGCCATCAGTTGAGAGGTGATGCCCAAAATAACTGATCTCGGTGGATCCGATTATGCTTTTCTCGGGGTTGAGCCGGATACCTTTCTCCCGTGATCTTTGTAGCATCGCACGGAGGTTCCTGTCATGTTCCTCTCTATTGCTGCCATAGATGAGGATGTCATCTACGATTGCGACTACTTCGTCGAGGCCTTCATAGGTTTCGTCGATCTTCCGCTGGAATTCATCCTGAGCTGAGATAAGACCAAATGGTAAATGCAGAAATCGGTAGCGTCCAAATGGTGTGTTGAACATTGTTAGCTTAGATGACTCTTCTGTGAGCTTGATAGTCCAGTATCCTGATCGTGCATCCATTACACTGAAATAACGTGCTCCCACTAGCTTGGGTGTGATGTCATCTAGCGTTGGTAGAGGGTAGTGAGGGTGTTTGATAGCCTTGTTCAAATCTCTGGGGTCGAGACAGACTCTGAGCTTGCCTGTACGTGGTTTCTCAACCACTACTAACGCGTTAACCCACTCTGTCGGTTCTGTTTCCCAGACGATGATTTCTGTATTCTCCATGTTCTGCACCTCCTCCTTCAGGCGACTATGTAGAGCAAGGGGTATCCTTCTCGGTGGGCAAACCACAGGGGTTGCTGCTGGGTCAAGGTGAATAGTGCATTCACCTGGGAATAGTCCGATTCCTTTGAAAACGTCAGCAAACTCCTCCATGACTGTCTGCTTATCAACTGGTGCTGTCAATGATAGCACTAGCTTGACGAGGTCCATGTCTAAACATGCCTTTAGACCTAGCACTGGAGGTGCTCGAGTGTCAACAATGTAAAAGTTCAACTTCATGTCGCTTTCTTTGTACTTGCATTTCATCACGCATGTGCCTTTTACAATGAGCTGCTCACCCCCATTGCCAGTCAGTCTGCGTGAGGTGGGCTGTAGCTCACACTCATCCTTCAAGCTGTGATACTTACTCAGAGGAATTACATTAACCTGAGATCCAGTGTCTAGTTTAAACTTAAGCTCTTTGCCCTGTTTCCCTATCTCAATATCGGCAAAAGCTTGCTCAGTCTCTGAAATCTGTTTTTCTGTGACACAGAATCAATAAACAGTTCCTCTGCATTTGGCTCTCTATCTGGCATTTGGCTGTCACTCACTGTGTGTACTGCTTTTCCGAAAACAGTCTTGCAAACTTTAGCAAAGTGGTTCCATTTACCACATTTAGCACATCACCTTCCTTTGGCAGGACATTGCTCCTTTTCCCCATGCCAGTTGTTTCCACAATATCCACAGTTTTTGAAGCGTTTTATGTCTGTGTCGCCCATTTTTAGAACTCTCGCTGTTCTTTCTGTTCTGAAACACGCTCTCTGGGCGGTGTTCTTTGGTGTGTGTCTATTAATTGCATGCACTGTCTGTTCACTCGAGCTGCTCGTGGTGCCGGTTATGGTTTTCAACTGTGCTTGGGCTATCTCGTGCGATCTAGCTATGTCCATAGCTTTGTCCAGCATTAGCCAGGACCCAACATTCAAAAGTTTCTCTCTCACTTTAGCTGAATGTATTCCAAACACGATGCGGTCTCTGACCATCTCATCTTTATCTGCATATATACAGTCTTTTACCAGCAGTTTTAACTCAGTCACGAACTGTTCAAACAACTCACTAGCTCCTTGTACTTTCTCCTGAAACTTGTACCTAGCGAATATTGTGTTTGTCTTGGGCATCACATATGCTCCAAAATGGTCAAAATAACTTTTCAGTACCTTTGCTTCATCCGCGGTGAGAGACCATGTGTTAAAAATGTCTCTCCCTTTTTCTTCGATCCATAAGAGTAGGTAGCTGCATTTTTCTTCCTCCCCTTTGCTTTTCAGTGGACCCGAGAACATCAATTCCATGTGTTGCTTGAACTTGCACCATTCTCGATGTAAGTTCAAAGATCCCCAATTCATTCGAGGTAAGGGAGCTCCAACGATGTCCATTTCAAATCCCTGTTCTGACACCATGTCTTGTTTTGCACACTTTGTACAAAAATAATAAATTGCAGGACAACGGAGCATTACAATTTAAACTATTTTATGAAGCATCAGGTCTGTGAAGCTTTCTCAATCAATACAGCACCGTGTGGACAAGATGGAGTCAGGACCCTGGGTCCTCCAAAACAATAGCAGTCCTTACAGATGCCTGCAGGCCAATGACAACTCAGCATGTGATCACATTTGAATATAATAGGTATTCCTTACAGATGCCTGTGGGCCAATGATAAATCAATATGCAAATGTTACAGATAGCTGCACGGAGACAAGGGCTATCCATTCTGCAACTGGCTGATGAATCCCCTCCGCAATGCCACCACTCGTGGCCAGCATTCATATAATGAGAGCCATGCTGCCACCAGCAAGGTCATTGAGCTGACCATCGGAGTGCTCAGGCAATGGTTCCGTTGTCTTGACCGCTCAGGAGGAGCCCTCCAGTACTCAGTGGAGCGAGTGTCCCATTTCGTGGTGGTCTGCTGCATGCTCCACAACTTGGCCATCATGAGGGCCCAGCCCTTGACAGCAGGGATTGTGGGACCACCTCAGGAAGAGGACGAGGGAGAGGGGGAGGAGGAAGAGAAGGAGGAAGAGGATGAGGAGGAAGGGAGGAGGCAGGCAGCAATTCCCCCTTCAGCACGAACTGTCCGTGAATGCCTCATCAGACTCCGATTCCGGTGAATGAAAACCCAGATCCCCGTTGCTCACCGCATCCCCATCAACCACATCCCCATCATACCATCCCTCTGTCACGGAATATCACAGCACCCTCCTGGGCACAAAGCTAAGGTGAGAGCCTCCACAAAAGATTCCAAACACAATTATTAATTTTATCAACAATTAATTTACACATACTATATCAACTAATCACCCTTGAGCAATCCCTTAGTTCAGCCAACTCATGCCCGGTGCCTCACCCTGTGCAGATCTCTCTTCTATACTCACCTCTAAATACGCGTAGTGCCAGTTTCTAAGCTGGTGTCTGTGAATCACAGTTTCAGTGGGGATGTGTTGTTGTGAATCACAGATGCAGTGCGATGTGTCGTTGTGAATCACAGATGCAGTGGCGATGTGTCGTTGTGAATCACAGATGCAGTGGCGATGTGTTGTTGTGAATCACAGATGCAGTGGCAATGTGTCGTTGTGAATCACAGATGCAGTGGCGATGTGTTGTTGTGAATCACAGATGCAGTGGCAATGTGTTGTTGTGAATCACAGATGCAGTGGCGATGTGTCGTTGTGAATCACAGATGCAGTGGCGATGTGCTGTTCTGAATCACAGATGCAGTGGCGATGTGTTGTTGTGAATCACAGATGCAGTGGCGATGTGTTGTTGTGAATCACAGATGCAGTGGCGATGTGTTGTTGTGAATCACAGATGCAGTGGCGTTATGTTGTGAACCACAGATGCAGTGGCGATGTGTTGTTGTGAATCACACATGCAGTGGAGATCTGTCATTGTGAACCACAGATGCAGTGGCGATGTGTTGTTGTGAATCACAGATGCAGTGGCGATGTGTCGTTGTGAATCACAGATGCAGTGGCGATGTGTCGTTGTGAATCACAGATGCAGTGGCAATGTGTCCTTGTGAATCACAGATGCAGTGGTGATGTGTTGTTGTGAATCACAGATGCAGTGGCGATGTGTCGTTGTGAATCACAGATGCAGTGGCGATGTGTTGTTGTGAATCACAGATGCAGTGGCGATGTGTCGTTGTGAATCACAGATGCAGTGGCGACGTGTTGTTGTGAATCACAGATGCAGTGGCGATGTGTCGTTGTGAATCACAGATGCAGTGGCGATGTGTCGTTGTGAATCACAGATGCAGTGGCGATGTGTCGTTGTGAATCACAGATGCAGTGGCGATGTGTCGTTGTGAATCACAGATGCAGCGGCGATGTGTTGTTGTGAATCACAGATGCAGTGACGATGTGTTGTGAATCACAGATGCAGCGGCGATGTGTTGTTGTGAATCACAGATGCAGTGACGATGTGTTGTTGTGAATCACAGATGCAGTGGCGATGTGTTGTGAATCACAGATGCAGTGACGATGTGTTGCTGTGAATCACAGATGCAGTGACGATGTATTGTTGTGAATCACAGATGCAGTGGCGATGTGTTGTTGTGAATCACAGATGCAGCGGCGATGTGTTGTGAATCACAGATGCAGTGGCGATGTGTTGTGAATCACAGATGCAGTGGCGATGTGTTGTTGTGAATCACAGATGCAGTGGCGATGTGTTGTTGTGAATCACAAATGCAGCGGCGATGTGTCGTGAATCACAGATACAGTGGCGATGTGTTGTTGTGAATCACAGATGCAGTGGCGATGTGTCGTGAATCACAGATGCAGTGGCGATGTGTTGTTGTGAATCACAGATGCAGTGGCGATGTGTTGTTGTGAATCACAGATGCAGTGGTGATGTGTCGTTGTGAATCACAGATGCAGTGATGATGTGTTGTGAATCACAGATGCAGTGGCGATGTGTTTTTGTGAATCACAGATGCAGTGACGATGTGTTGTTGTGAATCACAGATGCAGTGGCGATGTGTTTTTGTGAGTCACAGATGCAGTGGCGATGTGTTGTGAATCTCAGATGCAGTGACGATGTGTTGTCTGAATCACAGATGCAGTGATGATGTGTCGCTGTGAATCACAGATGCAGTGGCGATATGTCGTTGTGAATCACAGATGCAGTGACGATGTGTTGTGAATCACAGATGCAGTGGCGATGTGTTGTTGTGAATCACAGATGCAGTGGCGATGTGTTGTTGTGAATCACAGATGCAGTGGCGTTATGTCGTGAATCGCAGATGCAGTGGCGATGTGTTGTTGTGAATCACACATGCAGTGGCGATGTGTCATTGTGAACCACAGATGCAGTGGCGATGTGTTGTTGTGAATCACAGATGCAGTGGCGATGTGTCGTTGTGAATCACAGATGCAGTGGCGATGTGTTGTTGTGAATCACAGATGCAGTGGAGATGTGTCGTTGTGAATCACAGATGCAGTGGCGATGTGTTGTTGTGAATCACAGATGCAGTGACGATGTGTCATTGTGAATCACAGATGCAGTGACGATGTGTTGTTGGGAATCGCAGATGCAGTGGCGACGTGTCATTGTGAATCACAGAATCAGTGACGATGTGTTGTTGTGAATCACAAATGCAGTGGTGATGTGTTGTTGTGAATCACAGATGCAGTGGCGATGTGTTGTTGTGAATCACAGGTGCAGTGGCGATGTGTTATTGTGAATCATAGATGCAGTGGCGATGTGTTGTTGTGAATCACAGATGCAGTGGCGTTATGTTGTGAACCACAGATGCAGTGGCGATGTGTTGTTGTGAATCACAGATGCAGTGGTGATGTGTTGTTTTGAATCACAGATGCAGTGGCGATGTGTGATTGTGAATCACAGATGCAGTGGCGATGTGTTGTCTTCTTCTCCCCCCTCGCTTCCCTCCATCGCCTCGGGGACAGGCTTGGCTGCTGCTTGGTCTTGATTATCTGAAAGCAGAAAGGTGCAGGAGTGGGGTTATGGTGCGGGGATGCATGTTGCACCAAAGATATGCATGCATACAGCATCAACAGTGTTGAATCCATGAATCTTAAGGTATGGTGTTCTTCAATAAATAGACGGAGACTGCAGATCAACAATCAACAGGTGCTTACTGGATGAGGGTAGTCTAAAAACTAACAGTACAGATGCCTGCTCGGGGCATATATACAGGTGTGGTCACTGCCGGTACTACAATATACAGGAGCTGTAAAAATAGTTCTCTCTTAAAGGTACATACACTACAATTCCTCCCCTTTTAGATTAACAGTACCATAACATTCAAATAACAGTTAACACTTTTAACATGCACATTAACTGAAATAGTCCATTTATAGATTCAGTCTTCGGGGCGGCTTCCTGATCCTTTCTGGATAGCGCCTTTCCTGAGTGTCTTGTTCTTGGTGCGGAGGCGATTCTGGCCCCCTGTCGTCGGTTAGTTCATCAGTTTCCGGTGCTACTGTTTCTGGGGTAGATGCTACCGGTATGTCGGGTTCATCACCAGGTACGCGAGACATGGGGTTGACTCGTTCCTGTGATGCTAGGATCTGGTCGACATGGCATCTCACAATGTTCTCCCCGACATCCACTGTCTACATTAGTGGCCCCTGCTGTGTGCATATCGTTCTGGGTTGCCATTTCTCTGTTCGGTAGTCGCGGGCCAAGACTGGTTGTCCTACATTGAAGCTCCTTGTCGGCTTCTCATTGATGTGCTGGAATTGCTTATTATCAACATTTCTTCGCACATTTGGTCTGAGCAAATCCAGACGAGATCTCAACCTTCGGTTAAAGAACATCATGGCCGGGGTCTGGTTGGTAACTGCATGTGTCGCATTTCTGTAGGCTAACAGGAAATTGTCCACCTTATGCTGCAGTGGAATGTCGTCATCGCACATGGCCCTTACTGCCTTTTTAAAGGTTTGTACGAACCTCTCAGCCAATCCATTTGTGGCTGGATGATACGGGGCAGATGTGTAATGCCTTACCCCATTCCTTCTCATAAATTTCCGAAACTCTTCGGACACAAACTGTGGTCAATTATCAGAGCAAATCTGCTCTGGCAAGCCATTCCTGGCAAATATGGTCCGTAGGACTGCAATCGTTTTCTCCGTAGTGGTGGAGGACCTTTTGATCACCTCAGGCCATTTCGAGTGCGCATCCACTGCTATTAAGATCATTGAGTCCATGAATGGACCAGCAAAATCAATATGCACCCGTTGCCATGGAGAGGAGGGCCACTCCCATGGGTGTAGAAGGGCATGTGGTGGTGCATTTTGGACCTTCTGGCATCCTGAGCAGCTCTTTGTTAGGTCCTCGATTTGTTGATCGATCCCCGGTCACCACACATAAGCCCTAGCAAGGCTTTTCATTTTCACCCCTCCCAGATGACCTTCGTGAAGCTCATTGAGCACTCTCTCCCTTAACTTGGGTGGAATTACCACTCGGGATCCACACATCACTGTCCCTTGGCATACTGACAGCTGTTCTCTTCTGGATGAGAATGCAGGCAACAGTGAGTCGCCATGTGTTGGCCATCCCTTCACCGTCAAATCATATACCCAAGACAGTGTCGGATCATTTCGGGTCTCCTTCTCTATATCCGCATTAGTTACTGGCAAGCATTCAATTATTGACGAATAAAATATTTCGACAGGGTCCACTGCTGGTGCTTCCTCCGCAGTAGGCAGTGGCAGGCGTGATAGCCCATCAGCGTTTCCATGCTGTTTCGTGCCCTTATACTCTATTTCATATTGGTTCGCCCCTAGAAAAAGGGACCATCTTTGTAGCCGTTGCGCAGTCATCACCGGAACGCCCTTCTTTGGATTAAAGATGGAGACAAGTGGTTGGTGGTCAGTCAGCAAGGTGAACTTCTGCCCGTGCAGATAGTGGTTGAACTTTTTTACTCCCCATACTAGGCTGAGGGCCTCCCTGTCAATCTGGGCGTAGTTGCGCTCGGCTGAGGTTAGTGACTGAGACGCAAAGGCTACTGGCCTCTCCAACCCGTCTGGGAATTTGTGCGACAGCACCGCTTCAATACCATAGGGTGATGCATCACACGCCAACCGAATTAGTAGTGCTGGGTTGAAATGGGCCAACACCTCTTTTGATGTGATCAATTCTTTGCACTTCTGGAAAGCTCGTTTACATTCGTCATTCCACTTCCATGGTACCCCCGTCTGCAGTAGGGTGTTCAGTGGGTGTAATACTGTAGACAAATTTGGTAAGAACTTATGGTAGTAGTTCACCAGCCCGAGGAATGACTTCAGTTGTGACACATTTTCCAGTGCTGGAGCCTTGACTACTGCCTCAATCTTTTCAGGGGACTTATGTAACCCCTCTTCATCAATAACGTGGCCACAATACGAGATCTGCTTCTGGAAAAACTCGCATTTGTGGTGATTAGCTCGTAGCCCACATCCCTTCAATCTAGTGAGCACCTGCTCCAGGTTGGCGAGGTGATCACTGTCATTTTCGCCCATGACCAGGATGTCGACCAAATAACACTGGGTTCCTGGAATCCCTTGCAGGACTTGATCCATTGCCCTTTGCCAAATAGCCGGAGCCGATGCTACCCCGAACACCAGCCGGTTGTATTGGTAGAGACCTTTGTGAGTGTTGATCGTGAGGTATTGTTTTGAGGCTTCTTCTACCTCCATTTGCAGGTACGCCTGTGCCAGATCAATCTTAGTGAAGCATTTTCCTCCAGATAGCGAGGCGAAAATATCTTCAATCCGCGGAAGCGGACATTGTACCGTGTGAAGGACTGGGTTCACTGTCACCTTAAAGTCCCCACAGATGCGAACCTTCTTTGGTTCCCCAGGCGTATTACTCAACGACTTCTTCATTACAGGAACGATGGGTGTAGCCCACTCGCTCCAGTCCACTTTGGACAGTACTCCTGAATGTTCCAAACCTTCCAGCACTGCTTCGACGGCTGGGCGGATCGCATAAGGCACCGGCCTGGCCTTAAAAAACTTTGGGCTTGCATTTTCCTCTATTTTAATCGTCGCTGTTATGCCTTTTAGTGCTCCGAGTCCCTCCTGGAACACTTCTTGTGCATCAGTTAGCATTTTTGACAGTCGTCCAGGTGTGACGTCATCATCCATTTTGGCCTCTACCGTCAGTGCCTGTATGGATTGCCACTCTAATTGTATCTTCCGGATCCATTCACGTCCTAGCAGTGGTGGTCCTCCATCTGGCAATACATATAGGTCCATTTTTGGTATTTCCTGGCCGTTGTATATCACGTTCACCCTTATTTTTCCTTTGGGGTAGACTTTTTGCCCCGTGTACGTCATCAAGACATTCTCTGTAGCTCTCAAGGGTATATGTGAGAATAGCCGCTTGTAGTCCCTTCGGTTTATGACTGTTAGGGCTGATCCTGTGTCCAATTCCATTTTCACTTGGACTCCGTCTATCTTGAGCGTGACCCAGATAGTCTGGTGATCCTCCATTTTGATTACATTATGTAGTTTCAGACAACCCAGCTCCTTGCTTCTGGAGTCTGTATCACTTTTCTGTTCGTCTGTATTATGTCCCTGTGTAATTGAGACACGGACTGCAGGAGTTGGTTATAACAGGTCTTTACTGAATGGAGACAACCTGGAACTACTATGCAAATGTTACTACACAGGCTTATATACAGGGGTGGTCACTACTGGTACTGCAGTATACAGGGGCTGCAGAATATAGTTCCTTCTGCAAAGTACACACACTAAAATTCCTCCCCTTTTAGCTAAACAGTACATAACATTCGATTAACAATGAAGTAACATATTTACAATTACAGTTGCTAGATACATTAGTTGAAGTTAAGCAATTATAAGTTCAGTGTTTGAGGAGGTTTCCTGATTCTGTCTGGATAACGCCTCTTTGGGGTATCAGGTTCTTCTGGCAAAGTTGAGTCGGGATCAATGTCAATGTTTGGTTTGTCTGCTTCCAACATCACCGATTCTGAGGTAGATGCAATTGGTACTTTGGTTTCATCGCCAGGTGTATCAGATCGTGGTGTGGAGTTGACGTTTCCCAGTGACTCTAGAATCTGGTCAGCATGGCGTCTTACAATGCTCTCTCCAACGTCCACGGTATACATTAGAGGTCCTTGCCGTGTACAGATCGTTCCTGGCTGCCATTTCTCTGTGCGGTAGTCCCGGGCCAAAACTGGTTGACCTATCTTAAAACTCCTGGTCGGCCTTTCATTCATATTCTGAAACTGCCTGTTCTTCACATCTCTTCTGATGTTTGGCTTAACCAAATCCAAGCGGCATCGTAGTCTTCGATTGAAGAACATCATGGCTGGAGTTTGGTTGGTAACTGCATGTGTCGCATTCCGGTAGGCAAACAAGAAGTTATCCACCTTGTGTTGTAGGGGTATATCTTCATTACACATTGCCTTGATAGCCTTCTTGAATGTTTGAACGAACCTCTCGGCCAATCCATTAGTGGCTGGATGATATGGGGCGGATGTGTAATGCTTAACACCATTGTTCTTTAAGAACCTCCGGAACTCTTCAGACACAAACTGTGGTCCATTGTCAGAGCAAATCTGTTCAGGCAGCCCATGCCTGGCGAATATGGTTTGTAAGACTGTGATAGTTTTTTCTGTGGTGGTTGAGGACATTTTTATTACCTCTGGCCACTTTGAATGTGCATCCACCGCAATTAAAAACATCGAGTCCATAAATGGACCAGCAAAATCAATGTGCACCCTTTGCCATGGAGATGAGGGCCACTCCCATGGATGTAGAGGGGCTTGTGGTGGGGCGTTTTGGACCTTCTGGCATCCTGTACAGCTCTTGGTCATCTCTTCGATTTCTCTATCGATTCCCGGCTACCACACAAACGCTCTGGCTAAGTTCTTCATTTTTATCCCTCCCAGATGACCCTCATGAAGCTCATTGAGCACTCTATCCTTCAATTTGGGTGGAATTACTACTCTGGATCCACACATCAAGGTTCCTCTGCACACTGACTGCTGTTCTCGGCGAGAATGCTGGCAGCAGTAGTTCGCCATGTGCTGGCCATCCCTTCACCATTAAATCATAGACCCAGGAGAGTGTCAGGTCATTTCGTGTTTCCTTTTCTATGTTTGCATTCGTCACAGGGAGACATTCGACTATGGTCGAGTGGAATATCTCCACTGGATCCACTGCAAGTTCTTCTTCCACCGTCGGCAACAGTAGGCACGACAATCCATCAGCATTCCCATGCTGTTTAGTTCCTTTGTACTCGATGTCATATTGGTGTGCCCCTAGGAAAAGGGACCACATCTGTAGCCGTTGTGCTGTCATTATTGGTACGCCCTTCTGAGGGTTGAAAATGGAGACAAGAGGTTGATGATCAGTAAGTAGAGTAAATTTCTGACCGTGCAGGTAGTGATTGAACTTCTTCACCCCCCACACCAGGCTGAGGGCCTCTCTGTCAATCTGGGCATAGTTACGCTTGACTGAAGTTAACGAGCGTGACGCAAAAGCTATCAGCCTCTCTGAACCATCAAGGAATCTATGTGACAGTACCGCCCCAATGCCGTAGGGAGACGCATCGCACGCCAGTCTTATCGGTAGTGATGGGTTGTAGTGCGCCAATACTTCTCTTGAAGTGATTAGGTCCTTACTCATCTGAAAGGCCCACTTACATTAATCGCTCCATTTCCATGCTACTCCCGTTTGTAGTAGGGCATTCAGTGGGTGCAGAAATGTGGACAAATTTGGCAAAAACTTATGGTAGTAATTCACCAATCCGAGGAATTACCTCAGTTGCGACACATTATCAGGCGCTGGAGCCTTAACTACCACTTCAATTTTGTCAGGGGACTTATGTAACCCCTCTTCATCAATCAAGTGTCCACAATACGATATCTGTTTCTTAAAAAACTCGCACTTGGGGCGATTGGCTCGTCGCCCATGTTCACGTAGTCTAGTGAGCACCTGCTCTAGGTTGGCAAGGTGTTCACTGTCATCTTCACCTGTCACTAGGATGTCGTCCAAGTAACACTGAGTCCCCGGAATCCCTTGCAGGACTTGTTCCATCGCTCTTTGCCATATCGCCGGAGCTGATGCTACTCCAAATACCAGTCGATTATACTGGTAAAGACCTTTGTGAGTGTTTATCGTGAGATACTTCTTAGAGGATTCTTCAACCTCCATCTGCAAATATGCTTGTGCTAGGTCAATTTTTGTAAAACGCTTCCCTCCAGATAGTGAGGCGAAGGTATCTTCTATCCTTGGAAGAGGATATTGTACTGTGTGAAGGACTGGGTTCACCGTCACCTTGAAGTCCCCACAGATGCAAACCTTCCTTGGCTCCTCAGACTTATTGTTTAACATTTTCTTCATGACAGGAATGATGGGTGTCGCCCACTCGCTCCAGTCTACCTTAGATAACATGCCTGCATTCTCCAGATTCTCCAGCTCTGCCTCGATGGCTGGGCGAATTGCAAATGGTACCGGTCTTGCTTTGAAAAACTTGGGAATTGCATTCCCTTCTATTTTTATCGAGGCGGTTACGCCTTTAAGAGTTCCCAGTTCTTGTTGAAATACCGCTTTGGCGTTAGCTAAGATTGTTGACAATCGTCCAGGAGTGACGTCGTCATCCTTTTTTCCAGCCACCGTCAGTGCCTGAATGGAGTGCCAGTCTAAACTTATCTTTCTGATCCATTCACGTCCCAATAACGGTGGTCCACCATCTTGCAGTATGTACAGATACAATTTCTGTATTTCCTTGCCATTGTATTCGACAGGCACCCTTATTTTTCCTCTGGGGTATACTTTTTGCCCCGTATACATCTTCAAGACAATGGATGTCTCTTTCAAGGGTATGTGTGAGAATAGCCGCTCGTAGTCTCGTCGATTCATGATGGTTAGAGCTGATCCTGTATCCAATTCCATTTTGACTTGGGATCCTGCTATCGTGAGGGTGACCCAAATGGTTCGGTGATTCTCTTTTGCGATTATGTTGTGAAGTTTGAGACAGCTTAGTCTCTTGTTCCCGGATTCACTATCGCTCATCTGGTCTTCGGAACTACTGTCCGTCATCTTTTGTACTTTCCTGTACGGTTCCTTAGTAGCCTTTTTGTTGTCGTTGGTCTTCTTCCCAGACCTGCAAACTCGTGCAATGTGTCCCATCTTTCCGCATTGCCTGCATATTTTGTCCTTGGACCAGCAGTCCTTCTGGTCATGGGTTGTTCTGCCGCAGCGATAACATTTTGCAAATCCCCGTGTCATTTCGTGGGTGCCGTATTCCTGTGGCTTTTGCTGTATTTCCGCAGCTCCCTTTGCTGCTGCTTCGTACGATACTGCCACGCTGAAAGCCTTATCTAGCGTCAGCTCTTTCTCTGAGAGTAACCTCTTCTGGGTTCCTTCACTCAGGAGTCCACAGACAAATTTGTCCCGTAAGGTATCTGCCAGTCCTACTCCGAACTGGCAGTGCTTTGATAGCTTGCGTAGTTCCGTAAGGTAATCAGCATTGCTCTCATCTTTATGCTGATTTCTCCTGTGGAATTTAAATCTTTCTGCTATCAGCAGCGGTGTAGGATTTAAGTGTTCCTGTAGGATAGCAACAATTCGTTAAAACTCTTCACCTTCGGTTTGGCTGGAGTAATCATGTCCCGCAATAGGCCGTACATTCTTGCGCCCATTAAGTTTAGCAGTACCGATGCCTTTTTCTCATCGGCTACTTCGTTTACCTCACAATATACCTCGACTCTTTCCACATACGTGGTCCAGTCTTCTATTGCATTATCGAAGGCAGTGATATTGCCAGTCTTCGGCATCTTGGAAATCTAAGATGGCGCCTCCCGCGCTTTGCCTTCTTCACCAATTTAACAAAATGGCGCCTCCTGTCTTCTCTGCTGTTGCTAGCACTGTTGCTGGCGTTTTATGCCTTGATGGCGATGCCCTCTGGTCTTCGCGCACTTCCCCCCGCGCTGCTGCTAACGCCGCTCTCCGCGGTTCCCGTGGCAAACTGCAGCTCCTCGCGGCTTTCTGCGCGTTTAATTTTTATTATTTCCCCGTCGTCGGAACAACCCTGCGGGACACTTGCCTCCCTCTTCTCGGGTCTGTACGCTGCCCGGCTTCGTAGCACCGGCCGTGCCCTGTGTGCTCCACACTCTCTCTCTCTCCTCTTCCCGACAACGCTGCTCGGCCCCGTTGCAAGGCCACCCGCTCGAGCTCTAGACCGCCGCAGCCCAGGAAGGATCAGTGTACTACCTGCCATCAGCCCGATTAGCTGAAGCACCATCGACAGGATAACCAAGCCCCGCTCTCGACAGCCTCTCCTGCAAATCTTCAACTCCGCTGACTCAGAGGCGGATGCCCACAGTCGACGCCCGTTTCTTCTGTTTCTTTCTTCCTTCTGGCCTCGACCGCTGATAACTTCACTTCAGGGATGGATCCCCATGAGGTGGTGCAGACTGTAGGTAAGTTCGTATCTGCTCGTCGCCAGTATTATGTCCGTGTGTAATTGAGACACGGACTGCAGGAGTTGGTTATAACAGGTCTTTACTGAATGGAGACAACCTGGAACTACTATGCAAATGTTACTACACAGGCTTATATACAGGGATGGTCACTACTGGTACTGCAGTATACAGGGGCTGCAGAATATAGTTCCTTCTGCAAAGTACATACACTACAGTCTGAATTACTCTCCGTCACCTTATATACCTTTTTGTAGTTCTCCTGTGAAGATTTCTTGCTGCTGGTTTTCTTCCCCGACCTGCAGACTCTTGCTATGTGTCCTGCTTTTCCACACTGTCTGCACACTTGGTCCTTGAACCAACAATGCTTCTGGTTGTGTGTTGTTCTGCCGCAGCGATAACACTTCCCTGCTCCATATGACATTTCATTGGTGCCATATTCTTGCGGTCTCCGTTGTATCTCTGCAGCACCCCGTGCGGCTGCTTCTTGTGATACTGCCATGCTGAAAGCCTTGTCCAGCGTAAGATCCTTTTCTGATAGAAGCCGTTTCTGGGTTCCTTCACTTTGAAGCCCACACACAAACTTGTCCCTTAATGTATCTGCTAGTCCCATTCCAAACTGGCAGTGTTTCGATAGCTTGTGCAGTTCCGTTAAATACTCAGCATTACTTTCGTCTTTATGCTTGTTCCTTTTGTGAAACTTAAATCTTTCTGCTATCAGCAGCGGTGTGGGGTTTAAGTGGTCCTGTAGGATTTCCACTATGCTTTCGAAATCCTTATCCACTGGCTTCTCTGGGGTTATTAGGTTTCGCAGTAAGCCATACATTTTTGCACCCATGGAATTCAACAAAACCAGTGCTTTCCTGGCATCTGGCACTTCATTCGCCTTGCAGTACACCTCAATGCGTTCCACATATGTCGCCCAATCTTCGACTTCATTGTCGAACGCTGTGACACTGCCACTCTTCGGCATCCCTGGGTGTGGTTAGACTGGCTAAAATGGCGTCTCCCGTGCTCTCCCTTCTTCTCCGCTGGCTCAAAATGGCGTCTCCCGTGCTTCCCTTTCTTCCCGCGCTCGCCCTTCTTCTCCGCTGCGGCTTCAAAAATGGTGTCTCCCGCGCTCGCTGCTCAGCCCTTGAGCCCTGGCTGTGCTCTGTGCATTTTCCTGTGCGCCTCTCTCATTGCCGCCGCTCGGTCCTGAACCCCGACTGTGCTTTACCCTCTCTCTCTTTTTGTTTTCCGTCGACGCCGCTCGGTCTTCAACCCCCGGCTGCGCCCTGTGCGCTTTACCCTCTCTCTTACCCCGTCGACGCTGCTCGGCCTTTTCTGTGCTGTCGGTCGGCTCCAGCTGCCGCTGTCCAGGAAGGGTCTGCACTGTACCTGTTGCCAGCCTGTTGCTGGATCGTCGTGGCTGGAGAACCAAGCCCAGCTCTCAACAGCCTCCCCTGCGATGCTCACTCTCTGCCGGATGACTGGGCGGTTGCTCGTGGTCGATGCCCATGCTTCTGGCCTCAACTTCTTCCACTGTCCTCCAGGAGCGAATCCTTGGGAGGAAATGCAGAGTTGCAGGTAGGTTCAAATCGACCTCGTCGCCACTGTTGAATCCGTGAATCTTAAGGTATGGTGTTCTTCAATAAATAGACGGAGACTGCAGATCAACAGGTGTTTACTGGATGAGGGTAGTCTAAAAACTAACAGTACAGATGCCTGCTCAGGGCTCATATACAGGTGTGGTCACTGCCGGTACTACAGTATACAGGAGCTGTAGAAGTAGTTCTCTCTTAAAGATACATACACTACAAACAGCTTGTAAGTGAGAAGAGAATTTAGGATGAGGAGGACGTTGGATGTGAGAAGAAGGATTAGGATTGAGCTGGGAGTGTGATACATTGCGCAGTGTGAGAGGCTTATGGTGCAGATCCTCGGATATGGAATTTGCTGAAGCCTTCACTCACCTTGACCTGCCGTGTGAGGTCATGAAACCTCTTGCGGCATTGTATGGAGGACCTGGGGACAACACTGGTGGCCGTCACATAATCGGCTATCTCCCGCCACAGCCTTCTGGATGTATGGGCCGATAGCTGTCTGCTGGCTTGCGGGAAGAGGACAGCCCGCCTCCTCTCCATGGCCACCACCAGTGCCTCCAGAACCACGTCTGAGAATCTTCTGTCTCTCTCCCTGTGCTGAAGCTCAGCCATCTCTTTGTAGCAGCGTCTGCTTCCAGGTGCAGTTCAACTGAGAATGAGGTGCTGTAGCATCAATGCACTTCCCCTTAAAGTACTGAATAAAGCAGAGACCAAACATGACTTAGAATTAGACTGTTGTGTATATACCTTTAAGAGAAGAACTGATTTTATACTGCAGCACCGGCAGTGACCACACCTGTATAAAAAGCCCTAGCAGGCTTCTGTACTTCAGTCTGACGTTACTCTCTGTTCAGTAAAATACCTGTTTTATTGTTCTCCCGCAGTCCGTGTATTATTAAGGCGCGGACTCTACAGTGGCGATGAGCAGGTTTGAACTCACCTGCAGTACTGCATCACCTCACGGGGATCTTTCCCTGAGAAGAAGTTTCTTGGAGGTCGAAGTCAGAGCAACGGGTGTCGACCACGGGCAACCGCCCAAGGATCCATCGGAGTTCGGAGAATTGCGGGAGAGGCTGTGGAGAGCTGGGCTTGGCTCCCCAGTCAAGGTGTTCCAGCAAATCGTGCTGGTAGCAGGTAGTGCGCTGACCCTTCTGGATTGTGGCGGGCTTGAGCTCGATCGAGCGGCTCTGCAAAAGGGGCCGTGCAGCGTCACCGGGTGGAAAGAGAGAGAGAGAGGGTGGAGCGCACAGGGCGCAGTCGGTGCTCAAGAACCAGGCAGCGGAGAGAAAATAAACGAGGGGAAGGAAGAGTGAGATGCGCCGAAGCCGCGGGTTGCTGCCATTACCCTATAGAAAACTAAGAGCAGCGTGGCAGCAAGGGGAAGAAGGAAAAGCGCGGGAGTCGCCATTTTATTCCATTGGGGAAGAAGGAAAAGCGCGGGAGGCGCCATTTTATTCCATTGGGGAAGAAGAAAAAGCGCGGGAGGCACCATTTTAAATCACCCAAGATGCCGAAGAGTGGCAGTATCACTGCTTTCGACAACGAGGTAGAGGACTGGACCACGTATGTGGAAAGAATTGAAGTGTACTGCAATGCCAATGAGGTGGCCAATGGAAAGAAGGCGTCGGTATTATTAAATTTAATGGGCACGAGAATGTACGGCCTATTGCGGAATTTAATTACCCCAGCTAAACCAATGGAGAAAAGTTTTGAAGAGATTGTTAATATCTTACAGGAACACCTAAACCCTACACTGCTGCTGATAGCAGAAAGATTAAAGTTCCATAAAAGAAACCAGCACAGAGATGAGAACAATGCTGACTATCTTACGGAACTACGCAAGTTATCGAAGCACTGCCAGTTCGGAGCAGGACTGGCAGACACCTTACGGGATAAATTTGTCTGCGGGCTGCAGAGTGAAGGAACCCAGAAACGACTACTTTCGGAAAAGGACCTGACGCTAGAACAGGCTTTCAGCGTGGCAGTATCCTATGAAGCAGCAGCACGGGGAGCTGCGGAAATACAACAGAAACCACAAGAATACAGCGCTAACGAAATGGCGTATGGAGCAGAAAAGTGCTATCGCTGCGGCAGAACAACCCATGATCAGAAGGACTGCTGGGTTAAGGACAAAGTATGCAGGCAATGCAGGAAAATGGGACATATAGCAAGAGTCTGCAGGTCGGGAAAGAAAACCAACACTACAAGAACTACCAAGGAAAAGTACAAGAAAGTAAAAAGAATGACAGACAGTAGTTTGGAAGATCAGGAGAATGATAACGACTCCGGGAGCAGGAGACTAAGTTGTCTAAAGTTACACAACGTGATCGCAATGGAGGATCACCGAACCATTTGGGTCACCCTCATGATAGCAGGGTCCCAAGTAAAGATGGAATTGGATACAGGATCAGCCCTAACTGTCATGAATCGACGAGACTATGAGCGGCTATTCTCACACATACCCTTAAAGGACACGTCCATTGTATTGAAGACATACAAGGGGCAAAAAGTCTACCCCAGAGGAAAAATAAGGGTGCCAGTTAAATACAACGGCAAGGAAACACAGAAACTGTATCTATATATACTACAAGATGGAGGACCACCATTATTGGGACGTGAATGGATCCAAAAAATACAATTGGATTGGCATTCCATTCAGGCGCTAACTGTGACTGACAAAAAGGATGATGACGTCACACCTGGACGACTGTCACAAATTCTAACTGACGCGAAAGAGGTGTTCCAACAAGGACTTGGGACTCTAAAAGGAATAAAGGCGATGTATAATGACGACATACCACTACAACACAAGGTAGATAATTTCTTGTTTGCTTACCGGAATGCGACACATGCAGTCACCAACCAAGCTCCAGCCATAATGTTCTTCAACCGAAGGCTAAGATGTCGCCTGGATTTGCTCAAACCAAACATAAGACAAGATGTTGAGGATAAGCAATTCCAGCACATCAATGAGAAGCCAACCAGGAGCTTCAAGATAGGACAACCAGTCTTGGCCCGCGAATACCGAACAGAAAAATGGCAGCCAGGAACGATATGCACACAGCAGGGACCACTAATGTACACAGTGGACATTGGAGAGAGCATCGTGAGACGCCATGCTGACCAGATTCTAGAGTCACAGGAACAAGCCAAACCTATACCACAAGCATGTGCACCTGGTAATGAACCCGAAGTACAGATTGCATCTACCTCAGAAGCAGTGGTATTGGAAGCTGACGAACCAACCAATGACAATGAGCCAGAATCGACTCCACCGCAAGAACAGGATACTCGAGAAAGGCGCTATCCAGTCAGGAGCAGGAAGCCTCCTCAAAGACTGAACTTATAAATAATTATTTCAGTTGATGTATATAGTACCAAGAAAATTGTAATTGTAATTAGTTAATTATTTCGTTGTTAAATGAATGTTATGTACTGTTTATCTAAAAGGGGAGGAATTGTTGTGTATGTACCTTTAAGAGAAGAACTGATTTTATACTGCAGCACCGGCAGTGACCACACCTGTATAAAAAGCCCTAGCAGGCTTCTGAACTTCAGTTTGACGTTACTCTCTTTTCAGTAAAATACCTGTTTTATTGTTCTCCCGCAGTCCGTGTATTATTAAGGCGCGGACTCTACAGACTGGTTCCGATATCAGCCCACCTGTTGCGTGGTAAGCCAGTGAGCAGCGGTTTTAGTGCTGAGATCAGCACTATAATGATGTTAAGGAAGACTGAGCAAGAATTTTGTGTGCTACCTAGACCAGTTTCACCAGGCACAGCTTAACAGTGCTGACCCATGACACCACCCGTTTTCAGGTCATATCCAATCTCTAGCCCAATAATTCTGCTTCACTCTCCACAGGTGCTGCCTCACCTGCTGAGTATTTCCAGCATTTTCTGTTTATATTTCAGATTTCCAGCAGCCGCAGTATTTTGCCTTTGTACTGCATCTATTTTGATTGATCTGTTGGTTGAAGATTGAATTGAACAATATCTGACCACAGTTATTGTGTGAGATACACCCGTCTTGTCCAGCTCAATGGATTCATGTACAATTCTGATACTGAATTCTTTGCTACAATCATGATTGATACATGTTTACATATTATAATAAAGACTGTAAAGCCCCTGTCACATCATTATCCTGTTATTGCTCATGGGCTTTCTTTGAAAGACCGAGTGGTGAAAAATATTAGAACCTGCAATTCCGTGGCAGTTCTCCCACTGTAACATTGGTGGGAGGTCGACAGGCAGATAGAGAAACGACCTACATGGCTGAATATGGTCACTTACGCCATTTCTCGGATGGTTCCTCTGGTCTCCCTCCGAAGTTACTGTGCAAAACCAGGATAATCCACCTGGGGATTTCCAGGCCTGTGTCATCATTAGCACCAGGAACTCAGACCATGGATTGCTAGGACCAGGAGAAGGCCACTAATCCCCAGAATCCAATCTCATTTTAAATCCTCAAGCCCACCTACCCATGCACCTTTCACCATATCGTTCCGTCATACCTGTCTCCAGCCTTTACTAGGTGGCAGGGTTCCTGAGTGTAGAGGGCACAGTAGATGGCACCCATGTGTTCGGCATATATCTTGTCTTGTGTGAATGGGTTCCGTTGCAGCAGGTTCAACATTGATACACCACAAAACAAGTTCGCTGTGTGCCCCACAAACAATGATACACTGCAGTGTTCCTGCAATTAAGAGTTTATAGACACTGGTGCACACATAGTGGGTATGGTAGCATAGTGGTTATTTTTTTTAACATTTCTTTTTATGGGATCAGGGCATCGCTGGCAATGCCAGCATTTATTGCCCATCCCTAGTTGCCCTTGAGAAGGTGGTGGTGAGCCGCCTTCTTGAACTGCTGCAGTCTGTGTGGTGAAGGTACTCCCACAGTGCTGTTAGGGAGGGAGTTCCAGAATTTTGACCCAGTGACGATGACGGATCAGCGAAATACTTCTAAGTCAGGATGGTGTGTGACTTGGAGGGGAACTTGAAGGTGGTGGTGTTCCCATGCGCCTGCTGCCCTTGTCCTTTTAGGTGGAAGAGGTTGTGGGTTTGGGAGGTGCTGCCGAAGAAGCCTTGGCGAGTTTCTGCAGTGCATCTTGTAAATGGTACACACTGCAGCCATGGTACGCTGGTGGTGGATGGGATGCCAATCAATTGGGCTGCTTTGTCCTCGATGGTGTCTGTAATGTATGTACCTTTAAGGGGAGAACTACTTTTTAAAGCTCCTGTATACTGTAGTACCGGCAGTGACCACACCTGTATATAAACCCTGAATAGGGATCTGTACCGTTAGTTCTAGAGTAACCCTCATTCAGTAAACACCTGTTGATCGTTCCCTGCAGTCTCTTGTCTAATTATTGAAGGACATAACATCAAGATACACGGATCTAACATTGGCGACGAGCAGATTCAAACCTACCTGCAACTCTGCATCACCTCCCAGGGATTCGCTCCTGGAGAACAGTGGAAGAAGGCCGAGTCCAGAAGCACGGGCGTCGACCATGGGAAACCCCCCAGTCATCCAGCAGAGATTTGAGCATCACAGGGGAGGCTGTCGAGAGCCAGGCTTGGCTTTCCAGTCACAGCGAAACGGGCTGGCAACAGGTAGTGCGCAGACCCTTCCCAGACAGCGGCGGCTAGAGCCGACCGACGGCACAGAAAAAGGCCGAGCAGCGTCGACGGGGGAATGAGAGAGGGTAGAGCGCGCAGGGCGCAGCCGGTGTTCAGGACCGAGCGGCATCAACGAGAGAGAGCAGAGCGCAGCCAGTGTTCAAGGGCCAAGCAGCGTCAACGGGAGAGAGAGGCGCGCAGGAAAACGCGCAGAGCGCAGCCGGTGTTCAAGGGCCGAGCAGCGTCAATGGGAGAGAGAGGCGCGCAGGAAAACACGCAGAGCACAGCCAGTGTTCAAGGGCCGAGCAGCGTCAGCGGGGAAGAAAGGAAAGCGCGGGAGACGCCATTTTAAGCCACAGCGGGGAAGAAAGGAAAGCGCGGGAGGCGCCATTTTAAGCCAGTCTAACCACACCCAAAAATACCGAAGAGTGGCAGTATCACAGCGTTCGACAATGAAGTCGAAGATTGGACGACATATGTCGAACGCCTAGAAGTAAACTGCAAGGCGAATGAAGTGCCAGATGACAAGAAAGCGCTGGTATTGTTGAATTCAATGGGTGCAAAAACGTATGGCTTACTACGAAACCTAGTAACCCCAGAGGAGCCAGTAGAAAAGGATTTTGAAAACATAGTGTCAATCCTACAGGACCACTTAAACCCCACACCGCTGCTGATAACAGAAAGATTTAAGTTTCACAAAAGGATCCAGCATAAAGATGAAAGTAATGCTGAGTATTTAACGGAACTGCGCAAGCTATCGAAACACTGCCAGTTTGGAACGGGACTAGCAGATACTTTAAGGGACAAGTTTGTGTGTGGGCTTCAAAGTAAAGGAACCCAGAAACAGCTTCTATCAGAAAAGGATCTTACGCTGGACAAGGCTTTCAGCATGGCATCACACGAAGCAGCAGCATGGGGCGCGGCAGAGATACAACGGAGACCACAAGAATATGGCACAAATGAAATGTCATACGGAACAGTGAAGTGCTATCTCTGCGGCAGAACAACACACGACCATAAGGATTGCTGGTTCAAGGACAAAGTGTGCAGACAGTGTGGAAAAGTAGGACACATAGCAAGAGTCTGCAGGTCGGGAAAGAAAGCCAGCAGCAAGAAATCTCCACAGGAGAAGTACAAGAAGGTACATAAGGTGACGGAGAGTAGTGCAGACGAACAGAAAAGTGATACAGACTCTGGAAGCAAGGAGCTGGGTTGTCTGAAACTACATAATGTGATCAAAATGGAGGATCACCAAACTATCTGGGTCACGCTCAAGATAGCAGGAGTCCAAGTGAAAATGGAATTAGACACAGGATCAGCCCTAACAGTCATAAATCGAAGGGACTACAAGCGGCTATTCTCACATATACCCTTGAGAGATACAAAGATTGTCTTGAAGATGTACACGGGGCAAAAAGTCTACCCCAAAGGAAAAATAAGGGTGAACGTTGTATATCACGGCAAGGAAACACCAAAAGTGGACCTATATGTATTGCCAGATGGAGGACCACCACTACTACGACGTGAATGGATCCGGAAGATACAGCTAGATTGGCATTCCATACAAGCATTGACTGTAGATGCCAAAAAGGATGACGACGTCACACCTGGACGACTGTCAAAAATGCTAACTGATGCACAAGAAGTGTTCCAGCAGGGACTCAGAACACTAAAAGGCATAACAGCGACGATCAAAATAGAGGAAAATGCAAGCCCAAAGCTTTTTAAGGCCAGGCCGGTACCTTATGCGATCCGCCCAGCCGTCGAAGCAGAGCTGGAAGGTTTAGAACGTTCAGGAGTACTGTCCAAAGTGGACTGGAGTGAGTGGGCTACACCCATCGTTCCTGTAATGAAGAGTTCGTTGAGTAATACGCCTGGGGAACCAAAGAAGGTTCGTATCTGTGGGGACTTTAAGGTGACAGTGAACCCAATCCTTCACACTGTACAATATCCGCTTCCGCGGATTGAATATATTTTCGCCTCGCTATCTGGAGGGAAACACTTCACTAAGATTGCTGTGGCCCAGGCGTACCTGCAAATGGAGGTAGAAGAAGCCTCGAAACAGTACCTCACGATCAACACTCACAAAGGTCTCTACCAATACAACCGGCTGGTGTTCGGGGTAGCATCAACTCCGGCTATTTGGCAAAGGGCAATGGATCAAGTCCTGCAAGGGATTCCAGGGACCCAGTGTTATTTGGATGCCATCCTGGTCACGGGCGAAAATGACAGTGATCACCTTGCCAACCTGGAGCAGGTGCTCACCAGATTGAAGGAATATTGGCTCCGAGCTAATCGCCACAAATGCGAGTTTTTCCAGAAGCAGATCTCGTATTGTGGCCACGTTATTGATAAAGAGGGGTTACATAAGTCCCTGAAAACATTGAGGTAGTAGTCAAGGCTCCAGCACCGGAAAATGTGTCACAACTGAGGTCGTTCCTCGGGCTGGTGAACTACTACCATAAGTTCTTGCCGAATTTGTCTACAGTACTACACCCACTGAACACCCTACTGCAAACGGGGGTACCATGGAAGTGGAGTGACGAATGTAAATGAGCTTTCCAGAAGAGCAAAGCATCGATCACATCAAAAGAGGTGTTGGCTCATTTCAACCCAGCAGTACCAATTCGGTTGGCGTGTGATGCATCACCCTATGGCATTGGAGCGGTGCTGTCACACAAATTCCCGGACGGCTCGGAGAGGCCAGTAGCCTTTGCGTCTCAGTCACTAACCTCAGCCGAGCGTAACTACGCCCAGATTGACAGGGAGGCCCTCAGCCTAGTGTGGGGAGTGAAAAAGTTCAATCACTATCTGCACGGGCAGAAGTTCACCTTGCTGACTGACCACCAACCACTTGTCTCCATCTTTAATCCAAAGAAGGGCGTTCCGGTGATGACTGCGCAACGGCTACAAAGATGGTCCCTTTTTCTGGGGGCGCACCAATATGAAATAGAGTATAAGGGCATGAAACAGCATGGAAATGCTGATGGGCTATCACGCCTGCCACTGCCTACTGCAGAGGAAGCACCAGCAGTGGATCCTGTCGAAATATTTCATTCGACTATAATTGAATGCTTGTCAGTAACTAACGTTGGTACAGAGAAGGAGACCCGAAATGACCCGACACTGACTCGGGTATATGATTTGACGGTGAAGGGATGGCCAGCACATGGCGACTCACTGTTGCCAGCATTCTCATCCAGAAGAGAACAGCTGTCAGTATGCCAGGGGACCTTGATGTGTGGATCCCGAGTGGTAATTCCACCCAAGTTAAGGGAGAGAGTGCTCAATGAGCTTCACGAAGGTCATCTGGGAGGGGTGAAAATGAAAAGCCTTGCTAGGGCTTATGTGTGGTGGCCGGGGATCGATCAGCAAATCGAGGACCTGACAAAGAGCTGCTCAGGATGCCAGAAGTTCCAAAATGCACCACCACATGCCCCTCTACACCCAAGGGAGTGGCCTTCATCTCCATGGCAACGGGTGCATATTGATTTTGCTGGTCCATTCATGGACTCAATGTTTTTAATAGCCGTTGATGCACACTCGAAATGGCCTGAGGTGATCAAAATGTCCTCCACCACCACGGAGAAAACGATTGCAGTCCTATGGACCATTTTTGCCAGGAACGGCTTGCCAGAGCAGATTTGCTCTGATAACGGCCACAGTTTATGTCCAAAGAGTTTCGAAGATTTATGAAAAGGAATGGGGTAAGGCATTACACATCCGCCCCGTATCATCCAGCCACAAATGGATTGGCTGAGAGGTTCGTACAAACCTTTAAAAAAGCAGTAAGGGCCATGTGCGATGACGACATTCCACTGCAGCATAAGGTGGACAATTTCCTGTTAGCCTACAGAAATGCGACACATGCAGTCACCAACCAGACCCCGGCCATGATGTTCTTTAACTGAAGGTTGAGATCTCGTCTGGATTTGCTCAGACCAAATGTACGAAGAGATGTTGAGAATAAGCAATTCCAGCACATCAATGAAAAGCCGACAAGGAGCCTCAATGTAGGGCAACCAGTCTTGGCCCGCGACTACCGAACAGAGAAATGGCAACCAGGAACAATATGCACACGGCAGGGGCCACTAATGTACACAGTGAATGTTGGGGAGAACATTGTGAGACGCCATGTTGACCAGCTCCTAGAGTCACAGGAACGAGTCAACCCCATGTCTCGCCCATACGTACCTGGTGATGAACCCGACGTACAGGTAGCATCTACCCCAGAAACAGTAGCATCGGAAGCGGATGAACCAACCGACGACAGGGGGCCAGAATCGCCTCCGCACCAACAGCAAGACACTCAGGAAAGGCGCTATCCAGAAAGGATCAGGAAGCCTCCCCAAAGACTGAATTTATAAATAGACTATTTTCAGTTAATGTTGTATGTTAAAAGTGTTAATTGTAATTAGTTGATATTTAATTATTAAATGAATGTTATGGTACTGTTAATCTAAAAGGGGAGGAATTGTAATGTATGTACCTATTAGGGGAGAACTACTTTTTACAGCTCCTGTATACTGTAGTACCGGCAGTGACCACACCTGTATATAAACCCTGGTTAGGGATCTGTACAGTTAGTTCTAGAGTAACCCTCATTCAGTAAACACCTGTTGATCGTTCCCTGCAGTCTCTTGTCTAATTATTGAAGGACATAACATCAAGATACACGGATCTAACAGTGTCGAGCTTCTTGAGTGTTGTTGGAGCTGCACTCATCCAGGCAAGTGGAGCGTGTTCCATCACACTCTTTACTTGTGCCTTGTAGATGGTGGAAAGGCTTTGGGGAGTCAGGAGATGAGACACTCACCGCAGAATACCTAGCCTCTGACCTGCTCTTGTTGCCACAGTATTTATGTGGCTGGTCCAGTTAAGTTTCTGGTTAATGGTGACCCCCAGGATGTTGATAGGGGGGATTCGGCGATGGTAATGCCATTGAATGTCAAGGGGAGGTGGTTAGACTCTCGCTTGTTGGAGATAGTCATTGCCTGGCACTTCTGTGGCGTGAATGTTACCTGCCACTTATCAGCCCAAGCTTGAACGTCGTCCAGGTCTTGTTGCATGCGGGCATGTACTGCTTCATTATCTGTGGAGTTGTGAATGCCACTGAACACTGCGCAGTCATCAGCGAACATCCCCATTTCTGACCTTATGTTGAAGGGAAGGTCATTGATGAAGCAGCTGAAGACGGTTGGGCCTAGAATACTGTCCTGAGGAACCCCTGCAGCGATGTCCTGGGGTTGTGATGATTGACCTTCTACCACCACAACCATCTTCCTTTGTGCTAGGTATGACTCCAGCCAGTGGAGCGTTTTCCCCCTGATTCCCATTGACTTCAGTTTTACTAGGGCTCCTTGATGCCAGACATGGACGAATGCATCCTTGATGTCAAGGGCAGTCACTCTCACTTCACCTCTGGAATTCAGCTCCTTTATCCATGTTTGGACCAAGGCTGTAAAGAGTGGTCTTGGCGGAACCCAAACTTTACATCAGTGAGCAGGTTATTGGTGAGCAAATGCCGCTTGATAGCACTGTCGATGACACCTTCCATCACTTTGCTGATGATTGAGAGTAGACTGATGGGGCGGTAATTGGCTGGATTGGATTTGTCCCACTTTCTGTGGACAGGACATACCTGGGCTGTTTTCCACATTGTCAGATAGATGCCAGGCTAGAGGAGCTAGAGGAGCAGCTAGTTCAGGAGCACAAGTCTTCAGCACGATAGCCAGGATGTTGTCAGGGCCCATAGCCTTTGCTGTATCCAGTGCGCTCAGTCATTTCTTGATATCACGTGGAGTGAATCAAATTGGCTGAAGACTGGATTCTGTGATGGTGAGGGCCTCAGGAGGAGGCCGATATGGATCATCCACTTGGCACTTCTGGCTGAAGATGGTTGCAAACGCTTCAGCCTTGTCTTTTGCACTCACGTGCTGGGCTCTATTATCATTGAGGATGGGGATATTTATGGAGCCTCCTCCTCCTGTTAGTTGTTTAATGGTCCACCACCATTCACGACTGGATGTGGCAGGACTGCAGAGCTTTGATCTGATCCGTTGATTGTGGGATCACTTAGCCCTGTCTATAGCATGCTGCTTCTGCTTTTTAGCATGCATGTAGTCCTGTGTTGCAGCTTCCCCAGGTTGGCACCTCATTTTTAGGTATGCCTGGTTCTGCTCCTGGCATGATCTTCTACACTTGTTGTTGGACCAGAGTTGGTCCCCTGGCTTGGTGGCAATGGTAGAGTGGGGGATATGCCAGGCCATGAGGCTACAGATTGTGGTGGAATACAATTCTGCTGCTGCTGATGGCCTACAGCACCTCATGGATGCCCAGTTTTGAGCTGCTAGATCTGTTCTGAATGTGGTCACTGCTGCCAATGCTGTCATGGATAGATGCATCTGCAACAGGTAGATTGGTGAGGACGAGGTCAAGTAGGTTTTTCCCTCTTATGTTATGGGATTAGTAATCCGGAGGCCTGGATAATGATCCGAGAGACATGAGTTCATAATCCCACTGTGGCAGTTTAAATTCAGTTAATTAAATAAATCAGGAATAAAAAGCCAGTATCAGTAATGCTGGATTGTCATGAAAACCCACCTTAGCCTTTAGGGAAGCAAAGCCTACATTTGACTTCAGACCCACATGTAGTTGACTTTTAACTGCCCTCTGAAATGGCTCAGCAAGCCACTCAGTTGTACCCAACTGCTACATCAAAGTATATTAAGAAAAAAACTGGATGGACCATCTGCATCGAACTCGGACAGAACAAAGGCACACTCAGCCAGAGGACCCTGCAAAGTCCTCCTCGAACATCTGGGGACTTGTGCCGAAATTGATAATATAGTCAGAAGCAGAGTATCATACCTGACTCCTCCATCACCGCCCACCGGCAGGACAGACCCACCAGAGGTGCCAGCACAGTGGTATTCGGGAGGGAATGGCACTGGGTATCCTCAACATTGAAGTCTCATGGCATCAGCTCAAACATGGGCAAGGAAACCACCTGCTGATTACCTATCCTCCCTCAGCCGATGAATCAGTGCTCCTCCATGTTGAGCACCACTTGGAAGAAGCACAGAAGGCCACAGAATGTGGGGTGACTTCAATGTCCATCACCAAGTGTGGTTCGGTAGCATCACTCCTGACCGAGCTGGCCGAGTCCTGAAGGACATACTGACGAATCCAGACTGGGCCTGCGGTAGGTGCTGAGGGAACCAGCACGAGGGAAAACCTTACTTGACATTGTTCTCACCAATCTAACTGTCACAGATGCATCTATTCATAACAGTACTGGTAGGAGGGACCACCACACAGTCCTTGTGGAAACGAAGTTCCACCTTCATACTGAGGACACCCTCCATCATGTTGTGTGCTAAATAGAATAGATAGTGCTAAATGGAATAGATTCAGACAGATCTAGCAGGTCAAAGCTGGGCATCCATGAGACACTGTGGGTCAGCAGCAGCAGAATTGTATTCCACCACAATCTGTAACCTCACAGCCGCATGACCCTCACTCTACCATTGCCATCAAACCAAGTGACCAACGCTGGTTCAATGAAGAGTGTAGAAGAGCATGCCAGAAGCAGCACCAGGCATACCAACAAATGAGGTGCCAACCTGGGGAAGCTGCAACACAAGCTGCTACATGCATGCTAAAAAGCAGAAGCAGCATGCTATAGACAGTGCAAAGCGATCCCACAACCAATGGAGCAGATCAAAGCTCTGCAGCCCTGTCACATCCAGTTGTGAATGGTGGTGGACCATTAAACAACTAACGGAAGGAGGAGGTTCCATGAATATTCCCATCCTCAATGATGGTGGAGCCCAGCACTTGAGTGCAAAAGACAAGGCTGAAGCATTTGCAGACATCTTCAGCCAGCAGTGCCGAGTGGGTGATCCACCTTGGCCTCCTCCTGAGGTCTCCACCATCACAGATGCCAGTCTTCAGCCAATTCGATTTACTCCACATGATATCAAGAAACGGCTGAGCGCAGTGGATACAGCAAAGACTAAGAGCCCTGACAACATCCCGGCTATCGTGCTAAAGACTTGTGCTCCAGAACTAGCCGCGCATCTAGCCAAGCTGTTCCAGTACAGCTACAACACTGGCGTCTATCCGACAATGTGGAAAACTGCCCAGGTATGTCCTGTCCACAAAATGCTAATCCAATGCAGCCAATCACTGCCCATCAGCCTACTCTCAACCATCAGCAAAGCGATGGAATAGCGCTGCAAGATCTTTGATGTCCAACTGACCATGCTCATGGAGCCTCGGCTTACTGTTTGATTCAAAACACAGCACTGTGGCGGTTCCACCAGGTGTCCCTTACATATATAATGTACATAATTCACTTTAACCTAACTGTATGTATATTACTTACCTGTTTGGGCCGTTGCCCCTTTAACTTACCTGTTTGGGCCACTGCCCCTTTAAGACGCGCACTAGCGCGCTGACGTCACGTCACATATCACGTGACGCACCTAAACGCATCGGCTGCCGGCCTAGTTCGGCCGTCCGCTCCCTCGACGGTCGCAACGGCCAGCCACAGTGCCGGGTGCCTCTCCCGCTCCCGCGACTTCGGCCGCAACGGCCAGCCTCAGTGCCGGGTGTCTCTCGCGCTCGCGACTTCGGCCGCAACGGCCAGCCTCAGTGCCGGGTAGACGCGTCGACGTATCGGCGCGGGTCACATGACCGCCCCAAGCGCGGGCGAACGCGCTGACGTCACGACGCGGTCACGTGACGCCCGAAGCACAGGAAAACACAGCCAAGCGTGATGACGTCATCACGCTCTCCACAGGACTGCGGAGTCAGTCCTCGTGGCGTCCCCGCTGGGGAAAGACCTACTTCACAGTGCTCCTGCATCCAGCCGCCTTACCTGCTATATTTCGTCTGTTCTTGTAAATAAACAACTTCTAGATTGTTCTCCTGAAGTCGAACTCGATTATTTAGTAGTCATTCGTCCGATACCTACCTAGGCGAACACGAACTGCTACAGCACCTTCAATTATGCAGCATTCCCTCAGCACTGCACTAAAGTTACAGCTTTGATTATGTGCTCAAGACAACAGTGGGGTTTAAACCACAATGGGCAAACCCTGGGGTCAAAAGGTCAAGAGGATTGGCACAATTGTGTTCCTCCAACTTTTCACTCACTAGATTCCTGAAATCATTACAAAGCTATTAAAGCACATCAACTTCTGTTGTCCTTTAATCTGTGGTGATTTGAATCAAATGTCTTTCTTTCAGACATATCCTCTTATTGGGCCAAAAATTCGGGTCGGGGGCTTCCCGCGGGTGCAAGCCCCCGATCTGCACTCACCCTGCGCGCTGACATCTGAAGCCCGGGCCTGCTTGCATTTCCTGTCACAGGCCCGGTTCAGCTGTCGGCGCGCTGTGCTTACCTGATCCAGCGGCGTAGTTAGTGCGATGTGCCGGCTGGGATCAGGTGAGCACTGTACAACCAATCAGGGGAGGGGAAGGTTCATTCATGAGTTTGAGAGTAAGAACTGTCAAACTCATGAAAACTACGGGGGCCCAAAACACTATTTAAACTTTAAATAAAAATTTAAAAAACATCCCAATCATTAAATTAAGTATAAATAAGTTTAAAAAAATAATTTAAACAATAATTTTTTTCTTTGAAAAAAATAATTTTTTGATAAAAAGGGTCTAAAACTAAACTTACCTTATTGTAGATTCTTTAAAATAATAAACCTGTGGGAAAAAAAATTCTAAATTACACTAAAACACCACTTACCTGTAAAAATAAATACTTACGTGTGCTTTTTACAAGCGTTAAGACCGGAGGCCTTTACACATGCGCAAATCCCCCAAAACAGAGGAAATCCAAGACGCACACGCTGCCCCCTACAGCGCACGCGCTAGCCTCTTCACCTCTTGGGTTAGAGGAGAGGAAATGCCGGTTTTCAGCGCATGCGCTGTGCATGCTGAAAACCGGCATTTCCTCCGGCCAGGCGCGTGAGTACCCCTTCCGTACTCACGCGTTTGGGGAGGAATTTCTGCCCCATTAATAGACTCTTAATTTTATTTAAATGGCTTAAATCATTCACGCGATACTACATATCTGCTTCAGTTATGAGGAATGCAGGCAGCGTTGCTTTGGGACGTTTGTCTGGAGAATATTGGGGGGAATTTTACCGAGGATGAGCGGGTGGGTTTGGTGCAGCTGGGGGTGAAATCCCGGAAAAATGCCAATGTCTGGGGAAACCGGCTCCAACCCGCTGACTTACACATTTAACTGCAGTGCATTAAGCTGCGTGAGAGCAGTGTCCTAGGCCCAACCATCTTCAGCTGCTTTATCAATGACCTTCCCTCCAACATAAGGCTAGAAATGGGGATGTTCGCTGATGACTGCAGTGTTCAGCGCCATTCACAACTCCTCAGATAATGAAGCAGTCCATGCCTGCATGCAACAAGACCCAGACGACGTTGAGGCTGGGGCTGATAAGTGGCAGGTAACATTCGCACCACAGAAGTGCCAGGTAATAACTATCTCCAACAAGGGAGAGTCTAACCACCTCCTCTTGACATTCAATGGCACTAACATCACCGAATTGCCCACCATCAACATCCTGGGGGTTACCATTAACCAGAAACTTAACTGGACCAGCCACATAAATACTGTGGCAACAAGAGCAGGTCAGAGGCTGGGTATTCTGCGACGAGTATCTCACCTCCTGACTCCCCAAAGCCATTCTACCATCACAAGGTAGAAGTAAGGAGTGTGATGGAATAACCTCCACTTGCCTGGATGAATGCAGCTCCAACAACACTCAAGAAGCTCAACACCATCCAGGAAAAGCAGCCCGCTTGATTGACACCCCCTCTACCACCTTAAACATCCACACCCTCCACCACCGGCGTACCTACAAGATGCACTCGCCAAGGCTTCTTCGACAGCACCTCCCAAGCCCGCGACCTCTTCCACCTAGAAGGACAAGGGCAGCAGACGCATGGGAACACCACCACCTCCATGTTCTCCTCCAAGTCACTCATCATCCTGACTTAGAAGTATATCGCCGACGCTGGGTCAAAATCCTGGAACTCCCTCCCTAACAGCATTGTGGGAGTACCTTCACCACACGGACTGCAGCGGTTCAAGAAGGTGGCTCACCACCACCTTCTCAAGGGAAACTAGGGACAGGCAATAAATGCTGGCCTTGCCAGCGACACCTACATCCCAGAAAAACAAATTTTTGAAAAACCCTCGGGAGAGGCAGGTTGTCAATTTCAATAAGTTAATTTTTCAATTACAGTGATATTAACGTGGGCTTCGCAGTTTAACGTTGGCTCCATGGGTTTCTGGGCATCCTGGGCATCCTGGGCCTCGCCAGAGAAAGCAAGGCGAGAAGAAAGCGTCAATTGAGGAGGCCGAAGACATGACAAGGAAATATGCTAATAAGTGCCGATTACACACAGCGGTTTTCTTACCTGCTTGTGTGAAAGGGTTTCTTCACAGCACTTGCACTGGGAGGTTACAGTCCACACTTTGGAGGTTACTTTACACACTTTGGAAGTGTCACTAACACTTTGGAGGGTTGTAGGCCTGATCTGCACTTTGGAGCTCTGATCTATCAGATCACTGTGGGTGCCGCTTACACTGTTACATTGGACCTCAGAGGAGGACCATGCTGTCCACCAGCACAATCAGCAGAACCAGGAGCAGCAGGAGCTGCACCAGCAGCAGCACCAGGAGCTGCACCAGCAACAGCCTGCTGCTCACAGACCTGCAGCTCCATAGGAGAGAGGGGACCAGCAGAGAGGTGTAGCTCACAGGAGGCCACACCCAGCACACAGGGTCTACAGGCAGAGGATGAGCTTCCTCGACATGTCGGAACACTGGTCTCTCAGCCGGCTCAGGGTCTCGCATCAGGTGGTGACAGACATTTGCAGCCTTCTGGAACAAGGCCTGCTGCCAGCTGGACCTGGTGGCCATGCTTTACCAGCGGCTGTCGAAGTCACCACCGCCCTCAACCACTTTGCCTCTGGATCCTTCCAGGGGTCTACTGGAGACACTTGCAATATCTCGCAGTCGGTGGCACACAAACGCATAAGACAGGTGACTGATGGCTTCTTTGTCAGGGCCGCCAATTATGTCAACTTCGCCTGCGATGATGCCAGTCACAATGAGCAGTCGCTCAGGTTCGCGGCTCTCGCTGACTTACCACAGGCGCACGGCTTCATTGACTGCACACTGGAGGCCATTAAACCACACATAGATCACTCAGGGGTGCTCATCAACAGCAAGGGCTTCCACTCCATCAATTTCCAGCTGGTACGATTCCCAGGCAGATGTAATGATACTTTCATCCTGCAGCAGTCCACCCTCCCAGACATCGTCGCATTAGGAAGCAGAGTTACTGGCTGGCTGCTCAGAGACAGGGGATACCCAATTAAAATGTGGCTGATGATATATCTCAGAAACCTGAGGAATGAGGTACAGGAATGATAAAATGAATGCCATATGACCACCGGATGTGTCATCGAACAAACCATTGGCATGCTGAAGGCGCACTTCAGGTGCCCGGGCAGACCTGGAGGCACCCTTCAGTACGCACCATCCAGGGTCTCCACATTACACAACATTGCCCAGCAGCAAGAATTGGACTTAAAGAAGGAAAAGGCACAAAGCACAGAGCAACCTCGGATGATTCCAAGGAGGAGGAGAAAGACGAGGAGGAGGGGGAGGAAAAGGAGGAGGAGGAGGCGGAAGGTGATGCAGGCCATGCACCACCAGTGGAACACATTACTGCCCAGGATGCCTGGGATGCCCTCATTAATGTAAAGTTCGCTTATGTTCTACCAGTGAACCCAACTAAGAACCACATGCAAAAGTCACTTTTTACCCTCACCCCACCCTTATGCCACTAACACAAAGCAGTCTTGCAAACAACCAAGTTATGTTGATTGAGGGATAAATATTGGCCAGGACACCGGGGATAACTCCCCTGTGAGCTGTTAGCTGTGAGATCTGTGGAGGGCCACCCCCAGTTCTCTCACTAACCCGTGTTCTGTGCTCTCTTCTCCTGTGAGGAGGGAAAGAACTATAAGTGAGAGTTATGCCATGTGTTAAACGAATGGATAGAGAGCATTTGTTGAGGGTGATTATGAGGGAGAGGCATGACATTGAATAAGGATGATGGTGAATGTCAGTGGTGGTTAGATGGATGGGGATGTGAGGAAGTGCACAGAGAGAGAGGGATGGGTGTACCTGCAGGGTAAGTTGGTGTGAGGAGTGATTTGCTGGTGTAGGCTTGAGAAGGCAGAGTGAGGGGATGGCCAGACAGAGTGAATACACACGCTGAAGATGGGCTGCTGAATTTTTAGTGTTTTTAGTGTTTAAAGTGGGGAAAAAAAAGGTTCATTTCAAGTTTAAAAAGGTTTAAAGTTAAATTTAGTTCTAGTTAAGTTAGTTTAGTTTGTTTAGTTAAGTTTAAGTTTAGTTTAGTCTAGATTAAGTAAGGAAGGAAAAGACCACCAAAGGAAAAAAAACCAGAGGAAACTAGAAAAAAAAAAGCCAAAGAAAAAAAAAAGAAATAAGGGAAAAAAAAAACAAACGGGGCCACAGCAGCAGCAGAAGCAAGGTGACTCGGCCGCATCGGGAACCGAGGCGCGAAGGCCGCACGGAGACGCAGCGGCAGCCGGAGCGAGGAGACTCGGGGAGGCCGCTTCGGGAAACAAGGCGAATCGGGGAGGCCGCACGGAGACGCAGCGGCAGCCGGAACGAGGTGACTCGGGGAGCCCGAGCGGCGAACGAGACACGGCCCGATCGGCGGCCGCAGTCCAGCACCCGAGCGACGACCGCAGTCCAGCACCCGAGCGACGACCGCAGTCCAGCACCCGAACGGCGAACGAGGCACAACCCGAGCGGCGGCTGGGCTAGAAAGCCCGGGAAAGGCCCGAGGAGCCAGGCCCAGAGACCTCTGAGGAGAAGGGGAGCAACCAGAAGGCTTCCAGAAGCAAACCAAGACTGTGAGTACAGGGCCCAGGGAGGGAGACTGAAGCCAGGGAAAGGCCCGAGGAGCCAGGCCGAGACAGAGGCACAGAGGCCTCTGAGGGGGAGGGGAACAGCCCGAAGGCACCGGGAAACAGCGGCTCACAGACCCAGACCTGAGAAGGGTGAACCCAGAAGCCGAGGCCCAGGGACCACGGGGTCGGAGAGGGGGACCGGGAAAGCTCGCGAACAGGGAGAGGGAAACACCAAACCCGGGGCCCCAGAAAAGCTTATTCTAAGATCAACAATACTTTACCAAAAATGAGCGAATCAGAAGATCCACAACAGCCCCGCTTCCAGATTCCCCCCAACACTGCAAAAAAAGCTATAAAAGCGATCAAGCATGAGCAGATGAGAGAAAAACCAGAAACACTTTTTGCTGACTGTTACAACAATGGGACAAAAAGTAACCTCATTTTCTACTCAGATCAGCCAGTGGCTTGGATCACAGCAATAAAATCACACTATACCAATGTTAAGCTAGAAAATACCGCAAATGGGTCCATAATGAAAATTAACACACCAGGAGACAGTTCAACTACGACGGTCAACGCGTACAATACCGGGACAATATTAGTGCAAGGCAACCTCGACAAATTTGCAACGGCCTTCAGGACACTGAAAAAATTAACTAAGGGGGGAAGGAACAGCCCCAGAGTGGCCCGCACTCCCCCCAACATTGACAACTTACCAGGAGAAAATCTGCCTGGTCAGGAGGTGAACGAGCCACACAGTTCAAACCAGACACTAACCCCGGGGAACCACAGCCACACGATACAACTGACAAACACCAGCATAACTACCAGGGAGGAAGCCACACATAGTCCCCCTACCATTCCCAGCTCACCAAGAGAAGAGCAGCATAGCCAGGAAGTGAGTGAGCCCTCCAGGGCCGACCAGCCTAGCCAGGAAGTGAGTGAGCCTACCAGGGCCGACCAGACACATACCCCGGGATCACACAGCCAGATACAACCAAAAGATAAATTTAATCAATTAGAGATAGAGATGGTTAAACTTAGAGAGGACTTCCTCAAAATGAATGACAATCAAAATCAGGAGAGGGAGAGACACAAGAGAGAGCTGAAGCTACTTGAGAACCAGGTGAATCTACTTAGGAATCAGGTGAAAGAGCTGCAGGAAAAAGAAGAGAGCCATAGAGGAGAGAAAACACCATTAGACCAGCAACCAGAGGCTAGAGATAAGACAAGACAGAGCCGGACGGAACGGCTGCACTCCCACACGGAACAAAAGCAACAGACACACAATACAAGGGGTGCCACACAGACCGACCAGCATACTGATTCGCAACCTTCCCCCACCACCGTGGAACCACAAGCGGGCCGCTCACAAGAGGTACGCACACACCAGACACCCCAGCCCAGCACACACACTATGAGTCCAAGCAAAAGCCACCAGACAGTAAACACAAACAAGGCTGACGTCGTAATACTCATAGACTCAAATGGGAAATTTCTATGGGAGAAAAAGCTATTCCCTAGAAGTAAAGTAGAAAAGATCTGGTGCCCAACAACAAACAGAGCCATGGGATGGCTGACCAAAGCCAGATTAGGCTCCCCCCAACACATAATAATACACACGGGCACAAATGACCTAAAGACCCAACAGAAAGAAGTAGCAACATCGCTCAGAGCAATGATTAGGAAAGCAAGCAGTACATTTCCAAACACTAGAATCACTGTTTCCACAATATTGCCGAGAACAGACTTCAACAACAACACAATTCATGAGATAAATGCCAGCATAGCAAGAGACTGCGAATCAAACCACAACGTACACCTGGCCCAACACCCCACCCTCGATGAGGAATGTCTTTACGACCACGTCCACATCCAAAGGCAAAGAATATCGATCCTTGCTAAAGCCCTGAAGGACGTCGCTTTTAACCGGGTCCATACCCAGACTCCAAGAGGACCCCCCCCCGACCACCAGAGATCAGCGGGGTACATATCAGGAACACTACAAGGACCACCAACACACCAACCGAGACCAGAGAGGATCCCCATGCAAAACAACAATGTCAGACCTGCACCACTCCTGTCCCACAGGGGAATAGGACTGCTCCCAGCCAGACAGAGGGAGAGATGCACAGGACGTACGCAATACCTCAGACAGAAACAATCCATTAAGAGACAATAAGCAGATGTGCAGCAGCATCTACTTCCGCCTTATGGATCAAGGACTAATTAATAGAAAGAACTGTAACCAAATTGTATTAACTTTTGTAGACAACTGATGTGATCTTTTTTTTCCCACACTTAGACACGACAAACACGTACCACTCTTTAACCTATCATAGTAAAAGATCAAACTTAACATGAAATCCTTATATATTTCGACCTGGAATATCCAAGGTCTACGCTCTTCACTGCGAGAAGTGAAAAGTAGGACACCAGAGTTCATAGATGAAACTAAAGACCTAGATATTATCATTTTACAGGAAACTTGGTATAAAGGAAAAGGACACACTGGCTGTCCCCAAGGGTACACTGAGCTGGTGGTGCCCTCCAATAAATTACCAAGTGTAACCCAAGGCAGAGACTCCGGAGGCATACTGATCTGGTTTAAAACAGAACTTAAGAATTACATCAAATTTATAAAAAAGGGCGAAAACCATATGTGGCTCAAACTTGAGAGGGAGATTATCTCAAACACCCAAGATGTTTACATTTGCGCACTTTATATCCCTCCAATCGATTCCCCGTACTTTAAAGAGGACACCTTCTCCAACATGGAGGGGGAAATTATCCAATACCAGGCCCAGGGGAACGTGTTGATCTGTGGGGACCTCAATTCAAGAACGGGCGAAGAACCAGACTTCACCAATAATCAGGGAAACAATTATGTTTTCGGGAATAACCACTTTGACATCCCTTCCCTTCCATACAGGCATAACTGCGACAAGCAGTCAAATACCAACGGAAAACAGCTACTACAGCTCTGTCGAAACCTGGGTCTGTACATTGTCAATGGTAGGTTCATAGGAGACCTCCTAGGAAGATCGACCTATTGCTCACCTCTTGGCTGCAGCACAGTAGACTATATGATTACAGACTTAGACCCATCCTCTTTCAGAGCATTCACAGTCAAACCACAAACAACACTGTCAGATCACAGTCAAATTACTATGTTCCTCAAAAAGACAGAAACAAACAACATAGAAACACAACCCAGTAAACTGTACAACACCAAAAAATCGTACAGATGGGCCAAAAACGACACGGAAAAATACCAGAAAACAATTAGCAATGCATCAACTCAAGCTCTCTTAGACACCTTTCTGGATAACATATACACTCACAATAAAGAAGGCGTAAACCGGGCAGTTAGTAAACTAAACAATATTTTTGATAATTTGGCAACAAATGCAAACTTGAAAGCTCGCAAGAACAAACCCAAAACAAAAAACTATGAAAAATGGTTTGACCGAGATTGCCATAACATGAGGAAAAAACTTAGAAAAATATCAAACCAAAAACACAGACATCCAGAAAACGAGGAACTACGCCTTACTTATTGTCAGACACTAACACAATACAGAAACACACTCAGAACCAAAAAAGAGCAATATATTAAGAATACACTCAGCTCCATGGAGGAATCCATTGATTCCAATTGTTTCTGGGAAAACTTGAAAACACTACACAAAAAACAACACGACGATTTGGCCATTCAAAATGGGGACACATGGGTAAACCACTTTGAAAAATTATACCAGAAAAAAACACTAAGACCAGAGCAACACCAAATATGCAAAAAACTGGAAAAGCTAGAAATGGCCATAAAAGATAACCAAAACCCGCTGGACGCCATAATAACAGAAAAAGAACTTCTTGAAAAACTCAAGGACCTGCGACCAGGAAAAGCCTGCGGGACAGATGGTATACTAAACGAGATGATTAAACACACAGACAACAAAATGAAACTGGCTATCCTAAAACTCTTCAACTTGGTTCTGAGTGTCGGTTATTTCCCTGATATCTGGAACAAAGGACTCATAACGCCCATATACAAAAGTGGGGACAAAATCGACCCAAACAACTATCGAGGCATCTGTGTAAACAGTAACCTGGGGAAGGTATTCTGTAGCATCATAAACAAAAGACTTATAAACTTCCTTGAGGAGCACAATGTCTTGAGTAAAAGCCAAATTGGATTCCTGCCAAACTATAGAACATCCGATCATATCTTCACCCTACAGACCCTAATTGACAAACACGTTCACAATAACAAAAGCAAAATCTACGCATGCTTTGTAGATTTCCAGAAGGCTTTCGACTCCATCTGGCATGACGGTTTATTCCTGAAACTTATCGAAAGTGGGGTAGGAGGGAAAACATATGATGTAATTAAATCAATGTATACAAACAACAAATGTGCAGTTAAAATTGGAGACAAACAAACAAAATACTTCCCACAGGGGCGGGGGGTGACGCAGGGCTCGCCAATCTCACCGACACTCTTTAATATTTACATAAATGGATTGGCAAAACTACTTGAACAATCTACAGCACCCGGCCTCACCCTATATGAATCCAAGGTTAAATTCCTCCTCTATGCAGACGACCTGGTTCTGCTGTCACCTACTAAAGAGGGGCTACAGCAAAACCTGGACCTGCTGGAGTCGTACTGCCAGACTTGGGCCCTGACAATAAATCCCCAAAAAACCAAAGTCCTTGTGTTCCAGCAAAGATCCAAACATCAGGGACCCAAAATAAATTTCACAGTAGGAACAACCAAAATTGAACAAACCACTAACTACACATACTTGGGCTTAAAAATCAGTTCTACGGGAAACTTCAAACTGGCTGTGAATGAACTGAAAGAGAAAGCAAGAAGGGCTTTCTATGCCATCAAAAAATCAATCCAAATAGAAATCCCAATTAGCATTTGGCTCAAAATTTTCAAATCAGTAATTGAACCAATTGCACTCTATGGCAGTGAGGTATGGGGACCGCTAACTCAACAAGAATTTGCAAAATGGGACAAACACCCAATTGAGATCCTACATGCAGAATTCTGTAAAAGTATCCTCCGGACTCAAAGGAAAACAGTAAACAATGCATGCAGGGCGGAACTAGGCCAATATCCATTAATAATCACTATCCAAAAAAGAGCCACCAAATTTTGGAATCACCTACAAATGAGCAATCCCCAATGCTATCACTACGACGCCCTGAAATGCCAAGAGCTGACCATAAAGAAGAATACCCTCAGTCAATTAGTCCTGGGACTCAGTGAAGTAACTACTAACAATACTAACAATAACCAGCCCCAGGACAGTGACAGGGTAACACAAAGAATTCGACCCAACACAATCGTCGCTAAGCAAAAGGAAAAATATCTGACATATTGGGCAGAAACAACAAAAACCCAAAGCAAACTCAATTGCTACTTGGCCCTAAACAGACAATACAACATAGCTGATTACCTGACCATGGTAAAGGATAACAAACTGAGAAGAACCTTGACAAGGTACAGACTTAGCGAACATAGCCTAGCGATCGAAAAAGGCAGACACAGGCAGACCAGGCTGCCAAGAGAGGACAGGATATGCTCTCACTGCAGTCAGGGAGTGGTGGAGACAGAGATGCACTTCCTCACAGCTTGTGGAAAATATCAGGGCATCAGGGAGAATTTCTACCAAAAATTCTCACAAATATGCCCTGATTTCAGAAATCTGAATGACAACCAAAAACTCCCATTCCTACTGGGAGAGGAGAGAAGCTGTATAACACTGGCGGCGCACTATGTTACAGCTTGCCATGAACAGAGGGACAACCAGTAAACTAAGAAAAAAATATATATAAACAATGCGAATGTATATTTATACACTCAGGGATATACCTGTTTATACACTGTATGAATAGAACTGCGTTTATGTGCTAAACCATAAATGTATTTTGATGCTTTGGCAACATAAGATGTAACTTATCATGCCAATAAAGCGATTTAAATTGTAAAAAAAAAAAAAATTGGATGGGGGTGATACATACATCAGCATGTAGGTGAATGTACCATTGCTCTCACCTTTTCTGCCCAGGTTGGGTCATTGTACCACTTCCTACATTGTATCCAGGAGTGTGGCACTATGCTCCTACTGCTGACCTCCCCCGCTACCTCCAACCATGCCTTCTTGGTATCCCTAGCTGGCTTCTTCCTCCTGTCGCTAGGGAATAGAACATCCCTCCGGGTCCCCTGTAGCACATCCAGAGAGGCGTCACGGAACCGATCTGCAGCCTTTGACATGCTTGACTTCATTCTCCCACTTCCTTCCCTTTTGCTCCCAACCCCAAACCCCTTCAAATTGCCTGTTTGGAGTTTCCCTTTAAATACTGGAGTTGAAATCACGTCATGCGGTTCCACATCACGCCTGCTGATGTTAATTGGTCGAGAAACCCATAAATAATATGGTCATTCAGTGGCTGGGTTAAAAAGCCACTGACAGACGCACTCACTGACTTTCGGGTCTTCCGCACGCTGCCAGAAATTCCCGCTCCCAGTGCGTCCCGAACTTAAAATACAGCCAATTGGATACGGCCTGAAAACGGCTTGGGTATTGCGAAGCACGATTACCATGTGCCTGTTGAGTCTGATGCAGGCAGCAGGCAAACTTCATGCTGTCTGCTAACTAAAATGATTGCAGTGGTCAGGAAGCATTAAACGCGCTGTTCAGTGGCTCAGTGCCTCAGCAGGGGCCCAAATGTGTGCGAGGCTAGCACCAATTAAAGCTAGCCTGCGCTTCTTAAAGGCAGCCTGCATGTCTTCTGGCTTCAGCAGGTGGTGGAAGTGGCTGGGAAACAGACTGAGGAGCAAAGAACTGGATGCTGGCGCAACATGGCACAGAGAGAGAGAGCTCTCAGATTGTCAGACGCAGCATTGGAGGCCTTGGTGCGGGAGGAGCGCATGAGACGAGTGATCCTCTATTAACAGGGGGCCAGCAGGCCCGGCAGGCAAACCGTGAGGGCATTGGGACCAGATAGCCGGCACTGACAGTGCGAGCAGTGTAGCCCCGAGGATCTGCATGCAGTGCCACAAGAAGTTTAATGACCTCACACAAGTGGTCAAGTTCAGTGAATTCATCTTCAAATGCCATATCCCACAAACTGCACCACTAGCCTCAGACACTGCTCAATTCACCAAATCCCCATTACTCCCCTACCAATAATCTGTATCAGTCCCGACTCATACCTCACATTCATCTACTCCAACCCACCATAACACACTTCCCACTGCTGCAAACCTCACACCCTCATCTCACAGCTTGCACACACTGCCATGACAGCCACATCAGCCAAACACAGTGAACCACACTCACTGACACACTTCACTCTCTCTTGCAGGAGAAGGTGGCGCACAATTGGAGGCAGCTGCAGCGAGCTGGAGAAGGACAGCCATGCCTCCATATCCTGACGCCCGCTCGAGGAGAAGGTGCCCGGCATAATTGGAGTGGCCATGAGTGAGGCCGTGGCCAGCGGCAGCGCTAATACCATTGAAGATGACGGTATGCTCATGCCTAATTCTTCGTCTCACATCCCACTTGCCCCACATCCCACAATCTCTTCTGTCTTACGAGCTGTAAATGGTGTAATCATGCGCCTCTTCCTTTCCGCCCATCTCCCCCTCACCATAACAACACCCTTGTGCCTTTCTCATTTCAGAGACCCAAGAAGTCCAACCTGGCCAGCCAGTGGTGCAAGAGGAAGAGGAAGAGGAGAGTGATGATGAAGAAAAATCACCGTCACTCGATCTGACCCTCGCAGCCACCAGCTCAGCTACCGGCACTGGGCGGACTTTAGAGGATAGCTTAGAGGTGGGATCTGTAGGGTTCTCAAAATTCCCACATTCCCCAGAGTTATTAATAAAGGGACCCTGAAGGAGGAAGTTATAAGGGAACCCTAAACAAAATGGCTTCTGGACCTCGTGGCAGAAGCCTGCAAGATTGAAGAAGAGCAGGGCCCTGCAAAAACGGCAGGGCAGATGACATGCCTGGGTCTGTGAGGGACTTGTTATTTCTGAAGCCAGACATTAGATAATGCAGAATACGCATTCTTTGTTTTGAAACCAATCAGCTCAGGAAAGACTTAATCTTCAACCCATCAAACCTTTTGCATAAATTGTAGTGTATGTAACCTGTACCACCTTAAGAGGATACCTTAAGGTGATGGACTACTTTTTGATGGCTCCTGTACATTGTAGTACCGGTGGTGACCACACCGGTATATAAACCCTGCGAAGCAAAGTGTATCCCAGTTCAGCCCTGACCCTCAATCACTGAAGACCTGTTTACTTACTTCTGTAGTCTGTGTCCTGTTATTCAGTATAACTGCAATTGAAACCACAGACTCAACATAAATAATCGGTTACAGTTCGAAGTAGCCACCAAGCCAGGAAAACGCCGATTAACATTATGAATAACAAACACCGAGACATTAAGGAACATTTAACAATGGGGCAACCACCCAAAAAGCAGTTAAAGTGAATGACTATAATCACTTTAACGAGCCCGCCAAAATTAGACAAAGAACTAACCCTGATTTGGCGCGCAGATAATGAACCTCCGAAATAGGCCTACCGGTAACCAAAAAAAGGGGACTCGAGACAGGACTCGAAACAGACAGGACACACGGGGCAGCAATTGGGCAGGTGTGATGAGGCGAACGGCAAGGCCGATAAGCAGAGAAGGGCAGCGTAGAGAAGCATTGGGGACAAGCGGCACACACCCTGGTCCAGGCATAAGCTGACGTTCGAAGCAGGGGTAGAAGAAGAAGCCGACGACCACGAGCACCGCGGTAACAAAAGGGCCGGGTAAACTATACCTTCGGATCATTACCACTGTACAGGTAACGATCTAGGCCACCATGACCAAGCCAACACCGAACCCCAACCGCGACAAAACTTCGACAACCCGACCACCACCAGAAGAACAAAATCCAAAGTTTCCATTCTGCAAGGTAAAGTACCCAACAAAGACTTTACTCCCTATCTCTAACGGAGGAAAAGAGGGTACTTTATTCAAACGACTCCACCGCTGCACCCTGGGACCAGGTGATGACGGCAGGCCCCAAAGGACACCAAGAGCAAACACCAAAACCGCGACCGGCCCAATCGACAGGATCCGACCTGTTCAGAAACCCTTATTGATGAGCATGATCCCAGGCCCCTCACAGCACAATTAGTTAGATATTGGGGGTGGGACAAGGGTAAGGGGATTAATACTGTGATTTTTCCCTCGATGTGCCGTGAGTTCCCCATTCCTAATTAAGTGTACTCTTGTAAGCCTGTAACTATTCCAGTAATTTCCAGTGTTGTAATTTTATTCTGCCTTTTAATAAAAATACGGTTTTCTTGTACTAAACCAGTTGTCTACTCCAATTCTGTATCGCCGCCTGTACCTAAGTCCGGTGTCTAGACCCCAGGGGTGTGGGAACGATTTGAACTGCTCGAGACCTCAGTCAGAGGCGAGCTGACTGCACACACACCACCCCCTACAGATCGACACGTGGTGAGTCACCGGGCACGAGTGGGGTGCAGCCAGGGCAGGGGGAAAGGGTAGCGCAGGTGCCAACGCCCTGGAGGGTGAGATCGCACACGAGTTCTGCTGCACAGGACACAGATGTGCAGAAGGACAGTGTCAGTATCTGAGCTGGTGGCTGCTGTGTGTGATTGAGTGACGGAGTTTCTTCATCATCACTGTCTTCTTCCTCTTCCACCTGTTGCTCTATCTACAGGGGGCCAGCAGTACAAGCCTTGATTTTGTGCTCAAGTTCTAAAGTGGAGTTTGAAGCCACAACCTTCTGACTGAGAGATGAGAGTGTTACAACTGAGCCAAGGCAGACACCTCATACAACAACAATCAGCACAACAACTGCATTTATAGAGCACCGTTAACATAGAAAAACATCCCAAGTTGCTTTACAGAGGAGTAATCAGGAAAAACTGAACCTGAGTTAAAGAAGGAGAAATTCAGAGGAGTGATGAAAAGCTTGGTCAAAGAGGTGGATTTTCAAGAAGGTGTAAAAGAGGAGAGGGAGGTAGAGAGGCGAAGGGTTTAAGGGAAGTGTTGCGTTTCCAAAGATAATCCAGAGACCGTCAGTGATTTCAGTTCATGCTGCTTTTAATATGGCTGCCACACACACACACTTCCAGGCACAAGCAATCAAATACCTATACACAATACAATGATCACAGCACTATCAAACTCCATGTGCTCAGGCCAAGGCAATCGAGTACCTATCACCAAATGTCAGACATAACATTTCCTCCCCCCTCACAGAATTTCAAACATGAAATGTAGTGACAAAGTCCTGTAGGTGGCATGGGCGAGAACGTGTACGAACAGGCCGAGGTGTGGACTGGTGAGGAGCAGGCTGAGGCACAACATCTGCTTGAGGGTTGGCTGGCTGAGCCACATGTGCATCCCGCCACTCTGGGGGTAAAGCTTGGGGGTTAGGTCCGTATAATCCCGCATCAGGGGGTGCTGACACCTTCCGAAGGCGGCTGGCATGCCACCGAGAGCCGTCAGTGAGGCAGAAAGTGGCTGGTCCAAGTTGGCGGCTGATTTGGAGAGGGGAGGACCAGAATGAGGCCATCTTATTATTGCGGTGAGGCCTGCGGACTCTGACCCAATCGGAGACTGAGATGTTGGGAGCCTTGGCCCTCTTTGACTGGTCGAAGCGGAGTTTCATCTTCTCCTGCTGTCTAGCGACTGTGGCTTGAGCCGGTGGAGCAGGGCTCTGAGCTAGCGAGGGGCGGAGCCTGCCAAGGGGCAGCATGAGCTCACGGCCTAGCATGAGGGATGCGGGTGAGACCCCTGTAGTGGAATGCTGGGAGGCTCTGTAGTGCAGCAGTGTGTGGAGGAGGGCCTTGTCAAACGCACACCCCTGGGATAGGTGTGCTCTGAGGCCATTTTTCAGTGTCTGGTTAAAACGCTCCACCCCCCCCCCATTTGACTCGGGGTGGTAGTACGCTGTGCGTATGTGACGGATGCGCTTGCTCTCAAGGTAAGAGGAGAGTTCCGAAGAGACCATTTGGGGCCATTGTCTGTGGTGATGGCCTTTGGATGCCCCCAGCGGGAGAAGAGGGACTCAAGGATATCAATGATGACCCGAGAGGTGACGGAGCCCATGGCAGTGACCTCTGGCCCTTTTGAGTGCAGGCCATAGGTCACCACTAGGAACCGTTGATGGTGGGGGACACCATGGATCTCCCCGCAGACATCCAGCTGCAGGTGCTCCCAGGGCTGAGAGGGCCAGGCAAGGGGTTGCAGGGGTGGGGGAGCTTGGTGGCCAGTCTTGCCACTTACAAGGCAGGCTGCACAGTCCTTGACCAGGGCCTCGATTTCCCTGTCGATACCCGGCCATCACACTAGGTCTCGGCATCGTTGTTTGAGCTTCACTATACCCAAGTGGCCCTCATGCGCCATGGATAAAACACGCGCACGAAGGGCACTTGGGACCACAGTGCAGAGCCCACGTGCAACACAGGAGTCATTCCAGCAGGAGAGCTCCTCTTTAACTCTGGAGTAGGCAGACAGTTCCTCAGGCACCTTGCGAGGCCAGCCATCTCTGATGAAGGTGCACAGCTGGGAGAGGGCCGGATCCTGTCCAGAGGCCTCTTTGAGCTCCTGGAGAGAGACTGTGGTTTGGAGAGGCGTGTGCAGCATCTGGACGATATCCTGTTCCACTTGTTCAGACCCGACGAGTGGGGCTGGGGCAGAGACAGTGCGGGAGAGCAGATCTGCAACAACATTGTCACGTCCTGGTGTGAACTGGAGACGGAAATTGTATTGGCGGAGGCGGTCAGACCAGCGGTGTAGTTGCAGTGGTCTGTGGCCCGTGCCGGATGTCGACAGCAGGGCAGTGAGAGCCTGGTGATCGGTTCGCAGGGTGAAGGCACGGCCATACGAGTGCAGGTGCAACCGCTCACATGCCCAGACGCACGCCAGCGCCTCACGCTCGCCGACTGAGTACTTCTGTTCGGTGGGGCTAAGGGCTCAGGAGGCAAAGGCGATTGGTTTCTCCACTCCATTCTGTATCTGCGATAACACCGCCCCCACAGCTGCAGCGGACGCGTCGCAGGCGACGAGGGTGGGGCTGGTGACGTCAAAGTGAGCCAACACTGGAGGCAACGTGAGCTGCGATTTGAGGAGGCGAACAGCTTCCATACAGGCTTGTGACCACACCCTGGGCTCATCCTTTTGCAGGAGCTGGCGCAGTGGGGCTGTGGTGGCTGAGTACTGGGGCAAAAACTTCAGGTAGTAGCCAGTCATGCCAAGGAAGGAGGCAACCTGTGCTGCAGAGCTGGGTTCTGGGATGCTGTGAATGGCATCCACGTTTGACTGGAGTGGGGATATACCGTCAGCCGACAACCGAAACCCCACAAATTCGATCTCTGAAACAGCAAAGACACACTTTTCGCCATTCAGTGGGAGCTTGTGTTTTGCTGGAGCTGTGAAAACTCTGTGAAGGCGTTCGTCGTGAGTGGAGGTCGAGGGCCCATGCACGACGATGTCATCCAGGTAGATGGCCACCCCAGGAATGTCCGCGAGCACAGAGGCCATCACCTTTTGGAAGCAGCTGGGTGCAGAGCTAAGTCCAAATGGCATCCTGGTGTACCGAAAGACACCAGCATGTGTCACAAAAGCAGTGAGGGCCCTGCTGCTGGGGTGGAGGGGAACCTGTAGATAGCCCTGTTGAAGGTCCAGTTTCGAGAACAGGATGGAACCATAGAACTGCGCTGTGAGTTCCTCTGACGCGGGCAGTGGATACTTGTCAGGGATTACGGCCTTATTCACTGCTCGAAGATCGACACAGACGCATAGACCACCTGACTTTTTCATTGCGTCCACCAGGTTGGAGACCCATGGGGAGGCATCAACTAGTTCGATGATGCCAGCTTCCAGTAGCTGCTTTAGTTCAGCTGTGACCCCGTCACGGAGAGCAAGCGGGGTGCGGCGCAGTGGCTGAATGACAGGAGTAACGGTGGAGTCAACCATGGGCTGGTGGGTGAAGGCAGTCAGGCAGCCCAGACCCTCGAAGAGTGCTGGCCATGTTTGGCACCACGGTGAGGCGACGTGCAGAATCGCAGACCCGCCGGTGTCCAAGAGAGAAAAACCCAGGTCAGTGAAAAGATCCAGTCCAATCAGGTTAGCTCCTTGGCGTGCCACATGAAAACAAAAATCTGGCAAAACTTTTGTTCCATAGCGTACTGTGAGGTTGACTGAGCCCACTAGTCCAATTTTCAAATTACCATACCCGCAAAGGGTAGTGGAGGGCGCAGAGAGTGGCAGGCAGCTGAAAAAGCGTTTGAATGTGTCCACATTCAGCAGTGAGACGCTGGCACCGGTATCCAACAACAGCGGGATGCACACATCATTCAGGTTAATTGTGCATGATTTGAAAGCCACTACTGGCCCAGAGCTCACGTTGTGAATTATAGTGCTTGAAGACTGAGAGTCTTCATTTGTAGCAACCGGGGCAGAGCGACAGACATTGGCAAAGTGATTTTGTTTTCCACACTTGCGACAGGCTTGGCCGCACGCGGGGCAATTCTGCGCTATGGTAGCATGTGAACGAGATCCGCAGTTTCCACACTGTTGCTGCGGTAGCGCGCGGTGCTGCCGTCGCGCGAGCATTACCGTGTCAGAGCTGTCGGGGCCGAGGGCGCTGTCACTGTGTGTGTGTGCTAGTTTCGCTGCACATTCGGCTGCAGACTCCACTTGAAAGGCAATGTTGACTGCCTGTGACAACGACAGATCGTCGGACTCGAGTAACAGTCTTTCACGCACTCTCACGTTGTTTGTGTGCTCTATTAGTTGATCACGCACCATCTCATCTTGTAATGCACCGAACTTGCACGAGCTATCTAACCCCCTCAAATTAGCCATGTATTGATGCACTGACTCGCCGAGGAGTTGGTGACGTTGTCTAAAAATGAATCGCCGCAGGAGGGCACTTTGTGGGGCAGAGAAGTGTGTGCTTAACAGACCCACAGCCTCATCATATGTTTGGATTGAGTCTGCTGTGCATAATGTCCCAAGAACACGCTGGCCCTCCGCTCCCAAGCCTTTTTCCGAGCCGCACTCACAGTTTCTAGTCCAAGAGCAATGAGGTAGGTTTCAAAGGACTGTAACCAGCGAACCCATGGGATCGGGGGCTCACCGGGTAGTGCAAGGAAGGAAGGAGCTGGTGGAAGAGAGATTTCAGCCATCCTCGTCGCCAAGTGTTGCGTTATCAAAGATAATCCAGAGACCGTCAGTGAGTTCAGTTCATGCTGCTTTTAATATGGCTGCCACACACACACACGTCCAGGCACAAGCAATCGAATACCTACACACAATACAATGATCACAGCACTATCAAACTCCATGTGCTCAAGCCAAGGCAATCGAGTACCTACCACCAAATGTCAGACATAACAGGAAGGAATTCCAGAGTGTGGGGAATGGTGACTGAAGGCTCGGCCACCAATGGTGGTTCTAATGGAGAGGTGTGCACAAAAGACCAGAGTCAGAGAAAAGGACAATTCTGGGGTGGGCTGGGAGGGTTGTATGAGATTACAGAGATAGGGACTGGTGAATCTGCAAAGGGATTAAAACATGGGGGATGGTCATTTTCAATTTGAGTCATCGGAGGACCAGAGGCCAATGTAGGTCAACAGGGACAGGGGTGATAGGTGCCTGGGACTTGGTGCGAGTTACGAGATGGGCTGCAGAGTTTTGGATGAGTTAATGTTTGTAGAACGTGGAGGACGGGAGGCCGACTGGGGGAGCATTGGAATAACTAGGTCTGGAAGTGACAAATGCATAGACCCTCTTTAAAGCCCATCTCTTTGGCCATCTTCTTTATGTCTCTGTGCGACACCTTGGGACAGTGTTCTGTTATGGGTGGTGTATAAATGCAAGCTGTGGTTCCAACACACGGGTATCCACAGGTATCACCATCTACAATGTACAGGGCCTTTATGATTACTGAGCTCATTACACAATGAGGTTACAAAAAGTTTATAGTTTTAATACCTAAGCTCCTCGATCTGCATAGCAGAGAAAATAAGGAGCGTTTTTTAACCCTGTCCGTATAAAATACACGAGGCAAATACACAAAAACTGTCTAAAAATTACTGACATTTAATATTGAATTGAAAGGACACGGCCCATAGAAACTTCAATACCATAGATGAAACTACCTATGTTTGATGGATCAATAATAGTCCTCTAACAGGGTCACATACAACTATATTTTCGATGGAATGTATCCTTTGAGACAGTGTAAGCTCCAGTTAATTATATTTTATTCCATGATAAGCAGGTGAGATTTCACATGATTGTCTCCACTTGTTTGTTCAATGAACTGTAATTAATATTAATAATGATGTAACTGAATGATCTCACTGGAGATTTCCCTCCTGTATAAATACAAGGCCCCTCTCGATGTATCGTGTAATCCGGCAGAGCTGTTCCTTCCGGCACCAACAGAAACCATCACGTCTCACAGAAAATGCGTGAACCAACAATACTCCATCAGGTAGAAGACATTTACTACCCTGTTCTTGCAGTTACTGGAATTCTTGGTAAGCCAATGAACCATTTAATATAAGCAAACGACATGTTTTTTGAAATGTATTATTTTTTTGATTTTTAAAATCCTCTTTAAAACCTTATTTTGGCGATAACGCATTTCAGTTATTAGGTAAAATGCCAGGCTTAATTTTTCAAGAAGCATTTTGAGTGATTCGATTGTTTCATCAACAAACCAGAAAAGGCAACTGTTTACATAGGGAAACGTGATTATAAATGTTTACATATGAAGTTTCAATATTAAATGTTGGCATAAAAGCCTTGCCAAAAATAGTGACGTAAGGAAGTGAAGGATTGTGGACAGCACATGGCACCATACCCAGGACTGTTAATTATATATATTCCCCTAATTGTGGACATACGTTGAGCTGGTGGACTTTCCCTCTCCTAACTGGCCCACCAGGGCTGCCTCTCCTCAGCTGTCAGAACATAAGAACATAAGAAATAGGAGCAGCAGCAGATCATACAACCCCTTGAGCCTGCTCCGCCATTCAATAAGATCATGGCTGATCTTCTACATTAGTTTCTCTTTCCCTGTATCCTCACATCCCTTGATTCCCCTAGTGCCCAAAAATCTATCGATCTCAGTCTTAAATATATTCAATGACTGAGCTTCCACAGTCCTCTGGGAAAGAGAATTCCAAAGATTCATAATCCTCTGATTGAAGAAATTTCTCCTCATCACAGCCTAAATGGCTGACCCATATTCTGGGACTGTGACTCCTAGTATAAGACTCCCCAGACAGGGGAAACATCCTCCCAGCATCTATCCTGTCAATCTCCTTAAGAATGTTATATGTTTCAATTAGATCACCTCTCATTCTTCTAAATTCTAGGGAATATAGGCCTAGTCTACTCAATCTCTCCTCATAGGGCAATCCCCCATCCCAGGAATCAGTCTCGTGGACCTTCGCTGCACTCCCTCTAATGCAAGTTTATCATTCCTTAGGTAAGGAGACCAAAACTGTACACAATACTCCAGGTGTGGTCTCATCAGAGCCATATATAATTGCAACAAGACTTTGTTACTCTTGTACGCTGATCAACTTGAAATAAATGCTAGCACATCATTTGTTTTCCTAATTGCTTGCTGTATCTGCATGTTAAATTCCGGTGATTTGTGTACAAGGACACCCAAATCCCTCTGAATAACAACATTTACTAGTTTTGCTCCTTTAAAAAAAATCTGCTTTTCTATTCTTCCTAGCAAAGTGGATAATTTCACATTTTCCCATGGTATTTTCCATCTGCCAGCTTCTTGCCCAATCATTTAACTTGCCTATATCCCTTTGCAGACTCTGTGTCCTCCTCACAGCTTACTTTCCCACCTAGCTTTGTATCATCAGCAAACTTGGTACATTGCACTCGGTTCTCTCATCTAAATCATTAATATAGATTGTAAATAGCTGAGGCCCAAGCATTGATCCTTACTGTACCCCACTACAGCCTGCCAACCGGAACATGAACCGTTTATTCTGAATCTCTGTTTTCTGTCTGTTAACCAATCCTCAATCTATGCTAGTGTATATCACCCCCAATCCCATGAGCCCCAATCTTGTGTAACAACCTCTTGTGTGGCACTTTATCGAATGCCTTCTGAAAACCCAAATATTCTACATCCACTGGTTCCCCCTTATCTAACCTGTCAGTTATACCATCAAAAAATTCTAATTGATTTGTCAAACACTATTTCCCTTTCATAAAACCATGTTGACTCTGTCTAATTGTATTATGATTTTCTAAGTTCTCAGTTAACTAGTCTCTAATAATAGATGCTAGAATTTTCCTGACAACTGTTGTCAGGCTAACTGGCCTATAATTCATTGTTTTCTCTCTCACTCCTTTCTTGAACAACAGGGCTATTTGTTATCTTCCAATCCAACAACAACAACAACTTGTATTTATATAGCACCTTTAAAGTAGTAAAACGTCCCAAGGTGCTTCACAGGAGTGTAATCAGGCAATAATTGACACCGAGCCACATAAGGAGAAATTAGGGCAGGAGACCCAAAGCTTTGTCAAAGAGGTAGGTTTTAAGGAGCATCTTATAGGAGGAAAGAGAGGTGGAGAGCTTTAGCGAGGGAATTCCAGAGCTTAGGGCCTAGGCAACACAAGGCATGGCCACCAAAGTTTGGGCGATTATAATCAGGGATGCTCAAGAGGGCAGAATTAGAGGAGTGCAGATATCTCAGTGGTTGTGGGGCTGAAGGAGATTACAGAGATAGGGAGGGGCGAGGCCATGGAAGGATTGAAAACATGGATGAAAATTTTGAAATTGAGGCGTTGCTTAAACGGGAGCCAATGTAGGTCAGCGACCACAGGGGTGATGGGTGAATGGGACTTGGTGCAAGTTAGGACACGAGCTACCGAGTTTTGGATCACTTCAAGTTTACTTAGGATAGAACGTGGGCGGGCAGCCAGGAGTGCGTTGGAATAGTCAAGTCTAGAGGGAACAAAGGCATGGATGAGGGTTTCAGCAGCGGATGAGCTGAGACAAGGGCGGAGACGGGCGATGTTACAGAGCAGGAAATAGGCAGTCTTAGTTATGCTGCAGATGTGTGGTCAGAAGCTCATTTCAGGCTCAAATATGACACCAAGGCTGTACACAGTGTGGTTCAGCCTGTGACCGATGTTAGGGAGAGGGATGGAGTCAGTTGCTAAGGAACAGAGTTTGTGGCGGGGACTGAAAACAATGGCTTCGGTGCATATCCAAGTGCTTTATAAATGTGATGAAGGTTTCTGCCTCTACCACCCTTTCAGGCAGTGAGATCCAGGCCCCCACCACCCGCTGGGTGAAAACATTTCTCCTCCAATCCCCTCTAAACCTCCAACCAATTATTTAAATTTAACCCCAGCCTATCCAATCTTTCCTCATAGCTAAATTTCCTCAGCCCAGGAAACATCCTCATAAATCTTCTCTGCACCCCCTCTAGTGCAATCACATCCTTCCTGTAATGTGGTGAGAAGCACGCAGTATTCCAGCTGTGGCCTAACTAGTGTTTTATACAGTTCAAGTATAACCTCCCTGCTCTTATATTCTATGCCTCACCCAATAAAGGCAAGTATCCCGTATGCCCTCTTTACCACCCCATCTACCTGCCCTGCTACTTTCAGAGATCTGTGGACATGCACTCCAAGGTCCCTCTGATCTTCTGCACATCTCAGTGTCCTACCATTTATTGTGTATTCCCTTGCCTTGTTAGGTGTGCCTCAATGAATCCGAGACTCAACGTTAACGGAGCAAAGCAAGGCTTTTATTAACTTAGAAAGTAATACACAGTGGAGAAGTGTCTCTCATCCAGAGATCTGCTGTACTGCCTGTGAGACACGCTGGGGCCTGCTTAAGTAGGGGCCAGGTATGGGCGGAGCCCTACACACAATACAATACAGGTAAGGAAATGAAACTGAAACTAAACTCCCCTGCTTGTCACAGTCACAGGCACAATCAAACAGTGCCTGATGAATGGCATATTTCATCACACTCACATTTCTCCAGATTGAATTCCATTTGCCACTGTTCTGCCCACCTGACCAGTCCATTGATATCTTCCTGCAGTCTGCAGATTTCTTCTTCATTATCAACCACACGGCCAATTTTTGTATCATCTGCAAACTTCTTAATCATACTTCCTACATTCAAGTTCAAATCATTGATATATACCACAAAAAGCAAAGGACCCAGTACTGAGCCCTGCGGAACCCCACTGGAAACAGCCTTCCAGTCACAAAACAACCTTCGACCATTACCTTTTGTTTCCTGCCTCTGAGCCAATTTTGGATCCAACTTGTCACTTTGCCTTTGATCTCACGGGCCTTTACATTTGTGACCAGTCTGCCTTATCAAAAGCCTTGCTAAAATCCATAGAGACTACATCAAATGCACAACCCTCTTCAACCCTCCTTGTTACCTCCTCAAAAAATTCAATCAAGTTAGTCAGACACGACATTCCCTTAACAAATCCATGCTAACTGTCCCTGATTAATCCTTATCTTTCTAAAAGAAGATTTATCCTGTCCCTCAGAATTTTTTCCAATAATTTTCCCACCACCGAGGTTAGGCTGACTGGTCTGTAATTACTCGGTCTATCCCTTTCTCTCTTTTTAAACAACGGTACCACGTTAGCAGTCCTCCAGTCATCTGGCACCACACCTGTAGCCAGAGAGGATTGGAAAATGATGGTCAGAGCCTCTGCTATTTCCTCTCTTACTTCTCTTAACAGTGTACATGTGGAAACTGAGGCTGTGTTTTCAGATGACGTCGCCAAGTGGCAACATGTAGATGAGAAATAGGGGCGGAACAAGGATAGATCCTTCGGGGACACCAGAGGTAACTATGCAGGAACGGGAAGAGAAGCCATTGCAGGTGATTCTCTGGCTACGATTAGGTAGATAAACATGGAACCAGGCGAGTGCAGTCCCACCTAGCTGGACGACGAGGGAGTGGCATTGGAGAAGGATGGAGTGGTCAACCATGCCAAAGGCTGCAGATAAGTCAAGAAGGACGAGGAGGAATAGTTTACCTTTGTCACAGTGACAGTCACAAAGGATGTCATTTGTGACTTTGAAGAGAGAGGTTTCGGTACTGTTGAGGGATTCAAACATGGAGTTGCAGGAAACATGGGCACAAATTTGGGAGGTGACAACACATTCAAGGACTTTGGAGAGGAAGGGGAGGTTGGAGATGGGGCAGTAGTTTGCAAAGACGGAGGGGTCAAGGATTTCTTTTTGAGAAGAAGGGTGATGACAGCAGATTTGAGGGAGAGGGGGACAGTACCTGAGGAGAGAGAACAGTTAACAATGTCAGCTAACATGCGAGCCAGAAAAGGAAGTTGGGTGGTTAGCAGTTTGGTGGGAATAGGGTTGAGGGAGCAGGAAGTGGGTCTCATGGACAAGATGAGAGCGGAAAGGTCATGAGGGGAGATCAGAGAGAAATTGGAGAAAGATGCGAGTTCAGGGCTAGGGCAGGGGGGAACCTTAGAGGAAGTTTGGCCCGGTGGGCTAGGGGAAGGAAGGGATGTGGCAGAGGCAGCTGAATGGATAGTCTCAATCTTAGAGACCAAGAAGTCTATGAGCTCCTCACACTTGTTGTCGGAGATGAGGGTAGTGGAGACAGGGGAGAGGGGTTTAAAGAGACGGGTAGCAGTGGAGAATAGAAGCCAGGGTTTATCTTTGCATTCCAGAATGATTCTGGAATAGTGAGCAATTTTAGCAGATGTGAGCAGGACCTGATAATGCTTTATGTGGTCCAGCCAGATCTGGCGGTGAATGGCTGAACCAGTTGTCCATCATATCCGTTCAACTCTGCCTCCCTTGGACTTCAGGGAGCGAGGATGAGGGCCGTACCAGGGGGAACAGCCAGGGTGAGAGAGAGTAATTGTTTTAGTAGGGACTAAGGCATCAATGGTGGTGGTGAAGGTGTGGTTGAGCAGATCAGTAGCTGCAGAAATGTCATGCTGAATGGAGGGCCAAAGGCTGGACAGTTGGGATTTCATAAGTGCAGTTGTAAGACAGTTGGGAGAGTGATTTTTCCTGGGCAGACACTGCAGGAAGTAGGGTTGTGGGGGGCAGGGGGTGGTGGAAGTGGGAAGTGGTCAGAGATGGCCTTATCTACAATTGACATGATAGGAGTAGCAAGGCCACGAGAAACGGCCAAGGGCGTGGCTGTGAATATGGGTTGGGGTGTTTACATGGAGGGAGAGATTAAGGAGGATAGGTTGCTAGTGAACTCAGAGGAGAGAGAGCATAATGAGTTGAGATGGAGGTTGAAATCAGGCATGGCTACCCCTGGACAAATCCAATTCCAGATATGGATCCCATTTAGCCATCCACGGGGATTCTACAATCTAGTGAATTCTGGAAGATCAAAACCAATGCATCCACTATCTCTGCAGCCACCTCTTTTAAAACCCTAGGATGTAGGCCATCAGGTCCAGGGGATTTGACGGCTTTGTCAGAACCTGTCCGATTTCATAACCAGAGTTCATCAACCATCAGCCCCTTTTTCCATCGCCTCATCTTCCTGCTCCCCTCACACACGCTCAACTCTGTCACTACAGCAAAACCTGAATTAATTCTGAACTTCATCTTCTTCAGTACTTACTGTGCCCTCATCTGCTCTTTTTCCTGACCTTTGCTCTCTGCTATTTGTTATGATTCATGCAATTTGTTCATTTACTAATTTCCAAAATAATTATTGATATTTGAAATATATCTCTGGAACAAAACGCTGACACAGTTATAAAGATTTCAATTGCCTTGATATCGTAGTCAGTGAAACATTCAAGTGGTAAATGCCGCACAAAGTCATCTCAAACTAATGCTTTCTTTTGGATCCCTATCCGTAATTCCCATGCTCTCTGGGATTGCTATCTATAATCCCCACTTTCTCGGTGATTCCTATCCATAATTCCCATGCTCTCTGGGATTGCTATCTATAATTCCCACTTTCTCGGTGATCTCTATGCATAATTCCCATGCTCTCTGTGATTCCTATCCATAATTCCCATGCTCTCTGGAATTGCTATCTCTAATTCCCATGCTCTCTGTGATTCCTATCTTAAATTCCCATACTCTCTGGAATTGCTATCTATAATTCCCATGCTCTCTGTGATTCCTATCCATAATTGCCATGCTCTCTGGGATTGCTATCTCTAATTCCCACATTCTCTGTGATTCTTATCTCTAATTCCCATGCTCTCTGGGATCCCTATCTGTAACTGCCTCACTCTCTGGGATCCCTATCTGGAATTGGATTTGTTCAGTGATAGTCATGCCTGACCTAATTGAAACTTTTGAGGAAGTAACTAACCTGGTCCATAAGTGAGTCTCAGCTTTTCACTATCTCTATTAATGACTTGGATGAAGGAATAGAAAGTTATATATCTGAGTTTGCTGATGGCACTAAGTTAGATTTGAGCAGAAAGTTGCAAAGGGACATTGGGCCTGAACTTGCAGTCGGATGCCCCCGAACCGCAATAAAACTAGGCACCTAACTGATGGTCCTGGATCCACAGAGACTCGTGCTCCTGGGCCTCTTCGCATATGCATGCCTAGAGGCCCACATATCCCAGGGACACAGGCGGTTCGTAAGCATCCCTGGGATCACGTGGACCGGCCCAACCAATCAGAAAGGGGATTCCCATTCTGCTTATGGGGATTCCTTTTACGTACGGAATCCCCAAAAGCTTAATAGGAATCACCCAAAACACATGTACACAACACTGAAATTTAAAAAATCATTACATGTTTTAAACTAATGAAAATACAACTTAATTAAACATTTAAAACAAAAATTAAATTTTTTGAAAAGAAAGTAAAGACTTTTCAAGGGGCCGAAAGTTACACGAGTTTATTTTACAGGTTTAAGAATGTTAAACGATTTTTTTAATGTTATTTTACTATTTATTTAAACCCTTACGCTGGTAAAAGAAGGCCTTATGTCTGCTTTTACCAGGCGTAAGAGTTTCATGGGCATTCGCTGGGCAGTAGTTGGGCAAATAGCCCAACTCTCCACCAGCGAATGTCCATTTCCCGGGCATGCGGTGGATCAGTCAAGAAGAGTCTCGACAGGCAACAAGTTCCGGGTTTTCATGCATTGACTTCGCGTGTGGAAACCCGGAACTTGCGAGGCACTTACGGCCGCATATGCACCGCGTACTCGGTCATCAGCCCCGGAAAATCTGGCCCAATTGATTGATTACGTGAGTGGGCAAAACTGTGACTGTTGTGCCTCAAGGGGTTTTGTACCCTTACCTATATAACAATTAAGAAGGACCCCGGGGTGGAGAGTTTAGTTAATGGCCATTTTATTTACAATGTGCTTCTTCACTCAATGCACTACATTTCCCATAGTGCATTGCAAATCACCACTACGGTATCCCATGTGGGACAATTCTAATACACATTCAAAATACACAACATATTTCCTCCCCCTTAAAATAGAATGTCCACAAAACAGAATAACTGAAAATGACTATAACTTTGGAAGGGACAGTAGACTGCGTCTACACTCCGCTAACCCTGGGGATTATTCTGCCCCATGCACACCGGTTAGCACTAACTGTAACTAAGGCGCTCTGGAGGCTGCCTTTCTCTTTGGGGGTAACGCCTAGTCTCAGGAGCAGGCTCTGGCTGGCTCTCCCGTGACCCTGCAGGCATGGCTTCCTCCCTCGATGGCACAAGAGTGGATGGTGCCACCGTCTCAGGGTCGGACGACCAGTCCCTGCTGGAGCCCCCAGCAGGTCCTTGATCCTCTGTTTCTTGGGTTACCTGTGGTGACTGTCTTGGCAGTAACTGGTCTACATGCCGTCTCCATGTTTGGTCGTCTCCGGTGCGGACTCGGTATGAAACGGGGCCCATCTTTTGAATGACCGTAGCCGGGACCCACCGCTCCGGGGTGGTGTTTTTATGCGCGAGGACTTTGCCTCCCACCACAAAGTGTCGTTCTTTGGACCTCTGAGCTCGTCTGCTGATTTGATCCTGCTGATTGGCATGCACCACTGCTTCTGTGGACGTGGGCCTCAGCAGGTCAAGGCGTGTCCGTAGCTGCCTTCCCATGAGTAGGTAAGCAGGAGATGCTCCAGTCGTAGCATGAGGTGTGTTTCAGTATTTCAGCAAGAAAGCATTCAGGCGCTGCTTTAGAATAGCATCACTTCTTGCCGCTTTCAACGCGCGTTTCAGCGTTCTGACAAATCTCTCCGCCAATCCATTCATGGATGGATGATAAGGCGCGGAGAACGTGTGCTGGATTCCATTGCTCTTGAGGAACCCCTCCATCTCCTGGGATGTAAACTGTGTTCCATTGTCGGTTACGATCTGCTCCGGCAGAACAAATCGCCCGAACATCTCTCTCAGAGTCTCGATGGTTTTCTCCGTAGTTGTAGTGGACATTACTGCAACCTCCGGCCATTTGGAATGGGAGTCCACCGCGACCAGGAACATCGCTCCTTCCACTGGTCCCGCGAAGTCCAGATGGATCCGTTGCCATGGTGTCGCCAGCCATTCCCATGGATGCAGTGGCGCTGCTCTTGGCGTATCCCTGGTTGTCTCGCATGATGGGCATGATTTCGCTCCAACTTCAATTTCATGATCCAGACCGGGCCACCAGAAGTAGCTTCGTGCCAGCTCCTTCATCCGGACAATACCACAATGTCCTGAGTGCAGCTCGTTGAGGACACGTTTCCGCAGCTTTGGTGGTATGATCACTCGAATGCCCCAAAGGAGGCATCCTGACATGACAGACAACTCCTTCCCTCTTGACAGGTAAGGTAGGAGCTCAGGTGGTGCGTCTGATACCCGTGATCCGTCTCCTCGCATCACCCGATCCAGCACTTTGGATAGCGTAGGGTCCACTCTGGTCTCTTTCTTGACCTGCCGGGCCATGACAGGGGCATTGCTCACCATGTCAAAGTAGAAAATCTTCTGCTCACAGCCTTCAGAGGGCACAGGCAGCGGAAGTCTTGACAATCCGTCCGCATTGCCATGTGCTGCTGACCTCCGGTAATTCATGTTGTAATTGTGAGCACTTAACATCAGCGCCCAGCGCTGCATCCTGCACGCTGCCAGGGAGGGTATTCCTGTGTGTGGACCAAAGATCGATGTCAGAGGACGATGATCCGTCAGCAAGGTGAATTTCCTTCCGAACAAGTAGTGATGGAACTTTTTGATTCCAAAGATGATGCCCAAAGCCTCTTTTTCGATCTGTGGGTATTTCACCTCTGCCTTGCTCAGGGACCTTGACGCGAATGCAATCGGCTTCTCTTCACCTGAGGGAAAGATGTGGGACACGACCGCGCCGACGCCATAAGGCGACAAGTCACAGGCCAGCTGAATCTGCAACGACGGGTCAAAGTGCATCAACACTCTGGGGTCAGTCAAAGCTGCTTTGGCTTTCTTGAATGCAGCTTCGCACTCCTTCGTCCACGCCCAGGCCTTGCCCTGACACAGCAACTCATGTAATGGCTTCAACAGTGATGCCAGCTGGGGAATAAACTTTCCGTAATAGTTCAGGAGACCTAAGAATGACCGCAGCTGGCCGACATTTGTAGGTGCAGGAGCATCGGCAATGGCTTTCACATTCGACGGTGCTGTGTGTAGGCCGTCTGCGTCGATGACATGGCCTAGGTACTCCACTGATGGCTTGAAAAATTCGCATTTGTCCTTGCGAATGCGTAAGCCATATTCTTCAAGTCTTCCCAGTGTCTTCATCGGGTTCTGCAGATGCTCGTTGTCGTCCTTTCCTGTGACAAGGATATCGTCGAGATAACATTGTACCCCTGGAATGCCGCTTAAGATCTGGTCCATAGCCCGCTGAAACAATGCTGGTGCTGACGTTATATCAAAGGGTAGGCAGCAGTACCTGTAGAGGCCCTTGTGGGTGGTGATGGTGAGGTACTTCTGTGAGTCCTCTTCTACATGCATCTGCAAGTAGGCTTGGCATAGATCAATCTTGCTAAATTTCTGACCGCCTGCTAGACCCGCGAAAAGATCTTCGATGATGGGGAGGAGGTACTGTTCAGCTGAGAGCACAGGATTCACTGTTACTTTGAAATCTCCACATAAGCGAACTGCGCTGTCACTCTTCATCACTGGTACCACGGGCGTGGCCCACTCACTGTGCGAAACCGGCACCAGGACCCCTGTCTTGACCAGACGCTCCAGGTCAGCCTCCACCTTTGGTCTGAGGGCGTAGTGAACGTTCCTGGCCTTCAGGAATCGTGGCTGGCTGTCAGGCTTCACCTTGAGTTTGACCGTAATCCCCTTTATACTCCCCAATTCTCCGTCAAAGACAGCCGCATGCTTTGTCAACACTGCCGCTAGCCCCGCCTCTTCGACTGACACCGCATTCACTTTTTTCCAATCCAGATGAATTTTCTCCAACCATGGCCTGTCCATCAGCGATGGATAGTCACCCTTGACCACGTAAACTGGCAGCATCACGGTTTGTCCATTAAGCTCCACTTTGACCTCCGTCTTACCCAGCATTGGGACTGTTTCCCCAGTGTAGGTCTTTAAGATGAGCTTGGCCGGCGTCAGTGATAGGTGGTTCAGTTTTTCTTTGAATAGCTTCTCTGAAATCAAGGAGACAGCGGCCCCCGTGTCCAGCTCCATTTTGACCGGTATTCCCTCTAGTAGTGGAGTGACTCCACAGCCTGATGAGCCTCCATTCACCGTTAACACATGGAGATTCAGCTCCCCATCAGAGTCTGTGTCACTGTCTTCCTGTTCTTGTTTCACCATGTGTAGGTTTTTCTTTTTAGAACGCCAGTTGGATGTGTTTCCTTGTTTGTTTTTGTGTGTCTCTGTGTAGGATTGTTTGCTTTGCCCTTTACACGCATGTTCAATGTGTCCTTTGTTTTCACATTTCCGACAGGTCAGGTCTTTACACCAGCAGTCAGATGGCTGATGACCTGACCTTCCACATCTGTAACACTCTCTGGCGCCCCTTGCATGCTTATCCGGTGTAGCTGCTACCCTGTGCACTCTTGTTGCAGCCCCGAACAGCTGTGCATCTTTAGCTGCTAACTCCATAGAGACAGCGAGCTCCACTGCTGATTTAAGCGTCAGTTTGTCAGTCGTGAGCAAACGCTTCTGTGTTGCTTCACATCTTAATCCACACACAAACCTATCACGGACAGTGTCATTTAGAGTTTCAGCAAACTCACAATGCTCAGTTAGCTTCTTTAGCACTGCAACATATTTGGCGATGGACTCACCCTCCCCTTGGTTTCGTTTGTGAAACCTGAACCTCTCGGCAATCAGCAGCGGCTTGGGTGCGAAATGTGTTTCCAAAACTTCCACAATCTGATCATATGTCTTAGCGCCGGGCTTATCCGGGTGCATCAAACTCCGTAACAAGCCAAATGTTTTTGCTCCGATCACACTGAGGAACGTCGCCACTTTCACGTCATCTTTAATGCCATTTGCAGTCACGAAAAATCCAAAATGCTCTGTATAAGCACTCCATTGCTCCGCCGTTTCATCAAATGGTCCAAACGCTCCGGTTAGCATAGCCATTTTGTTTTCTTTTTTTTTCTTTACAGTCCTTTTCCTCCACTGTTTTTTAATTTTTACACTCCTTTTCCTCCACTTCGTTTCACTGTATCGTTACTCTCCCCTTTCTTATTTGTGTAACACATGAACCGCCACCTTTACGAGGCGATTGCATCAGCACTAAACTGCGGGCGCGCCATTAAGAAAAGACAGGAACTTCTTACTTTAAACATCGCCGATTCCAGTGCAAAGTGATGCGCAAGTCCGTCGTCCTCGTCGCCAGTTTTGTTGTGTCTCAAGGGATTTTATACCCTTACCTATATAACAATTAAGAAGGACCCCGGGGTGGAGAGTTTAGTTAACGGCCATTTTATTTACAATGTGCTTCTTCACTCAATGCACTACATTTCCCATAGGGTATTGCAAATCACCACTACGGTATCCCATGTGGGACAATTCTAATACACATTCAAAATACACAACAGTGACGATGGAGTTCAATGTGGGGAAGTGTGAGGCCATCCACTTGGGACCTAAGAAAGATCGATCCCAGTATTTCTAAACGGCAAGAAGTGAGGAACTGTGGAGGAGATTAGAGATTTGGGCCTAGAAATTCGGTTGGTAGCGCCGGCGCTGAGCGCCTAAAGAGACCTAGAATTGGGGCGATACCCTATGTTGGGGCGGTCGCTATGAAGATAGCGACAACTCAGATATTGACTATACATTTAGCGCCTGCGCTAAGTGTTTGCGCGCGCCCGCGAGCGCAAGCAGATCATGACGTAATTTTAGTGTGCAACGCCTTCTAGGAGCGCCTGAGCGCATATTGGGTGGCGCCCGGAGCCTTAACGCCTAGCGCTATTAGTGACAGTTCGAGGGAGGGCTAGCAGGCCCTTCTCGGAGTAGGGGGGCGCTATTTAAAGGGGACAGCTCTAGTGCAGAATCTTCAGCCACTTGGCCTGCTCATTGCGATCGCTGCTGGATAGAGTTGGCGAGCTACTGTGGAGCGGAGTTTTGGGAATTTAGCTTTACAGTACTTGGGACCTTCAAACCTGTCCGAAGCACTTGCAGCACTACACCTAAAAGCCTTTTGACCAACTGGCATCCGAATGGGAGCTTCTTTGGAGGGCAACGGCCTCATCGCCCAACACTGTGAAGGGGCAGGGAATCGGCGGGAGAGAGGGCCGGGATTGGCCAGAAGGAGGAGGGGCAATGGAGGTCAGCCAATCCGACGGGATGCTGCGAGGGTCTTTAGGCAGCAGGTGACAAGCCTTGACATGTCGGAGGAGCAGTGTTTGTGAAGGCTCCGATTCTGGAGGGACATTGTTACTGATCTGTGCCACCTGCTTGGTCAGGATCTGCAGCCGCGTGAACGGTGCAGAACCTTTCTGTCCGTGATTGCTAAACTGACTGATGACCTCAATTTTTATGCCAACGGATCCTTTCAGTCAGACATTGGGGACATTGCGACTGTCACTCAGGTTGCAGTCCACTGTTGCATCCGGCAAGTTACAGATGCCCTTTATAGGCGAAGACATCAATTCATGACCTTGCCTCTGACCCTGCACAAGCAGGCGGAGCGCGCGCAGGGTATCGCTTCTATTGCAGACTTCCCCATGGTGCAGGGGGCGACTGACAGCACACACGTGGCTTTGAGGGCGCCATGCCATCATCCTTAGGACTTCCGCAACCGCAAGGGGCTCCACTCCCTCAACATGCAGCTGGTCTGTGACCACCGCCAAATCATCATGGCAGACACCGCGCATTTCCCAGGGTGCAGCCACGATGCCTTTATCCTGCAGTTGACCTCAGTTTGTAACCTTTTTGAGGGGCTGGCTCAAAGATGAGGCTGGCTTACTGGGGACAAGGGCTATCCTCTCTGGCCATGGCTGATGACAACACTCCGTGTGGTTGACACCCCAGCAGAAGAGCTGATCAGCAGCGGCCATCAGGCGACCAGGCACAGTAAGCAGCACACTATTGGTCTTCTCAAAAAGCGTTTCCGATGTCTTGGACATTCGGGGGGATCCCTGCAGTACTCGCCGCAGCAAGTGGGACACATCGTCGTCGTCTGCTGCATGCTCCACAACTTGGCGAATCGACGCACCCAGTCAATTCCAGCTGTCCCTCAACGACCAGCAGAGCAGGCGGAGGAGGAGGAGGATGAGGAGGAGGAGGAGGAGGAAGAGCAGGCAGAGGAGGAGGATGAGGAGGAGGAGGAGGAGGAGGAAGAGCAGGTGGAGGAGGAGGAGGAGGAGGAGGAGGAGGAACAGCAGGTGGAGGAGGAGGATGAGGAGGAGGAGGAGGAGGAAGCGCAGGTGGAGGAGGAGGAGGAGGAGGAAGAGCAGGTGGAGGAGGAGGAGGAGGAGGAGGAGGAGGAACAGCAGGTGGAGGAGGAGGATGAGGAGGAGGAGGAGGAGGAAGCGCAGGTGGAGGAGGAGGAGGAGGAGGAAGATGGAAGGGCTGCTGAAAGTGGAAGGGCCATACGTCAGAGGCTCATCAGGACTCGTTTTGAGACCCCTGTGGCGGAATGATGAGAGTCTTAACTCATGCGCACTTTGGATGTTTGACGGCCTCTGAATGCCAGCATCACTGAAAGTAGTCACGTGCACCATGCCACATTGAAACTTCTGTTTATTGGCACTAAAGTCTTTCATTACAGCAAAACAACGTAATGCCAACAGAAACCATAAGTTACTAAATAACTGTGAAATCTTCGGCAAAGCCGCAAAACTCAACAAACCTTCTGCAAATATAACAACAGGTGAGGGTGTCCTTGAATTTGGACAAAGAAACGTCTCAGCACCTCCCTCTACAACTGGCCCCTTGAGGGAGAACGACTTCTCTTTCGCGCCTGGCCCCTTCCCTCCCTGCTGCTCCTACGTAATTGGACCCCAGTGGTGGGCTCAAGGCTGGGGGGCGCCTGCTCACTGTGTGGAAGCGCAGAAGCCCCTGAGGGACGGCCTGGCCGACCTCTGGGCTTGGAGGGTGCGGACGCAGGATGCTTGATGTGACCAAGGCTGGAAGCAGTGTGGCCTGCAGGTGGTGGCAGCTGCAATGCAGACGTCCCAGCGCTGGCATGTGCAATGGTCTCCTGCCGAGAGAGGACACCTGCACCATGGTCGGACGACACACTGGCTATCTGAGGGGAGTGGCTCGGCTCATCTGCCACAATCGCATGCTCCACGGATTCCTGGCCTTGTACGGGACTGGAAGGGCCCGGGGTGATCCTAACTGATGCAGAGAGGGTGGCTGCAGTGAGAGATCGCGTTGCCTCAATCTGGGTGTGGAGGAGCCCAGCAAGTGACTGCGTGGCAACAGTGAGGACCTGTGTGCCAGGTGCCAGTGCTTCGGAGAAGCCCTGGACAGTTCTTCCCATTGCTTCGGACAAGGCAGGTGCCGACCGCTCCACTGCCTCGGACAAGCCCTGGACAGACCTTTCCAGGGATTGTCCGAAGCCCTGAACAGTCCTTTCCATAGCCGACTCAAAGCCGTGGACAGTCCTCTCCATTGTTGGGCCGAAGCCCTGGATAGTCCTGTCCATTGTTGCCCCGAAGCCCTGGATAGACCTGTCCATTGTTGCCCCGAACACCTGGAGAGTCCTGTCCATTGTTGCCCCAAAGTCCAACATACTCTTAGCCAATGAATCTATTGACTCAGGCATCTTCTCCACTGCAGCCATCAGCTCCATGTGTCTGACCCGGGCCTGTTTGCTCATTTCAGCCAGGCGACACACCTCATCTGCACTCTGTGCAGCAGTCATCACTACCTGCCTTGCCCTCCGGGGAGACGGTGGCCGAACTTGCCTATCCCCCTTGCGTTGCTGCATGCCGCTTGGTCCGGCAACTGGTTCATCCTCAGAGCCTCCCCACCTCCCCTCCAGGGAACTACTATCCCCAGTCTGTAGATGTGTCCGCTCCCCGGATTCTGCAATGGCTGGTCCGGAGTCCTCCTGCTCCTCGCCTCCGGTGGCACTGGAAGTGGCAGCTTCAGTGCGTTGAGCCCGAGTTGCTGCTGATTCATCTGAAAGTAGGGAGGTGGAAGAGTGGCTTTAGCAAAAGGACAGCTTTGCTGAAAGGCATGCCAGATTGCGGCAAGGCTCTGACATGGCTACACACTGAGGATGCATGCTGGCGGGGGGACCAAGTGGAAGGCAACAGGTGAAAAAGGTGAGAGTCTTACCCTCGCTGTCGGAAATGGGGTCGGCAGATGCAGTGGTCACTGGACCAGACAGACGTCCTCCAAGTATCTGGTGCACTCTCTCCTCCAGATCCGTGAGAGTGACCACTTGTGGAGGTCCGCCACCGGTTCGACGCTGCTCCTTTCGGATCGTCGCCAGCTTGGACTGCAGGGGAAAGAAGGGGAAGTTCTGTTACATGATGCCTTGAGAGGTAATCTCATGCCCCCCATGGTGCAAGAGCCCTTGCATGAGGCCTTGAGACATCATCGCATGCCCCCCATGGTGCAAGAGCCCTTATATGAGGCCTTGAGACATCATCGCATGCCCCCCATGGTGAAAGAGCCCTTACATGAGGCCTTGAGACATCTGTCCATGTGTGTGTCCAGAAAGGGCCATGGGTGCTTGCTGGCAGATGGCCATTGGGGCATCATTGCAACAGGGTGGCCGAAGTCAGCTGCAGATGGAGGGAATCAGAAGTTTGGTAAACCATCACTCACCCTAACGATCCGTGTGAGGTCGTTGAATTTCTTCCTGCACTGAACAGGGGTCCTGGTCGCCATGCTGCTGGAGCTGACCCTCACAGCAACCTCCCTCCAAGATCGTCGGTAAGCCTTCTGATTCGGCCTCTTGCCACTGTCCGGATACAGGACATCTCGACGGCGCTCAACTGCAGCCAGCAACTGGTCCAGAGCCTCAGTGCTGAAGCGCTCTGCTCTCTGTCTAACCTTCTCCATGCTCAACAAGTTTCTACCGCCAGAGAAGGGCGAGCGCCGATTCTGAGGCCTACAGGGCGTTGGGTGTTGAAGCTCAGGCTGACTGACCCACCCCTTTAAGAGCCGGCCGGCGCCTGGAAGTCTCGTGGTTTCCCGTAATTGAGATCACCTGCGCTGCGTCCGTCCGCGTCGATATTGAGTAGCGCCTGAACCTTTGCGCCTTAGGAGCACCGTGCAACAGCTGAATTAGCGCCTCAATCCCCTTTGGGGGCGATGCAACCCAATATCTCGCCAGGCAGCGATAACTTTCGTCTGGCTATAAACTTAGCGCACCGCCAGTTCTAGCGCCTCAAGCGGGGCTATACCCAATTTCTAGGCCTTGGGATCCAAGTAAAGAAATCACTAAAAGCTCCTGGACAGAATAATTAAAAAAGGTTAATGGAATGTTGGCTTTAACCTCAAGGTTGGCTGGAATAAAAATTGGTGGAAGTTATGTTACAGCTGCACTGAGATTGGGTTGAACCTTATTTGGAGCACTGCACTCAGTTCTGGGCACCTCACCTCAGGAAGGATATCTTGGCCTTGGAGAGGGTGCAGCGTAGATTCACCACAGTGATACCGGGGCTGAAAAGGTTAAATTATGAGGACAGGTTACATACATTAGGCGTGTATTCCCTTGAATATAGAAGATTATGGGGTGCACTAATGGAAATGTTTAAGATGATTAAAGGATATGAGATGGCAGATAGAGAGAAACTATTTCCTCTGGTGGGGGAGTCCTGAACAAGGGGGCATAATCTTAAAATTAGAGCGAGGCCGTTCAGGGGTGATGTCAGGAAACACTTCTCCACACAAAGGGTAGTGGAAATCTGGAACTCTCCCACCCAAAAAGCTGTTGAGGCTGGGGGTCAATTGAAAATTTAAATACTGAGATTGATAGATTTTTGTTAGGCAAGATATTGAAGGTTACGGAACCAAGGCAAGTAAATGAAGTTAAGCTACGGATCACCCCTGATCTAACTGAATGGTAGAACAAGCTTGAGGGGCCGAATGGCCTTCTCCTCTTCTGAAGTCCCTATGTTCCTTTGCAATTGTCTTGCTCTCTGAGGTGTCTATCTATAATTCGCTTCTTTTTTCTATTTATTCCAGTTAACTCAGTGGCCATTCTGATCCTGTCCCGAGGAAAGTGCGGTCTCTCTAAATGTATCACCCACTACCTGGTGGCCATGGCGGTGGCAGATCTGCTGGTCGTTTTCACTGACGTGATACTGTTTACAGTTATTCCTTTTCATTTCCCAGGTACTTACCTGGACACCACTCCTGCATCTTCTCTCGTACATTTCCTGCTTTCTGCAGCCACAGACATTTCTGTCTGGTTCACCGTCACTTTCACCTTTGATCGATTTGTTGCAATTTCTTGCCAGAAGCTGAAAACTAAATATTGCACAGAGAAAACTGCGAATGTGGTTATAGTGACAGTGAGTGTGCTGTTCTGCTTAAAGGACATTCCTTGGTACTTTGTATTTGAGCCTGAGTATATCATTGATAACACACCCTGGGGCTACACCTTATCACTGAGCTATTACACCGAAGCTGCCTGGGTCGCATTTGACTGCCTCAGTATTATTTTAACCCCTTTCCTTCCATTCGTTCTGATTTTACTGCTCAATGCTCTGACTGTCAGACACATTTTAGTGGCCAGCAGAGTCCGCAGGAGACTACTGGACCACAGCAGTAGTGAGAATCACAATGACCCAGAGATGGAGAACCGAAGGAAATCCATCATTTTACTCTTTGCTATATCTGGCAGTTTTATACTGCTTTGGTTGACAAATGTTCCATATTTCTTGTATTGGCGAATTATTAACATTTATGAATACACAGGTCCCCATGATCCTGCATATATCACTGAACAATCTGGCTACATGCTGCAGCTTTTGAGCACGTGCACCAACACCTGTATTTATACAATGACCCAGACTAAATTCAGAGAGCAATTGAAGAATGCAGTGAAATATTCGTTCAGTGCAATTGTTAAATTAGTTAAGTGATTAAAGCATAGAGTCATAGATAGAGTCTTAGATTTATACAGCACAGAAAGAGGCCCTTTGGCCTATCGTGTCCGCGCCGGCCATCAAGCCCTATCTATTCTAATCCCATTTTCCAGCACTTGGTCCGTAGCCTTGTATGCTATGGCGTTTCAAGTGCTCATCTAAGTGCTTCTTGAATGTTGTGAGAGTTGCTGCCTCTACCACCCTTTCAGGCAGTGAGATCCCGATTCCAACCACCCTCTGGGTGAAAAAGTTTTTCCTCAAATCCCCTCTAAACCTCCTGCCCCTTACCTTGAAATTATGCCCCCTGGCTATTGACCCCTCTACAAAGGGGAAAAGTTCCTTTCTATCTACCCTATCTATGACCCTCATAATTTTGTAAACCTCAATCAGGTCCCCCCTCTGCCTTCTCTGCTCTAAGGAAAACATAGAAACATAGCAACATAGAAGATAGGAGCAGGAGTAGGCCATTCGGCCCTTCGAGCCTGCTCTGCCATTCAATGAGATCATGGCTGATCATCCAAATTCAGTACCCTGTCCCTGCCTTCTTCCCATATCCCTTGATCCCTTTAGCCTTAAGAAATATATCCAACTCTTTCTTGAATATATTTAATCAACTGGCCTCCACCGCCCTCTGTGGCAGAGAATTCCACAGGTTCACCACTCTCTGGGTGAAGAAATTCCTTCTCATTTCAGTCCTAAATGACTTACCCCTTATCCTTAGACTATGACCCCTGGTTCTGGACTCCCCGGCCATCAGAAACATCCTTCCTGCACCTAGTCTCTCCAGGCCTGACAGAATTTTATAGGTTTCGATGAGATCCCCTCTCAATCTTCTAAACTCCAGTGAGTATAAGCCCAATCGACACAACCTCTCCTCATACGTCATTCCTGCCATCCCAGGTATCAGCCTGGTGAATCTTCGCTGCACTCCTTCCATGGCAAGTACGTCCTTCCTCAGGTAAGGCGACCAAAACTGCACACAATACTCAAGGTGCAGTCTCACCAAGGCCCTGTACAACTGTAGCAAGACATCCTTGTTCCTGTACTCGAACCTTCTCGCTACGAAGGTCAACATACCATTTGCCTTCATAACCGCCTGCTGCTCCTGCATGCTTATCTTCAGCGACTGGTGCACAAGAACACCCAGGTCTCTTTGCACTTCCCCTTCTCCCAATCTATTGCCATTCAAATAATAATCTGCCTTCCTGTTTTTGCCACCAAAGTGGATAACCTCACATTTATCCACATTATGGTGCATTTGCCATGTTTCTGCCCAATCACCCAACCTGTCCAATCGTACTGGAGTTTCATGACATCCTCCTCACAGCATACCCTCCCACCCAGCTTTGTGTCGTCTGCAAATTTGGAGATATTACATCCAATTTCCTCGTCCAGATCATTAATATATATTGTGAACAGCTGGGGTCCTAGGACCGATCCTTGCGGTACCCCACTAGTCACTGCCTGCCACTCGGAAAACAACCAGTTTATTCCAACTCTTTGCTTTCTGTCCGCCAACCAGTTCTCTATCCAAGTCAATACCTTGCCCCCAACCCCATGCGCCTTAATTTTGCACGCTTATCTATTATGCGGGACCTTATCGAAAGCCTTCTGAAAGTCCAAATACACCACATCCACTGGTTCTCCCTTATCTATTTTACCAGTTACATCCTCAAAAAATTCCAGTAGATTAGTCAAGCATGATTTACCTTTTGTAAATCCATGTTGACTTTGTCCGATCCCGTCACTGCTTTCCAAGTGCTCTGCTATTACATTTTTTATAATGGACTGTAGCATTTTCTCCACTACCGATGTCAGGCTTACCGGTCTATTATTCCCCGTTTTTTCTCTACCACCTTTTTTGAATAGTGGGGTAACATTAGCTACCCTCCAATCCATGGGTACTGTTCCAGAGTCTATCGAGTTCTGGAAGATGACCAGCAATGCATCTACTATTTCTAGGGCCACTTCCTTAAGTACCCTGGGATGTAGATTATCAGGCCCTGGGGATTTATCGGCCTTCAGTCCCATCAATTTTCCTAACACCATTTCCCTACAAATACTGTTTTCTTTCAGTTCCACCCTTTCATCAAACCCTATTTTCCCCGGCATCTCTGGAAGGTTATTTGTGTCCTCCTTTGTGAAGACAGAACCAAAATATGTATTTAGTTGGTCTGCCATTTCTGTTCCCCATTATAAATTCCCCCGATTCTGATTGCAAGGGACCTACGCTTGACTTCACCAACCTTTTGCTCTTCACATATCTATAAAAGCTTTTACAGTCAGTTTTTATGTTCCCTGCAAGCTTACTCTCATATTCTATTTTCCCTTTCTTAATTAATCCCTTTGTCCTCCTTTGTTGAATCCTAAACTGCTCCCAATCCTCAGGATTATTGCTTTTTCTGGCCAATTTATATGTCGTCTCCTTGGATCTTATGCTATCCCTAATTTCCCTTGTTAGCCACGGTTGAGTCACCTTTTTTGTTTTATTTTTATGCCAAACTCGGATGAACAAATTCTGTAGCTCATCCATGCGGTCTTTGAATGTTTGCCATTGCCTATCCACCGTCAACCCTTTGAGTGCCATTCCCCAATCAATCCTACCCAACTCGCTCCTCAGACCATCGTAGTTTCCTTTATTTAAATTGAGGACCCTAGTCTCTGAGTCAACTACTTCATTCTCCATCTTAATGAAGAATTTGATCATATTATGATCGCTCCGACCCAAGGGGCCTCGTACAACAAGATTGCTAATTAATCCTTTCTCGTTACATAACACCCAGTCTAAGATGGCCTGATTTCTGGTTGGTTCCTCGACATATTGGTCCAGGAAACCATCCCGTAAACACTCCAGGAATTCCTCCTCCACAGCATTGTTACTAATTTGGTTGGCCCAATCTATATGTAGATTAAAGTCACCCATGGCGACTGCTGTGCCCTTATTGCACGCTTCTTTAATTTCCCTTTTAATGCCATCCCCAACCTCCACTTTACTGTTTGGAGGTCTATATACCACCCCCACTAACGTTTTTTTCCCCTTAGTATTTCTCAATTCTACCCATACAGATTCCATATCATCAGAGCTAATATCCTTCATTACAATTGTGTTAATCCCTTCTTTAACCAGTAATGCTACCCAACCTCCCTTTCCTTTTTGCCTATCTTTCCTGAATATCGAATACCCCTGGATGTTGAGTTCCCAGTCTTGGCCATCCTTGAGCCACGTTTCTGTAATCCCAACCAAATCATATTCGTTTACCTCTATTTGCGCAGCCAATTCATCCACCTTATTACAAATGCTCCTCGTATTAAGACACAAAGCCTTCAGGCTTGTTTTTTTTAATGCTCTTAGACCTATTAGAATTGTTATTTACTGTGGCCATGTTTGATTTAAACCGTTGATTTCTCTGACTGCCACTTTTGTTTTTCTCCTTCCTATCTTTTGCTTTTATCCTTGTTTCCCTTTCCTCTGTCTCCTTGCTCAGGTTCCCAACCCCCTGCCATTTTAGTTTAAACCTTCCCCCACAGCACTAGCAAACACTCCCCCTGGGACATCGGTTCCAGCCCTGCCCAGATGCAGACCGTCCGGTTTGAACTGGTCCCACCTCCCCCAGAACCGGTTCCAATGTCCCAGGAACTTGAATCCCTCCCCCTGGCACCATTCCTCTAGCCACGTATTCATCTGAAGTATCCTTCTATTTCTACTCTGACTAGCACGTGGCACTGGTAGCAATCCTGAGATTACTACCTTTGAGGTCCTGTTTTTTAATTTATCTCCAAACTCCCTATATTCCGCTTTTAGGACCTCATCCCACTTTTTACCTATATCGTTGGTGCCTATATGCACCACGACAACTGGCTGTTCACCCTCCCCTTCCAAGATGTTCTGCAGCCGCTCGGAGACATCCTTGACCCTTGAACCAGGGAGGCAACACACCATCCTGGAGTCTCGTTTGAGGCCGCAGAAATGCCTATCTATTTCCCTTACAATAGAATCCCCTATTACTCTCGCTCTACCCCACTTTTTCCTCCCATTCTGTGTAGCAGAGCCACCCCTGGTGCCAGGAAGAACCCCAGCCTGTCCAGTCTCTCTTCATAGCTGAAGCGCTCCGGCCCAGGTAACATCCTGGTGAATCTCCTCTGCACCCTCTCCAATACAATCACATCCTTGCTATAGTGTGGCGACCAGAACTGCACACAGTATTCCAGCTGTGGCCTAACTGGCGTTTTGTACAGCTCCATCATAACCTCACTGCTCTTATATTCTATGCCTCGGCTAATGAAGGCAAGTATCCCATATGCCTTTTTAACCACCTTATTTTCCTGTCCTGCTGCCTTCAGGGGTCTAAGTACATGCACACCAAGGTCCCTCTGATCCTCTGTCCTTCCTAGGATCCTACCATTCATTGTGTATTCCCTTGCCTTGTTCGTCCTCCCAAAATGCATCACCTCACACTTTTCAGGGTTAAATTCCATTTGCCACTGTTCTGCCAATCTGACCAACCCGTCTATATCATCCTGTAGCCTGAGGCTTCCTTCCTTGCTATTTACCACTCCTCCAATTTTCGTGTCATCTGCGAACTTACTGATCATACCTCCTACATTCAAATCTAAATCATTAATGTACACTACAAACAGCAAAGGACCCAGCACTAATCCCTGTGGTACACCACTGGACACAGGCTTCCAGTCACAAAAACAACCTCCGACCATCACCCTCTGCCTCCTGCCACTAAGCCAATTTTGGATCCAATGTGCCAAATTGCCCTGGATCCCAAGGGCTCTTACCTTCTTGACCAGTCTCCCGTGTGGGACTTTATCAAAAGCCTTACTGAAGTCCATGTAGACTACATCAACTGCACTACCCTCATCCACACACCTGGTCACCCCCTTGAAAAATTCAATCAAATTGGTTAGACATGATCTCCCCCTGACAAAGCCATGCTGGCTATCCTTGATTAATCCTTGCCTCTCCAAGTGGAGACTAATTCTGTCCCTCAGAATTTTTTCCAATAATTTCCCTACCACTGATGTTAGGCTCACTGGCCTGTAATTCCCTGGATTATCCCTACTACCCTTCTTGAATAATGGTACTACGTTAGCTGTGCTCCAGTTGTCTGGCACCTGCCCTGTGGCCAGAGAGGTTCTGAAAATTTGTGTCAGAGCCCCTGCAATCTCCTCCCTTGCCTCACACAGCAGCCTGGGATACATCTTGTCTGGGCCTGGGGATTTACCCACTTTTAAGCCCACTAAAGCTGCTAGTACCTCCTCCCTCTCAACACTAATTTGTTCAAATATATCACAATACCCCTGCCTGATTTCTATGCCTATATCGTCCTTCTCCATAGTGAACACAGATGCAAAATATTCATCTAAAACCTCACCCAAGTCTTCCGGCTCTTCACACAAATTGCCACTTTGGTCCCTAATGGGCCCTACTCTGTCCCTGGTTATCCTCTTGCCCTTAATCGTATATATATAAACGGATACTTCTTTCTGTCTGCCTGTCTATCTGTCTCTCCTTCTGTCTGTCCTTCTGTCTGTCCTTCTGTCTGTCTCACGTGTGCGTCTGTCCGGCTATGCGCTCGAAAGTTACAGAGCGTACCGACGCGTGCGTTACGTCGAAAGAAAGCTTACCTTTCCGAAACGCTGGTAAGCGTACTTATGTTTCGGCCGGATGAAAATCGCGCCCGCGGTATCTGAAAAACGTTCAACATTCCGCTCATTAGCATCTCATTATCCGCTCATTAGCGACAGAGTGACCTCGAGGTCGACCAATCGTACGCCGGGTTGCTGGCGCGTGCGGCCGGGCTCTCCTACGGTCGAGTGATGGGACGATTGACCAATCCTACGCTTTGGTGACCTGACGGTCGACCAATCGGTGCGTGTGTGGGCGGGCCTTATCGTTCTGAACCGAGGTGAGTAGCCGCCATCTTGCTTCCATTCTTTTTCCTGCTTTCTGCGTCTTTCTTTTCAAATATACATTTCCAGCAAAATAAAATTGCTTTTATTAAATTGTTTTAAGAAAACTTCATTCATTTGTAAATATTTTCTCTAACCTGAAGATTCTTTTTCCTACCTTTCCCCGTTTTTGTTAGGCCTCAAAGCCTGGGTCTTTCTTGCCCAGCCAGGCCCGAGCTAGGTAATTGTCCCACGGCTTCTGCAAA
>NC_140998.1:160849070-160911985 GCF_052327205.1 Somniosus microcephalus
TCCCCCCTCCCTCCCTCCCCTTCCCCCCCTCCCTCCTCCCCTCCCCCCTTCCCCCTCCCCTCCCCCCTCCCCCCCCCTCCCCCTCCTCCCCTCCCCACCACCTCCCCCTCCCCCCTCCCCCTCCCCCTCCCCCCTCCTTCCCCCTCCCCCCCCCTTCCCCCCACCCCCTTCCCCCCCACCCCTTCACCCTTTCCCCCCCCCAACCCCCCCACCCCCCTTCCCCCCCACCCCTTCCCCCCCACCCCTTCCCCCCACCCCCTTCCCCCCCCACCCCTTCCGCCCCACCCCTTCCCCCCCCACCCCTTCCCCCCCACCCCCTCACCCCCCACCCTTCACCCTTTCCCCCCCACCCCTTCTACCCCACACCACACCCCCCCCACCCCTTCCCCCCCACCCCTTTCCCCCCACATCTTCCCACCCCTTTCCCCCCACCCCTTCCCCCCACCCCTTCCCCCCCTCTTTCCCCCCCCATCTTCCCCCCCACCCCTTCCCCCCTCTTTCCCCCCACCCCTTTCCCCCCACCCCTTCCCCCCACATCTTCCCCCCCTCTTTCCCCCCCACCCCACCCCCTTCCCCCCCACCCTTTCCCCCCACCCCTTTCCCCCCCACCCCTTTCCCCCCACCCTTTTCCCCCCCACCCCCCCACCCCTTTCCCCCCCACCCCCCACCCCTTTCCCCCCACCCCCCACCCCTTTCTCCCCCACCCCTTTCCCCCCCCACCCCTTTCCCCCCCACCTCTTTCCCCTCCACCCCTTTCCCTCCCCCTTCCCTCCCCCTTCCCCCTCCCCCCTTCCCTCCTCCCCCCTCCCTCCCCCTCCCCCCTTCCCTCCCCCTTCCCCCTTCCTCCTTCCTCCCCCTTCCCTCCCCCAACCCCCTTCCCTCCCCCTTCCCCCCCCTCCCCTCTTCCCTCCCCTCCCCTCCCCTTCCCTCCCCCCTGCGCCTCCCCCTTCCCTCCCCCCTTCGCCTCCCCCCTTCCCTCCCCCTCCCCCTTCCCTCCCCCCTTCGCCTCCCCCTTCCCTCCCCCTTCCCTCCCCCCCTTCCCCTCCCCCTTCCCCTCCCCCCTCCCCTCCCCTCCCCCTCCCCTCCCCCCTCCCCCCGCCTCCCGCCTCCCCTCCCCCCTCCCCTTCCCTCCCCTCCCCCCTCTCCCCTCCCCTCCCCCTCCCCATCCCCCTCCCCCCTTCCCTCCCCCCTCCTCCTCCCCTCCCCCCTTCCCCTCCCCCCTCCCCTCCCCCCCTCCCCTCCCCCTCCTTCCCTCCCCCCCTTCCCCCCACCCCTTCCCCCCCCACCACTTCCCCCCCACCCTTCCCCTTCCCCCCACCCCTTCCCCCCCACCCCTTCCCCCCCGCCCCTTTCCCCCCACCCCTTCCCCCCCACCCCTTCACCCCCCACCCTTCACCCTTTCCCCCCCACCCCTTCCACCCCACAGCCCACCCCCCACCCCTTCCCCCCACCCCTTTCCCCCACATCTTCCCACCCCTTTCCCCCCACCCCTTCCCCACCCCTTCCCCCCTCTTTCCCCCCCATCTTCCCCCCCACCCCTTACCCCCCTCTTTCCCCCCACCCCTTTCCCCCCACCCCTTCCCCCCACATCTTCCCCCCCTCTTTCCCCCCCACCCCACCCCTTTCCCCCCACCCTTTTCCCCCCACCCCTTTCCCCCCACCCTTTCCCCCCACCCCCCACCCCTTTCCCCCCCACCCCCCACCCCTTTCCCCCCCACCCCCCACCCCTTTCCCCCCCCACCCCCCACCCCTTTCTCCCCCACCCCTTCCCCCCCACCCCTTTCCCCCCCACCCCTTTCCCCTCCACCCCTTTCCCCCCACCCCTTTCCCCCACCCCTTTCCCCCACCCCTTCCCCCCACCCCTTTCCCCCCACCCCTTTCCCCCCCACCCCTTTTCCCCCCACCCCTTTCCCCCCACCCCTTTCCCCCACCCCTTTCCCCCCCACCCCTTTCCCCCACCCCTTTCCCCCCACCCCTTTCCCCCCACCCCTTCCCCCCACCCCTTTCCCCCCACCCCTTTTCCCCCCACCCCATTCTCTCCTTCCCTCTCTCTCTCCTTCCCTCTGTCTCTGTCTCTCTCTCCTTCCCTCTGTCTCTGTCTCTCTCTCCCCCTCTCTCTCTGTCTCTCTCTCCCCCTCTCTCTCTGTCTCTCTCTCATTCCCTCTCTCTCTCCTTCGCTCTCTGTCTCTCTCTCCTTCCCTCTCTCTCTCCTTCCCTCTCTGTCTCCCTCTCCTTCCCCCTCTCTCTCTCCTTCCCCCCTCTCTCTCTCCTTCCCCCCCCTCTCTCTGTCTGGCACAGGGTTCTTGAGTTCCCTCGGCACCGCCGAGCACTCCAGCTAGTAGATCAATAAAACTGTACACAATACTCCAGGTGTGGTCTCACCAAGCCCCAATATAATTGCAGTAAGATGTCTTTACTCTTATACTCAAATCCTCTTGTAATAAAGGCCAGCATACCATTTGCTTTCTTGATTGCTTGCTGTACCTGCATGTTAACTTTCAGTGATTCGTGTACAAGGTCCAACAGGTCTCTCTGAACACCAACATTTCCCAATCACTCACCATTTAAAAAATACTCTGCTTTTCTATTTTTCCTACCGAAGTGGATAACTTCACATTTCTCCATATTATATTCAATTTTCCATGTTCTTGCCCATTCACTTAGCCTGTCTATATCCCCTTGAAGCCTCCTTGCATCCTGCTCACAACTTACATTCCCACCCAGCTTTGTATCATCAGTAAACTTAGTTATATTATATTTGGTCCCCTCATCCAAATCATTTGATATAGATTGTGAATAGCTGAGGCCCAAGCATTGATCCTTGGAGTACCCAACTAGATACAGCCTGCCAACCCGAAAATGTCTTGTTTATTCCTACTCTGTTTTCTGTCCATTAACCAATCCTCAATCCATGCTAGTATATTATCCCCAATCCCATGAACCCTAATTTTGTTTAATAACCTCTTGTGTGGCACCTTATCGAATGCCTTCGGAAAATCCAAATACCCCACATCCATTGGTTTCTCCTTATCTATTCTGCTAGTTACAACCTCAAAAAACTGTAACAGATTTGTCAAACACGATTTCCCTTTCATAAATCCGTGCTGACTCTGCCCAATCCTATTATTATTTTCGAAGTGCTCTGTTACCACGTTCTCAATCATCAGCAAAGTGATGGAGGGCGTTGTCGACAGTGCTATCAAGCGGCATTACTCACCAATAACCTGCTCACTGATGCCCAGTTTGGGTTCCGCCAAGACTACTCGGCTCCCGACCTCATTACAGCCTTGGCCCAAACATGGACAAAGGAGCTGAATTTCAGAGGTGAGGTGAGAGTGACTGCCCTTGACATCAAGGCAGCATTTGACCAAGTGTGGTATCAAGGAGCCCTAGTAAAACTGAAGTCAATGGGAATCAGGGGGAAAACACTCCTCTGGCTGGAGTCATTCCTAGCACAAAGGAAGATGGTTATGTTGGTTGACGTTCAGGCTTGGGCTGATAAGTGGTAGGTAACATTTGCACCACAGAAGTGCCAGACAATGACTATCATCAACAAGCAAGAGTCTAACCACCTCCCCTTGACATTCAATGGCATTACCATCGCCAAATCCCCACCATCAACATCCTGAGGGTCACCATTGACCAGAAACTTAACTGGACCAGTCACATAAATACTGTGGCAACAAGAGCAGGTCAGAGGCTAGGTATTCTGCTGCGAGTGTCTCACCTCCTGACTCCCCAAAGCCTTTCCACCATCTACTAGGGCACAAGTAAGGAGTGTGATGGAATACTCTCCATTTGCCTGGATGAGTGCAGCTCCAACAACACTCAGGAAGCTCGACGCCATCCAGGACAAAGCAGCCCATTTGATTGGCACCCCATCCACCACCTTAAACATTTACTCCCTCCACTACCGGCGTACCGTGGCTGCAGTGTGTACCATCTACATTCCACCTAGAAGGACAAGGGCAGCAGGCACATGAGAACACCGCCACCTCCAAGTTCCCCTCCATGTCACAGACCATCCTGACTTAGAAGTATATCGTCGATCCTTCATCATCGCTGGGTCAAAATCCTGGAACTCCCTACCTAACAGCACTGTTGGAGTATCTTCACCACACGGACTGCAGCAGTTCAAGAAGGTGGCTCACCACCACCTTCTCAAGGTCAACTAGGGATCAGCAATAAATGCTGGCCTTGCCAGGGATGCCCAGATCCCATAAGCAAATAAAAAAAAAGATTCTAGCATTTTCCCTACTACTAATGTCAGGCTAACTGCTATGTAGTTCCCCATTTTCTCTCTCCCTCCTTTCTTAAATAGTGGGGTTACATTTGCTACCTTCCAATCCACTATCTCCATAGCCACCCCTTTCAAAACCCTAGGATGTAGGCCATCAGATTCAGTGGATTTATCGGCTTTCGGTCCCATTAATTTTTCCAGTACTATTTTTGTACTAATACTAATCTCTTTCAGTTCCTCATTCTCGCGAGACCTTTGGTTCTCCTTTATATCTGGGAATGTTTTTTGTGTCTTCTTCGGTGAAGATAGACACAAATTTGTATTTGTTTAATTTCTCTATCATTTCCTTATTCCCCATTATAACTTCTCCCTTCTCAGCCTGTAAGGGACCCGCATTTACTTTCGCTAATCTTTTCCTTTTTCACAATACCTATAGAAGCTTTTACAATCTGATTTTCAGTCTCTTGCTAGTTTACTCTCATATTCTATTTTCCCTTTCTTTATCAATTTCTTGGTCCTCCTTTGCTGAATTCTAAAATCCTCTGAAATCTTCAGGCTTACAACTGTTTTTGGCAAAATTATAAGCCTCTTCCTTTGATCTAATACTATCTTTAACTTCTCTTGGCCACGGTTGGACCACTTTTCCTGTGGGGATTTTGTGCCTCATAGGAATGTATATTTGTTGCAAGTGATGTATTAATTCTTTAAATGCTAGCCATTGCTTGTCTACCGTCATACCTTTTAATGTAGTTTCCCAATCTACCGTCGCCAACTCGCCCCTCACACCTACGTAGTTTGCTTTATTTAGATTTAAAACTCTGGTTTCAGATTTAACTAAATCACTTTCAAACTCAATATAAAATTCTACCATATTATGGTCACTCTTACCTAAAGGCCTCTTTACTACAAGGTTATTAATTAACCCTTTCTCGTGGCACAATACTAGATCTAAACTAGCCTGTTCCCTAGTTGGTTCCTCAACATACTGATCTAGAAAACTATCTTGTATACATTCCATGAATTCGCCCTCCACACCATTACTGCAAATTTGGTTTGCCCAGTCTATATGTAGATTAAAGTCCTCCATGATCACTGTATTACCCTTGTTACATGCGCCTCTAATTTCCTGATTTATACTCTGCCCTACATTACAACTACTGTTTGGGGGCCTATAAACAACTCCCACCAATGTTTTCTGCCCCTTGCTGTTTCTGAGCTACACACAAAAGGATTCTACTTCTTGATTTACAGAGCTAAGATCCTTTCTCTCTACGGTTTTTATCCCATCCTTTATTATCAGGGCTACCCCTCCTGCTTTTCCATTTTGCCTATCTCTTAAAGTTAAGTATCCTGGAATATTTAGTTCCCAACCTTGGCCACTTTGTAGCCACATCTCCGTTATGGCTATTAGAACAAACCTGTTCATTTCTATCTGCGCCATTAATGCATCTATTTTGTTGTGAATGCTTCGCACATTCAGATATAGTGCCTTTAGCTTTGACTTAGTTCTATTTTTCCCTGATGTCACCTTAGTCACTGATGCCTTATTACCTTTGTTACTCTCTCCGTCCCTTCCTGACCCACTGTACTTATTTTTACCCAAAATTCTACCCTGCTCCAGAGCCTTGACATTTCTCTCGCTGCTTTAAAATGTACTCTTTCCTGATTCCTCCCACCATCCCCCCCCCTTCATTCGATTAAAGCCCTGTCTACTGCCCTAATTATTCAGTGCACCAGGACACTGGCCCCAGCCCAGTTTAAGTGGAGCCTGTCCCAACGGAACAGCTCACTCTTTCCCCAGTACTGGTTTCAGTGTCCCAGTGAAGCAAAACCCCTGCCTCCCACACCACTCTTTGAGCCACGCATTTAAACCTCTAATCTGTTGGTCCCTATGCCAATTAGCGCTTGGCTCAGGTAACAATCCAGAGATTATTACCCTTGAGGTTCTGCTTTTAATTTGGATCTTAGCTCCTCAGACTCCCTCAGCAGAACCTCATTCCTCATTCTGCCTATGTCATTGGTTCCTACATGGACCACAACAACTGAATCCTCCCTCTCCCACTCCAAGTTCTTCCCCAGCTGTGAGGAGATATCCTTAACCCTGGCAACACAACCTTCAGAACTCTCAGTCGCAGCTGCAGAGAACAGTATCTGTCCCCCTGACTATACTGTCCCCTACCACAACTACAGACTATACAAGCGCCTTAGAGATATCTTTAATTGGTGATAGTAAATTAATTTAAATTAAGTAAAGGGAAGGTCATGCCAGGTGAGCCCAGCCCCGTGATATGCTCCTCTTGCTCTATGTGGGAATTCAGGGACCCCGGTGCCCCTGATGACCGCGTGTGCCAGGGATGCATCCATCTGCAGCTACTAGCAGACCGCATTGAGGCGCTGGAGCTGCGGGTGGATGGGTTGTTGAGCATTCACGATGCTGAGAGGTTCGTGGGTAGCACATTTAGTGAGTTGGTCACACCGCAGGGAAGGGCTGCACAGGAAGACAGGAAATGGGTGACCACCAGGCGGAGCAATAGAAGCAGGCAGGTAGTGCAGGAGACCCCTGTGACCATTCCCCTCTCAAACAAGTATACCGCTTTGGATACTGTTGAGGGGGATGACTCACCAGGGGAAGGCAGCAGCAGCCAACTTCCTGGCACTGGGGGTGCTCCTGCTGCCCAGGAAGGGGGGAAAAAGAGTGGGAGAGCAATAGTGGTAGGGGATTCTATAGTAAGGGGAACAGATAGGCGTTTCTGTGGCCGTAGACGTGAATCCAGGATGGTTTGTTGCCTCCCTGGTGCCAGGGTCAAGGATGTCACTGAGCGGCTGCAGGGCATTCTGGAGGGGGAGGGTGAACAGCCAGTGGTCGTGGTCCACATTGGTACCAACGACATAGGTAAAAAGAGGGATGAGGTCCTGCAGCAAGAATTTAGGGAGCTAGGTGAAGGATTTAAGAGCAGGACCTCAAAGGTTGTAATCTCTGGATTACTCCCGGTGCCACGTGCTAGTAAGTATAGGAATAGGAAGATAGAACAGATGAATGTGTGGCTAAAGGGATGGTGCAGGGGGAGGGCTTTAGTTTCCTGGATCACTGGGTCTGCTTCTGGGAAAGGTGGGACTTGTACAAGTCAGACGGTTTACACCTGAACCAGAAGGGCACCAATATCCTTGCGGGGAGGTTTGCTAGCACTGCTGGGGAGGGTTTAAACTAACTTGGCAGGGGGTTGGGGTACAGAGTGGAGCTATAGTAGGGGGTGATTTACAGCCAAATACAGAGGGAAAAACAAGTCAGCTGGGAAGGCAGAGCAAATATGTGAAGGCAAAAGAGAATATGGCAGGGCTGGAAGGCATTTATTTTAATGCAAGGAGTCTTGCAAATAAGGTGGATGAACTGAAGTTGTTGTTGAACACATGGGAGTACGATATTGTTGCTATCACGGAGACATGGTTGAGGGAGGGTCAGGACTGGCAGCTCAATATTCCGGGGTATAGAATCTTCAGGCGAGACAGAGGGGGGTGTAAAAGGGGAGGGGGTGTTGCAATATTAATTAAGGAGTCAATTACTGCTGTAAGGAGGGATGATATATTAGCGGGTTCCTCTAATGAGGCCATATGGGTAGAACTTAAAAACAAAAAGGGGGCAAGCACTTTGCTGGGAGTGTACTATAGGCCCCCAAACAGTCAGGGGGAGATAGAGGAACAGATATGTAGGCAAATCTCAGAAAAGTGCGAAAATAATAGGGTAATAATAGTGGGGGATTTCAACTTCCCCAATATAAATTGGGACAGTCAGAGTGTGAAAGGCTTAGAGGGTGCAGAATTCTTAAAGTGCATCCAGGAGAGCTTTTTGAGCCAACATGTAGAAAGTCCTACAAGAGAGGGGGCGGTACTGGACCTAATTTTGGGGAATGTAGCCGGGCAAGTGGTGGAAGTGTCAGTAGGAGAGCATTTTGGCGACAGTGACCATAATTCGGTGAGATTTAAGGTGGTCATGGAAAAAGACAAAGACGGCCCGGAAATAAGGGTTCTAAATTGGGGGAAGGCCGATTTTAACATGATAAGGCAGGATCTGGCCAAAGTGGACTGGGAGCAGCTGCTTATAGGAAAATCCACATCAAAACAGTGGGAGACTTTCAGAAGGGAAATAGAGAGAGTACAACGCCAACATGTTCCTGTAAAGGTCAAGGGTGGGACCAACAAGCAAAGGGAACCTTGGATGACAAGGGATATACAAAAATGCATTAGAAATAAAAGGGGGGCTTTTGGCAGTTACAAAAGACTAAAGACGGAAGAAGCCCTAGAGGAGTATAAAAAGTGCAGGGGCATACTTAAAAAAAAAATTAGGAGGGCGAGGAGGGGCCATGAAATAACACTGGCGAGCAAAATAAAGGAAAATCCTAAGATGTTTTATAAGTATATTAAGGGCAAGAGGATAACCAGGGAAAGGGTAGGGCCCATTAGGGACCAAAGTGGCAATCTGTGTGTAGAGCCAGAGGATGTAGGCGGGGTTTTAAATGAATTTTTTGCATCTGTGTTCACTATGGAGAAAGACGATGCAGACATAGAAATCGGGCAAGGGGACTGTGACATACTTGAACATATTAGCATCGAGAGGGAGGAGGTGCTAGCGGTTTTAGCAGGCCAAAAAGTGGATAAATCCCCAGGCCCGGATGAGATGTATCCCAGGCTGCTGTGAGAGGCAAAGGAGGAGATTGCAGGGGCTCTGACACAAATTTTCAGAACCTCTCTGGCCACAGGGGATGTACCAGAGGACTGGAGAACAGCTAATGTAGTACCATTATTCAAGATGGGTAGCAGGGATAAACCAGGGAACTACAGGCCAGTGAGTCTAACATCTGTGGTGGGGAAATTATTGGAAAAAATTCTGAGGGACAAAATTAATCTCCACTTGGAGAGGCAAGGATTAATCGGGGATAGTCAGCATGGCTTTGTCAAGGGTAAATCATGTCTGACAAATCTGATTGAATTTTTCGAGGGGGTGACTACGGGGGTGGATGAGGGAAATGCTGTGGATGTGGTTTACATGGACTTCAGTAAAGCTTTTGACAAAGTCCCGCAAAGGAGACTGGTCAAGCAGGTAAGAGCCCATGGGATCCAGGGTGCCTTGGCGCGTTGGATCCTAAACTGGCTGAGTGGCAGGAGGCAGAGGGTGATGGTCGAAGGTTGCTTTTGTGACTGGAAGCCTGTGTCCAGTGGGGTACCTCAGGGATCGGTGCTGGGTCCCTTGTTGTTTGTGATCTACATAAATGATTTGGATGAGAATGTAAAAGGTATGATCAGTAAGTTCGCAGATGACACGAAAATTGGTGGGGTGGTAAATTGCGAGGAGGAAAGCCTCAGGCTACAGGACGATATAAACGGGTTGGTCAGATAGGCGGAAAAGTGGCAAATGGAATTTAACCCTGAAAAGTGCGAGGTGATGCATTTTGGACGGACAAATAAGGCAAGGGAATACACAATGAGTGGTAGGACCCTAGGAAGTACAGAGGGTCAGAGGGACCTTGGTGTACATGTACATAGATCCCTGAAGGCAGCGGAGCAGGTAGATAAGGTGGTTAAAAAGGCATATGGGATACTTGCCTTCATTAGCCGAGGCATAGAATATAAGAGCAGGGAGGTTATGATGGAGCTGTACAAAACGCTGGTGAGGCCACAGCTGGAGTACTGTGTGCAGTTCTGGTCGCCTCACTATAGGAAGGATGTGATTGCTTTGGAGAGGGTGCAGAGAAGATTCACCAGGATGTTACCTGGGATGGAGCGCCTCAGCTATGAAGAGAGGCTGGACAGGCTGGGGTTGTTTTCCTTGGAGCAGAGAAGGCTGAGGGGGGACCTGATTGAGGTGTACAAAATGATGAGGGGCATAGATAGGGTAGATAAAGAGGAACTTTTCCCCTTAGTGGGGGGGTCACTAACAAGGGGGCATAGATTCAGGGTAAGGGGCAGGAGATTTAGAGGGGATTTGAGGAGGAACATCTTCACCCAGAGGGTGGTTGGAATGTGGAATTCAATGCCTGAAAGGGTGGTAGAGGCAGGAACCCTCACAACATTCAAGAAGCATTTGGATGAGCACTTGAAATGCCATTGCATACAAGGCTATGGACCAAATGCTGGAAAATGGGATTAGACTGGACAGGGATGGATGGGCGGCGCAGACACGATGGGCCGAAGGGCCTCTTTCTGTGCTGTAAAACTCTATGACTCTATGACTCTATGACATTCCCTTTCACTCCCCCCACTTGAATGGCCTCCTGCACCATGGTGCCATGGTCAGCTTGCTCATCCATTTTGCAGGCTTTTCCCTCATCCACACAGGCAGCAAGAGCTTCATACCTGTTGGATAAGGGCAAAGGCTGAGGCTCCTCCAGCACTGCACCTGGGGTCCCCTTATCTGCCTGAGTTGCAGTCACACCCTCCTGTCCCTGACCACTAACCAGACCTGTACCACTACCTAACCTAAGGGGTGTGACTGCCTCCTGGATCAAAGTGTCCAGGTAACTCTCCCCAACCCTGATGCCCCGCAATGTCTGCACCCCAGACTCCAGCTCAAAAACTCTGAGCTTACGCTCCTCAAGATGCAGGCACTTACTGCAAACATGGTTGTCTGGGATCACAATGCTCTCCACAAACTCCAACATGCTGCAGTTGCGGTACACCACCTGCATTGCCATCCCTATATGACCTTGTTTTATTTAATTAAATTTAATTAAATTTGTATTTAGATAACTTAGTTTACAGTGTAGTTTCTTGACTACTTACTTGATCTAGCTTAAGTTAAGGATACTGAAATTAAATATCTACCTGTAACACAAAGCACCACAAGTAGTATAGGCAAAAAGCAATAACTCCGTCCCACTCTTCTCCAAATTCCTATTCTTTCCAATTTCCCAACCAAGGCACTCTGTTTAAGTGCACTCCATTTAATCCTGCTCTGTGCTCTGCAGAAATGTTTACTTTTATACACTAGGAGCCTCACCCAATTTACAAGTGTTAACTCAGCTCTCCTGCTCCCTGGTGATTAGCGCCTATTCAAGACAAACACTTACAGCTGACTGGCAGTTAACTGCCACTGGCAGGCAGCTTCTGTTAACTACAGTTTTTACATTTCTAGATTAAAATCAAAATCTTAAACTAAATTTCACTTTTTACAGCTTCTACTTACCCAATACTTACCAGAAATTCCCACACTATCCAAATTCCCAAATAATCAAGTCCACTCTGTTTGATCCTGTATCACATGGCATGCCACCATTTGTTAGATTTTTTCCTCATCCTTCAGCTCGAAGATATTTTACGCTGCAATTTGTTGGAAGTGCGAGCTGATAATGGCGCAGCAAGGGCTACAGGTATCTAGGACCTTACTGAGTGGCATGACCAACCGTGTGCCTCCTTAACCAAAGAGAGTTAATGGAGAAAGAAATAGACATACGATAGAGAAGCAAATAGTGTGCATTAGAGTCAAATCAGGTACAGGAAGAGACATAAAGAGAGAAAAAGAAAGAGAAAGAATAAAGAGACAATAAGGATAAGTAATAAAAATAATTAAAATTTAAAATTTAAAAATCTCTAAGAGCAATTTACTACCTGCAGGAATGAAACTCCACAGTTTCAATTGTTCTCTTTCTGGGCTGGAGAGTTTGATTGGCACTGAAGCACCATAAATCTTCTCATTAAAAATGTCCTTCCGTCGTAACTTTCGGCGGCGAGTTTGATTGAACAGCGTAAATCCAGCAATTTCTTGGCACTCACGAGGCGGTTCAGAGCGAGCTCCCAGTTTTGTGAGGCTAACAGCAGAGCCGCACAAATCATCCAGCAATTTGTGGCCATTCGCAACTCACGCCATATCTCATTCTCGCCACAAGTTGTTGGGCTATTTATCCACTAATAACAGCGTGCGTATTACACTCACTGTTATTTTCCTAGCAAATTTTGGGCCAGGGTTTGGCTTTGCTTGTGTCTATTCCCCAGATACTTAGATAATTTTTTCTCAAATCTTTTATTGGGATTTGTGTGTCACTGGCAAGGCTGCATTTACTGGCCATCCCTAGATCCCAGATTGTTGGCTGGTGGGTATCTGGAGTACTTGAAGCATTGGTCCCATGGCAGATTTACCTTATTATCTGTCCAGTATGTCTCCAATGGTTTCCTTATGATGCGTGTCTTCAATATCACAAATGTTTGGAGATGCGAACAGCCTTTTCTCATTTTCCAAAGTAGTCTTTTCCGATACATTCTGCTCATCGAATTCAGGGATGTCCATATTGGGGAGCGCAGTACTTCTCCAATTGAAATTCCCATGTTAGATATAGCCCAGGCCAAATGCAGTGTAGATCTCCCTGAACTCAACCCCAACCTTAAACGCAACCTCCGAACAGCATCTTCTATTGGACCCGTCTGAATGTCTACTGTCCCTCTGACCTCTGACTTGAAATTTGTGGGGAAAGCCAGCCAGTTCATTGCCCTGGACAACAACTACCAGGAACATGATTGAGCATCACCAAACTCAATTCATCTCTCACCCTGTAACTCAACCAGGAAGGAAAATTTCACCTCATTAGCTTGGCTAGATTTAATTCCTGATCCCAGAACTATGGGGTAAATTTTAACCCTTTATGAAGCACTCAGTGCAAAGCAAGAGATCATATCGGGAGCGTGTGGAAAAGTATTTTGGCCATGAGTTGGGTTTGGTCACCTCTTTCTCAATAGGTGCCCCTGCGACTTACAGCTAACATTGGGAACACTAAAGCCTAAAATTTGTCCCCATCTTTTGTACTACTCTGCCCATCTGTCCCACACTTCATGCTTTTATGATCTGTATGTGATTTCTCAAATTATTGGCCTGGATTTTGTGTTGAGAGTAACGGTGAGGCTATCAGCACTCACCGTTATTATGGAATAAATCGGACAGCAAATTCCGGAGTATGCACATGGCAATTAAGCATAGAAATCTGTAAGTTGCGGCCCGAGTTACCCTGCTCCTCCACAGACTGCACGATAACATTTGTTCTACCCACATATATTACATTTTGGCGACAAGGATGGGATCCCAAAGCCATTTTTAGGGATCATGTGTTCAACCTTCGAGTGGAGAAGTTTAAGTTGAATTTGTGACATCTGAACTGAATTTTTGTGATGTTTTACCGTTGATGCTCATGTAAAATCGTCTGTGCTTCGGCTTTACGTGTATGTATGCACAGCAAAAGCGGTGCTGATTCTCATAGCTACACAGATAACGTGCTGCCTCACTGTTCTACGAGATTGGGACAATCATGGGTGTACCTATGGGATTCATCAGAAGCCTCAGCATGTATGACCTCACGAACCATTCGGTTCTTACATTGAGTGGATGGGGCTGTTTTTTAGGGCCAATAACATTATTGAGACCGAAGGTGCAGATGAGAATGTTCAAGCTCAAGCTCAAAATAAAGTAATTTGCGAACGGAAAAAAGTAATTTTTCTAACGGAGATCGGACCAGATGTCTACAGAATGTTGACAAACCTACCCTCACTCAAGAAAGAAAAGGATGTGTCGTTTGAAGACATTGTCGCGAAACTCGATGATCATTTTGACCCAAAGCCGTTCGAAATAGCAGAGAGCTATAAGTTTGGCACCAGAAACCAAAAACAAAGTGAAACCGTCAGTGAGTACATCATAGCTCTTGAAAACCTGACTTTGCATTGTAACTTCGGCACATTTTTGGATCGTGCGTTGTGAGATAAGTTTGTGTGTGGACTGGTGGATGAGCGCACAGTCCAAGTTACTGAACATTACAAACCTAACGTTTGACATAACATGCAAAATTGCCCTATCTATGGAGATGGCATCTAAGAATGCTAGGGAGCTCCGTCCAACTCAAGTGACTAGTGCAGCTGAGTTCTGCAGTCACAAAGCCACCGCCAAACCTAAAGCTGTGAGACCGAGTCAAAAGCATGTCGGTAAGAATCATTCTAGTGGCAATGCAAAACAACGACAACAAAAGGGAGGAGTTTACAATCTTGAAGTGAACACACCTGATGCTGAAGAACTAGGCATCTACAGTATCTCTGCCACTAGTGGCAATGCTAGCAGTCATGAGAGAGACTTCTGTACAAAATATTTGATCGAGCTATATTGATATGTGTATCGACAAGGCGGCAGACTGCTCTATCATTAGTAAGAACACATAGGAGAGCAAGTTTAATCAAGTACCACTTACAAAGAGTTCCTTAGAGTTAAAAACTTACCCTGGAGAAAGCCTAGAGACATGTGGACAAATGAAATGTACAGTTCAACGCAATGACCAGTCAGTAAAGCTGCCTATTACTGTAGCGAGCTACAACAACAGGCCAACCCTCAAGTTCAAAGACTGGTTGGGAAAGTTAAAACTAGACTGGAAAAACGTCTTCAGTGTAGAATCTTCAAAGAAGCAACTCAACACAATGCTGAACAAGTATGAAAGCATATCCACAGACAGTTATGAGGGCATCACTGGGTATGACGCACATATCCGCATCAAGTCCAATGTGAAGCCTGTCTATTGTAAGGCAAGGCTGGTCCCCTATGCGTTGAAAAGTCAGGTGGAGAAAGAGCTGGCAAAGCTCAGAGAGAACGGAGTGCAAGTAAACACTGACAAAAGTGAATGGGCTATCCCAATTGTGGTAGCGCCCAAAGTAGACAAAAATGTACGTTTGTGCGGTGACTACAGTTACTATCAACCAAGCAGTTGATGATGAGCAGTACCCGTTACCTACATCGCAAGATTTGTATGCAGCATTCTCTGGGTCAAGGTTTTTCTCCAAGATTGACCTGTCTCACACTTACACTCAGTTGAATGTTGCCAAAGAGAGTCAACAGTATCTCACCATCAACACACCAACCTGCTGTATGGTGTAAAGAACTCTCCCAAAATCTTCCAGGCTACGATGGACAAGATTTTGTAAGGAGTTCCAAATTGCTTAAGCAATCAAGATGATGTGCTGATCGCAACAAGCAGCAAGGAAGAAAATCCAGAAGTGTTAGATATAGTGCTTCAAAGATTGAATGCCCACAACATCAAATTGAAAAGGAACAAATGTGCTTTGGTGCAGCCCGAGTTTGTGTACCTTGGTCTGAAAGTTGCTGCAAATGGCTTGCAACCAGTGAAGGAAAATGTTGCTGTTGTCATCAATGCTCCAAAGGCACAGAACATGTCTGAGTTAAGATCTTTCCTTGGAATGGTCCAGTACTATGCACGTTCTTACCTGAGTCAGCGACCATGTTTGCTCCATTGCATGAGCTCCTCGAGAAGGAAATGGACGAAAGTGCAACAGAAAGCTTACGATGCTTGTAAGAGAAGTCTCTCTAGCGATGATCTACTTGTGCACTACCACACAGAGTGTGAGCTTAAGTTAGCATGTGATGCTTCCAGCTATGATCTGGAAGCTGTCATAAGCCACGTAATGGATGATGGCCAAGAGAAACCAATCGCATTCGCATCACGAACCCTCACAAAGAGCAAAAGAAACTACATGCAAATTGTACAGTATAGAAAGGCCCCAGAGGCTCAGGTAGGCCTCAGAGCATACTAATCACCAATCTCAGAGAGGGAGAGAAGTAAAAAGTAATCGAAGTGTGACGTCACCAGAAAGCAGGTAAGTGATTGGTTGGTGAGTATTTCTCTCTTTATAAACTTTAACTCAGTGGTTTATAGTTTTTAAGGTCTCTGTGGTGTAGCGGGGACTGTTTATAAATCAGGGCCCTTAAATATACCATTTAACTGTAGTGTAATTGGTGGGATAGATTTGATTTAATTTAATTGCAATTAATTAAAGGGTAAGTCATGGCAGGACAGCCCAGTGCCGTGGTATGCTCCTCCTGCGCTATGTGGGAACTCAGGGACACTTCCTGTGTCCCTGACAACTATGTGTGCAGGAAGTGTATCCAGCTGCAGCTACTGGCAGACCGCATTGTGGCACTGGAGCTGCGATTGGATACATACTGGACCATTCGCGATGCTGAGGATGTCGTGGATATCATGTTTGATCAGTTGGTCACACCGCAGGCAAAGGTTGGACAGGCAGGAAGGGAATGGGTGACCAATAGACAGAGTACTAGGCACAGGCAGGTAGTGCAGGGGTCCCCTGTGGACATCCCCCTCTCAAACAGATACACCACTTTGAGTACTGTTGGGGGGGATGGCTTATCAGAGGAAGGCAGCAGCAGCCAACTTCCTGGCACCAGGGGTGGTTCTGCTGCACAGGACGGGAGGAAAAAGAGGGGTAGAGCTATAGTAATAGGGGATTCTATTGTAAGGGGAATAGATAGGCGTTTCTGCGGCCGCAAACGAGACTCCAGGATGGTGTGTTGCCTCCCTGGTGCAAGGGTCAAGGATGTCTCAGAGCAGTTGCAGAACATCTTGGAAGGGGATGGTGAACAGCCAGTTGTCGTGGTGCATATAGGTACCAACGATATAGGTAAAAAGCGGGATGAGGCCCTAAAAGCTGAATATAGGGAGTTAGGAGGTAAATTAAAAAATAGGACCTCAAAGGTAGTAATCTCAGGATTGCTACCAGTGTCACGTGCTAGTCAGAGTAGAAATAGAAGGATATTTCAGATGAATACGTGGCTAGAGGAATGGTGCAAGGGGGAGGGATTCAAATTCCTGGGACATTGGAACCGGTTCTGGGGGAGGTGGGACCAGTTCAAACCGGACGGTTTGCACCTGGGCAGGGCCGGAACTGTTGTCCTAGGGGGAGTGTTTGCTAGTGCTCTGGGGGAGGGTTTAACTAAAATGGCAGGGGGTTGGGAACCTGAGCAGGGGGACAGAGGAAAGGGAAACAAGGATAAAAGCAAAAGATATGAAGGAGAAAAACAAAAGTGGCAGTCAGAGATATCAACGGTTTAAATCAAACATGGTCACAGTAAATAATAATTCTAATAGGTCTAAGAGCATTAAAAAACAAGCCTGAAGGCTTTGTGTCTTAATGCGAGGAGCATTCATAATAAGGTGGATGAATTAGCTGCGCAAATAGATGTAAACGAATATGATTTGATTGGGATTACGGAAACATGGCTCCAGGGTGTCCAAGGCTGGGAACTCAACATCCAGGGGTATTCAATATTCAGGAAAGATAGGCAAAAAGAAAGGGAGGTGGGGTAGCATTGCTGGTTAAAGAAGGGATTAACACAATTGTAAGGAAGGATATTGGCTCTGATGATATGGAATCTCTATGGGTAGAACTGAGAAATACCAAGAGGCAGAAAACATTAGTGGGAGTGGTATATAGACCTCCAAACAGTAATGCGGAGGTTCGGGATGGCATTAAAAGGGAAATTAGAGAAGCGTGCAATAAGGGCACAGCAGTCATCATGGGTGACTTTAATCTACATATAGATTGGGCTAAACAAATTAGTAACAATACTGTGGAGGAGGAATTCTTGGAGTGTTTAAGGGATGGTTTCCTGGACCAATATGTCGAGGAACCAACCAGAGATCAGGCCATCTTAGACTGGGTATTATGTAACGAGAAAGGATTAATTAGTAATCTTGTTGTACGAGGCCCCTTGGGTCGGAGCGATCATAATATGATCGAATTCTTCATTAAGATGGAGAATGAAGTAGTCGACTCAGAGACTAGGGTCCTAAATTTAAATAAAGGAAACTACGATGGTCTGAGGCGCGAGTTGGGTAGGATTGATTGGGGAATGTCACTCAAAGGGTTGACGGTGGATAGGCAATGGCAAACATTTAAAGACCGCATGGATGAACTACTGAATTTGTTCATCCCAGTTTGGCATAAAAATAAAACAAAAAAGGTGACTCAACTGTGGCTAACAAGGGAAATTAGGGATAGCATAAGATCCAAGGAGAGGACATATAAATTGACCAGAAAAAGCAGTAAACCTGAGGATTGGGAGCAGTTTAGGATTCAACAAAGGAGGACAAAGGGATTAAAGGGTCCAAAGGGTCCAAAGATGTGCGGGTTAGGTTGATTGGCCATGATAAAAATTGGCCCTTAGTGTTAGGGGGGATTAAATATGTGGGGTTACGGGGATAGGGCTTGGGTGGGATGGCTGTCGGTGTAGGGACCGGGTGCTAGGGTTTGGATGATCAGCCATGATCTCGTTGAATGGCGGAGCAGGCTCGAAGGGCCGAATGGCCTACTCCTGCTCCTATCTTCTATGTTTCTATGTTTCTATGTTTAATTAAGAAAGGGAAAATAGAATATGAGAGTAAGCTTGCAGTGAACATAAAAACTGACTGTAAAAGCTTTTATAGATATGTGAAGAGAAAATGATTGGTGAAGTCAAGCGTAGGTCCCTTGCAGTCAGAATCAGGGGAATTTATAATGGGGAACAAAGAAATGGCTGACCAATTAAATACATATTTTGGTTCTGTCTTCACAAAGGAGGACACAAATAACCTCCCAGAGATGTCGGGGAACATATGGTCTGATGAAAGGGAGGAACTGAAAGAAATCAGTATTTGTAGGGAAATAGTGTTAGGGAAATTGATGGGATTGAAGGCCGATAAATCCCCAGGGCCTGATAATCTACATCATAGGGTACTTAAGGAAATGGCCCTAGAAATAGTAGATGCATTGCTGATCATCTTCCAGCATTCGATGGAATCTGGAACAGTACCCATGGATTGGAAGGTAGCTAATGTTACCCCACTATTCAAAAAGGTGGTAGAGAGAAAACAGGGAATTACAGACATCGGTAGTGGGGAAAATGCTAGAGCCCATTATAAAAGATGTAATAGCAGAGCACTTGGAAAACACTGACAGGATCGGACAAAGTCAACATGGATTTACAAAAGATAAATCGTGCTTGACTAATCTACTGGAATTTTTTGAGGATGTAACTGGTAAAATAGATAAGGGAGAACCAGTGGATGTGGTGTATTTGAACTTTCAGAAGGCTTTCGATAAGGTCCCGCATAAGAGATTAACGTGTAAAGTTAAGGCACATGGGATTGGGAGCAAGGTATTGACTTGGATAGAGAACTGGTTGGCAGACAGAAAGCAAAGAGTTGGAATAAACGGGTCTTTTTCCGAGTGGCAGGCAGTGACTAGTGGGGTACCGCAGGGATCGGTCCTTGGACCCCAGCTATTCACAATATATATTAATGATCTAGACAAGGGAATTAGATGTAATATCTGCAAATTTGCAGACGACACAAAGCTGGGTGGGCGTGTGTGCTGTGAGGAGGATGCTGAGAAACTCCAGGATGATTTGGACAGGTTGGGTGATTGGGCAAAAGCATGGCAGATGCAATATAACTTGGATAAATGTGAGGTTATCCACTTTGGTGGCAAAAACAGGAAGGCAGATTATTATCTGAATGGCAATAGATTGGGAGAAGGGCAAGTGCAAGGAGACCTGGGTGTCCTTGTGCACCAGTCGCTGAAGGTAAGCATGCAGGTGCAGCAGGTGGTTAAGAAGGCAAATGGTATGTTGGCCTTCGTAGCGAGAGGGTTTGAGTACAGGAACAAGGATGTCTTGCTGCAATTGTACAGGGTCTTGGCGAGACCACATCTTGAGTATTGTGTGCAATTTTGGTCGCCTTTTCTGAGGAAGGATGTTCTTGCCATGGAAGGAGTTCAGCGAAGATTCACCAGGCTGATACCTGGGATGGCAGGAATGATGTATGAGGAGAGATTGGGTTGATTGGGCTTGTACTCGCTGGAGTTTAGAAGAATGAGAGGGGATCTCATTGAAATTTATAAAATTCTGACAGGACTGGACAGACTAGATGCAGGAAGAATGTTCCCGATGGTCGGGGAGTCCAGAACCAGGGGTCACAGTCTAAGGATAAGGGGTAGGCCATTTAGGACAGAAATGAGGAGGAATTTCTTCACCCAGAGAGTGGTGAACCCGTGGAATTCTCCACCACAGAAGGCAGTAGAGGCCAATACATTAAATATATTCAAGAAGGAGTTGGATATATTTCTTAAGGTTAAAGGGATCAAGGGATATGGGGAGAAAACAGGACCGGGTACTGAATTTGGATGATCAGCCATGATCGCATTGAATGGCGGAGCAGGCTTGAGGGGCCGAATGGCCTATTCCTGCTCCTATCTTCTATGTTTCTATGTTTCTATGAAAAGGAAGCAGTTGCCATAGTGTTTGGAATCAAGACATTTCAACAGTTCCTGATTGGCAGAAAGTTTTCCCTGATAACCATCATACTGAATTGTCTAGTGACCAAGGTTGTATCAAGTGGGGAAACTGAGTGGTGGTGCCTACTTCTTTGAGAGATAGAATTTTGGTCGAACTCCATACTGAACATCCAGGGATCATCAGTATAAATTCAATTGCAAGAAGCTTTGTTTACTGGCCTGGATTGGACAGTGATCTTGAATCACTTGTCAGCAAATGCAGCATTTGCCAAAATTGCAGAAACAAACCACCCAAAACTCCACTGCAACCCTGGTGATGGCCAAGTAGACCTTGTCAGAGAATACATGTAGACCTCTGTGAGAAAGCAAATGATTATTTCCTGGTACTTGTAGATAGTTACTCAAAGTGGATTGAAGTGAAACACATGGGTTCAGGCACTACAACTGAGCGTACCATAGATGAATTGAGGTTTATCTTTGCATGTTGTGGAAATATAAAATATCCTGTATAGTTTTGTGTCAATTTCGTAAAGCATGATGGACTAGTTGACATGGGTTAAAAGTTTAAGTATTGAAATAGTTGATGCAAGACTGTTGGAACACGGCAGAACAGAATGTGCTAGGTACCAAAACCGCCCCCGAGGTGCAGCCTGCAGATAAGAGAAACTGAAGAATGCAAGAGAAGCGGGAGTGTTAGCTTGTGGTAACAGAAGTCTTTGTGTATGTGGCGATAATTAACTTATGAACGTATAGGAATGTGACAAGATGTTCTATTCATTGTTCTTGTGGATGAAACGGTATGATGTATGATAATGTTGTGTCAATCAGGAGTTGTTTACTTCACTGTATAAATATAGAGTCCGAAAGAGTGCTCGTTGGAGTTGTTGCCTCAGCCATTGTCTGAGACATGCTTCCCTTGTGCAAGTAAAAACATTAAAGTGTTACTTTTCTGACGGAACCTGGCGTCTAGAGTCTTACTCGGAGTCGAGATTTCGACAGTATTCTTTGGAGGTTCCACCGAGATTGCTTGCTGTTGGTTGGTGAGTAAACGGACGGAATCATTGTGCTTGCCTGGGGATGGTTCTCTACTGGCCAGTTAAAGAGATCCCTCCTTTGGCACGCTCTAAATGTGTTCTGTTTGCCACTACCCACAGTACTGCGATCAGTTAAGACTGATGTTTCAGGGCTTAGTACACATCTCGCGATTGTTTCCTCTTTCAGGATATGGAACAGAGGAACCGCGCTTGAGGATCTGAATCCTGAAACACCGTCAAGAAAAGTCAAAGTAAAGGTACCTAATATATGAGAGTGTTAAAGCGCTATAGAAATAAGACTGCAGTAGAGAGGCAGCCAGGGTCCGATCTCGAGTCCCGCGGCAGAACGTATCGTTTGAGAATTATCACTGTGTTTTAAAGGCTTGTATTAACAGGCCCAGGATTTTTCTCTGTTGAGATACCTTCTACGAGGGTTCAAGTCCCTCGCATTAAAGTATAAGGATTTTAGGACTTGGTCTGTAGGGGCGTACAACGCAGACCGAGATATAGTTGAAATAAGTTAATAATTGTTACAACCATTGTTTACTGTTTACTTGTTGATTGTTGGTGAGATTGTTAAGAATGGGCGCCCGTACAATCAAACCACCCGAGAAAGGCACGCCGGCAGCCTTTATGCTTAAAAATTGTGGTCAGTCATCTATCGATCATCTACCAAATTGGTCCAAATGGACGATAAGTAAAGCAAGACCCTTTCCCCCAGATGGTTCATTTAACATAGAAAGAATTACTTGCCTTGAGGAATGTTTAACGGACAAGAGAGAAATAGAGAACAGCCAGATAAAAAGACTGCCTCTATGTTTGTTGAGTCAGAAGAAAAAAATTACCCCGAAGAAACACCTTTCTCCTCTATTATGGTAGGACAACAAGGTAACTATAGAAGGATGAATAGAGGGGAATATAGAGGAAGACGTGGTAGAGGAAGTGGGTATGGACGATCTGGTAATTGTTACAATTGCGGACAACCCGGACATTGGGCAAACCAATGCCCTGTGAAAAATCGTCAGAACCAAACCTCCAATAATGGACCTCCGTTAGAGAATAAAGGTCCTAATTTCACCGTCCATAACCCTTTTTCGGACCAGTCAGGAGGTTACCCTACAAACGGACAGGGATTTAGGAGAAATAGAGATCAGAATTACTGACTGACACCAGCAGCCCCAGGCGCCACAGACCACCAAATGCCCGTCGTTTCTTTAAATTCATGCAGCGAACCTGAAATTAAAATGCAGATAGCTGGGAGACCTATGTCATTTTTAGTAGATACAGGAGCAACTTTTTCGGTGTTAGGGAAAGGATATTCTGAAGGAATGCCTATTAATGGGAAAAAGACCCCGATAGCTGGATTGGCTGGAATACTACAACGCTTGAATCAATCGACTCCCCTCACAGTAAAAGTAGAAGAATTTGAGGAAGAACACTCCTTTCTGTTATCAGGAGATGTCTCTATGAATTTATGTGGAAGAGACTTGCTGTGCAAAATGAATGCTACAATCATTTGCTCCCCATCAGGAGTAATGGTAGAAATCCCAGTAGATAAGGCATGCGTACCCAGTAACAGAAATAAAACACCCTGGGCTAGATTTTCAGTTGCTAGCGCCAGTAGTTAGCGCCTTAAGAGAAGTGATTTTCGGGCGCTATGCGTGTAGCACCCGTGCGCAGCGCAGTTTGCGCCCCGCCCCAAATTAAGTTGCCCGTTAGCGCCGGCGCAAAGTTTAGCGCCCGCCCGGATGCGCGCGCAGAAAATGACGTCACATCCTCGTGCAACGCCCTTTGGCCGCCCCGATTCCAAACTTCAGTCGGACCGCCCCATTGTGTGGCTGGCGGCCGGAGCGTTTGGAAAAAGGAACGCAACACAACCAGCGTGGGCCCCGGGGGGTGCAAATTAAAGGGGACGTGCTCTCCAGTATAAAGGCCAGCCTTTTTTCAGAAAACACTCTTGTGCAACGCATTTCTGGAGACACAACAAGGAGGATAGCTAACTGGTTTCAAGCAGCAAGAGCTCAGGTATTTTTGGACTCAGGCCAGAGCGCTGCAAGTGGCCTTTTGGAAATTAGAGTGTTTGCCAGGATTTGATGGGGGTTGCATGGGGTGCCAACGCGGAGCTGCAGCTGCATGTCTGTAGGGCTCGCAGACGCATTGTGAGAGGGGCAGCCCTGGCTAGAGGCAGAGGGGGCTACAGGCGTCGGCCACGTAGGCCTTACCCAGTCAGGCTATACCGCCAGCAGCGCTCCTACCTAAACATGAGTGCCGCGCAATGTGTTAAAAGGCTCCGATTCCGAAAGGAGGTGATTGCAGAGATCTGCCACCTGCTTCGCCGAGATCTGCGGCCAAAGCTCAGGTGCAGGACATCTCTGTCGGTGGAAGTGAAGGTGACGGTGGCATTGAACTTCTATGCCACCGGCTCCTTCCAATACGCTGCTGGGGACATAGCAAACATCTCCCAGTACGGCGCGCATCGCTGCATCCGCCAGGTGACCGAAGCACTGTTCAGAAGGAGAAGCCAATTCATCTCCTTCCCCATGGCCCTGGAGAGCCAGCATCAGCGCGCATTGGGATTTTCCAGACTCGGGGAATTCCCCTTGGTGCAGGGCGCCATTGACTGTATGCATGTGGCTTTGCGGGCCCCTCTGGAGCATGGCGAGCAGTATCGCAACAGGAAGGGCTACCATTCTCTGAATGTGCAGCTGGTGTGTGACCACAAGCAGCGCATCATGGCAGTCAATGCCAGCTTCCCAGGCAGCAGCCACGATGCCTTTATCCTGCGGCAGAGTACTGTGCATGACATGTTCCAGGCACAGCCTCCCCCAAGAGGATGGCTACTCGGGGACAAAGGCTATCCTTTGTGCACCTGGCTCATGACCCCGCTCCGCGCGCCCAGGACCACTGCTGAAGAGGCCTACAACGAGAGCCATCAAACCACCCGCAACATCATCGAGCAAACTATTGGGGTCCTCAAGCAGCGGTTCCGCTGCCTTGATCGCTCCGGAGGAGCTCTCCAGTATTCGCCGGACCGGGTCTCCCAATTTGTGGTGGTTTGCTGCATGCTACACAACCTGGCTATCCGCAGGACTCAGGCACTGCCACCTGACATTGGACCAGCACCTCAGGAGGAGGAGCAGGAGGAGCATGAGGAGGAGGAGGAGGAGGAGCAGGAGTACGTTCCCAGGAGGGAGCGACCAGGGCCAAGGGCCGCACGACGCCACCTTATTACACGGTACTTCTAAGCCCCCTGTCAGGGAATGGCCAGGGGCCATGAGGGAAGATGAATGCAGCCGCTCCGCAAGCCCTCAGCCGGCGAAGCCAACAAATACTAAGAAGAACAACCATGGAGACTGCATGGATAAAGATAATTATTTATTACACAAAAATGAAAAGCCCTTCCCACATGAATCCCCAAAAACAATAAATGGGCCCCACAAAAAGCCCAACAAACGACTCACTCCCACAAACTGGGGAGGAGTCACTCCACATTTCTTCAAACCGGGCCTCAACGTCGGCCTAACGCAAAACATAAGCCCTCCAACAACACAACCATGGGCAAAATAAAGATGGCCACCGCCATATAAAAGGAAAGCTGGCCACACCCTCTACTGAGTGGCCCGCGAGGGCGAGACCTTGCCCAGCCTTTTGCCTCCCCTGCCCGGCCTGCTGCTCCTTCGCAAGCTCTGTCCAGTGGCTGCTGCGAGGCTGGGGGAAGGCGCCTGAGGCTCAGATGCCCTTCCGCCAGATGCCGCTGGGGGGCGGCCTACACGGCGTTTGGGCCTCGAGGGGCCGTCTGCTGAGTGGCGCACCTGAGCCTGGCCACCATCAGCTGCAGCCGCTTGCCCTTGACGCCCCAGTGGGGGAATGGCGGCGACGGATGGCGCAATGTGGGCCAGCTGGCGTCTGGGATGCGCTGGCTGGTGCTGTGGCGCGGTGGCACTCGGCCGGGCCCGCACTGCGGGATCCGCAACAATCAGCCGAGGGGCGGCTTGCTGGGATGGTCCAGCGCGGCGGCTGCCCTGGCGATGCCTGCCTGAGACAGCGCGTGTGGCAGCAGTGAGTGCCCCTGTTGTCCTGGTGTGCGCCCGCATCACATCCGCCAGGGTCTTGACGGCATCAGTCAGCATGCGGCCACTCGCGGCAGTTGCTGCCCCGAACTCGCGCACACTGGTCGCCAGCGACTCGATGGCCTCAGGCATGCACCCCACCACGCTCATGAGCTCCGTGTGGCGCCGGTCCGAATCCTCGGCCATCTTATCCAGCTTCCGCACCTCCTCCGAGGTGAAGGTGTCCAGACTGGAGTCGCGACTCTCCCGCTGGGGAGGAGGGGGCCGAACTAGGGGACCCTTGCCACGTTGGTGGCGGCGAGTGTGCCGATCAGCAGCACTCCCCTCTGATCCTTCCCCCCTTTGGGGGGAAGGCCACGCGCACGGCTCCTGGGTGGCTGGACGCCACTGGTCCCAGAAGCTGCATTGCCCTGCGACAGTTCCTCCAGGCACTCGTCCAGTGAGGAGGTGTCAAGCATTTCCTCCTCTCCTGCGGGACGTGACTGTTCCCCCGATGGACCGGCTTGCTCCTCCTCCTCCTCCTGCTCGGAGGTGCTGTCACTGGCAGCTTCAGGGTCCTGGTCGTCACCAGCTGAAAGCAGGAATGCACAAGAGTAGCTTCAGAGTGAAGAGACGGCGTCAGCGAGGGAGTTAGGACTGGTGGCATTCAGCGCATTGGTGGGACAGTGGCAAAGGAGGTAGCTCGGATGGGCCAGTGCGACGCGAGAGGGCCAAAAGGTGAGGTCCTTACCATTGCCGGGCAGTGGAGGGTCGGCTACTCCGCACACTGTGGGGACGATCACACGGGCTCCCATGAGCACACACACGCGCTCCTCCAGCCGAGTGAGCTTCTGCAGCTTGGCGCGGCCACCCCTGGCGCAGGCCTGGCGATTAAAGGCTACTTTAGCCTGCAAGAGAAAGGACGGGCTGTAAGTGCGCAGTGTAGCCCTGATGTAGTGTGCACTGCCTCCCATGGTGGAATAGCTTGGCCAGAGTGAAGCCCTGATGTAGTGTGCACTGCCTCCCATGGTGGAATAGCTTGGCCAGAGTGTAGAGTGCCGAATGGCCAATTGATGCTCATGACTGTCCCAATGCTGCTGGCTGAGGGCTGGCCAATAGGACTTTCAGCTCCCTTTGCCCATCATGTCAGGTGTACATGCAAGAATGAGGAGGAGACTGGAAAGGGTACTCACCCTGACAATCCTGGTCAGGTCGTTGTATTTTTTACGACATTGTTTGTGGGTCCTGAGGGCATCGCCGGTGAACGTCACCCTCTGGGCGATCTGCTTCCAGGCTTTGGTGTAGTCGTGGTGGGTTGGATTCCTCCCACTCTCTGGGAACAAGATCTTGCGCCTCACCTCCAGAGCTGTGACCATTATGTCCAGATCACCCTCTGAGAAGCGCAGGGCACGCTGACGGGCCTTCTCTGGCGTTGCCATGACTCCCTGGGGCTGAGCAGCAGTGTTGAGGCCTCTTTGCAAGGCTGCAGTGTGCAGGGCGTGGCAGCAGACCAATTCGTTCCTTCCCCCTTTAAGAGCTGGTCGGCGCCACGGGGTCTGCTGTCAGTTCAAAAATGACCGCACCCGCGCTGCGCCCCGCCTGGGCGCTATCCCTCTGGACCGCCGGCTTAGCGCCTAAAGATAGTAGTGGAACACCTCTTTTAGCGCTCCACCAACCTCTTTGGGCGAAGCCACTGAATTTCCGGCAACGGGGCGCTACTTTGGGGCGGGCGCTAACTTCGGGCGGGCGCTAAGGTTAGCGCCCCAAAACTGCCTATACTGAAAATCTAGCCCCCTGTTCTTTACGCATGGGAAATTGCCGACCCAAGTTTGAGTCCCGAACTTGTCAGTCTGTTAGGAGCGTGGGGATTCATCACAAGCTCCATAAAACAATACCAGGAATCCCTGAAACTAGGAAAATGGCATTTAAAATTGCACTGATCAGCCGTTTTTAAATTTAAAATACCTCCTAACTATTAGACAAATTTTCGTCAGCCCAGAAGGCGTTGCAGCCTTAATTAACCTCTCACAAGCTACGAAGCCTCACTGCACTCTTGCAGTAGCCAAATTTCACCATTCTAAAGATTTAGGACCTATGCTAAAGCGTATGGGCTCTCTACCCACCTCGAAAACTTGGTTTAGGGGTGGCGCCACACTTACAGAATACGGAGATAAGGGATTTTCCGTTAGATTAAATCAGAAAATAGCTTTCAACGGACTCCTGACAAGAGAAGAAAAATTGGAAGCAAGAACGTGGCTATGCCAAGAGGCTGAAACGCTTTTGAAACAAGTACCCGATATTTTGTGGGCAAAACACCCAAATGAGGTAGGAAAGATGTATACTGCACAGCCCTATAAAGTTACAATTAATCCAGCTGCGCCATTACCCAAAAGATCACAGTATCCATTGTCAGAGAAAGCAGAAAAAGGAATTGAGCCAGTGAGGGAATCATTGTTAAAACAGGGAATAACGCCGGATAGAATAAAGGTCGTTTGCAACACGCCGTTGCCAAAGACTAAAAGAGAAATGAAGCATTTTCTAGGAATGACTGGCTATTGTAGACAATGGATATTGAACTATTCAGAAATAACCAGACCACTATTGGACATGAGCATGTCATCATTTCCGGAAGAATTAAATTGGATACCTGAGTCATAGGACGCCTTTCGTCAACTGAAACAAGCCATGGTTTCAGCCCCAGTGTTGGGACTGCCAGACTATGCTAAACCCTTTAATCTATTTGTCCACCAAAAATCTGGCTTTGCCCAATCAGTCCTGACACAGTTACATGGGGATAAGCAACGACCGGTAGCTTTCTTTAGTATTCAGTTGGATCCAGTGGCAAGAGGATTACACAACACCTTACCTCCACCAGAGCCACTAAATACGAAGTTGAATTGTCGTCAAATCCGAGACTGATAATCAAAAGATGCACCACTCTAAACCCAGCTACATTATTGCCAACAGAGGAAGATGGAGATCCACATTCATGTGAAGAAGTTACGCAATCAGTTTCGAAACCTCGTATCGATCTAACCGATGTTCCCCTGTCCAGCCCAGACTTTTTTATTGAAGGACATTGTGCCTCGCTTTGGGATACCAGCAAAATTGTCAAGTGACAATGGGTCCCACTTTATGGGGACAGTGATTAAGGAACTATGCAAAGCCTTACAGATTAACCAGCACCTTCATTGCAGTTATCATCCACAGTCAGCTGGACTAGTGGAAAGATACAACGGGATGCTAAAAAAAAGCTTGCAAAGCTGTGTGAAGAAACTGGACTTAAATGGGTTGAATTGTTGCCCATAGCTTTAATGACAATGCGGTCTGCTACCAGCAGAACTACAGGATTGCCGCCTTATGAGATCATCATGGGAAGACCACAGAGATTGCCCTTTTCGGCACCTTTAACAGCTAAACAAATGGACATTCATAAAATGGAGGAAGATATGTTGAGTTATTGCATTGCACTAACCAAATGCATTTCTAGTTTCCATCAACAGGTAAAGGAAGCCCAGGTCGACCCCGCTGAAGGAAAGTGCCATACTTTCGAGCCAGGAGATAACGTCTACATAAAAATCTTTAAACGAAAGAATAGCCTTCAACCCAGATTTGAGGGACCCTTCCAGGTACTCCTGACCACAAACACCACTGTAAAAGTAAAGGAGCGACCAACATGGATACACGCGTCCCATTGTAAGAAGGCATCAGTTGGAGACGATACACTGCCAAGATGAACTGGATTTGGACTCTAATAAGACTGTTCCCTTTGTTAACGATAATTGAAACTGCCATATTAATTTACCCAGATCCCCTGAAGGGCAAACCATGCACAGAAGAATGTGTACTTTTAAACAGTAATTTCTTTTATATTATATGCTATAATGAGACTATGAAGGTTCAGCTTCAGGATCACACTATGCAGGTACCCCCATATCAACCCCTGAGTCTTAGGATTAGGCAGGATAAGATAGTAGAAGAAGATAGTGGACAGAAACGTGATAAGCTATGGGTTACATGCCCCGATACTGTGTCACCAAGTGAAAGAATTGCAAATGAAGGAGTTATCTGTAGTGGTAATCCAAAGGGAGGACTGGCCCTGACGGCCAGGCCAATGTTTTGTAACAATCCAGTTACACAGCCCTTTATTTCAACATTAGCCACTCAGAAAAGAAAACTTAATAGGACAGATAAGAAACAGGGAAGAAGAGGAAGAAGGCTGTTAAACAAGCATGGCTATACATGAGTTATTTGTATGCCAAAAGACAGAACCTTACTAAATGCTGGATATGCAGTCACATCCCTATACATGCAGAGGGTGGAATACCCCTACGGCCCATTCCCTTTGGAATGGAGGAGATGGTAGGGTGGTTATTACAATCTAATACTACCTGGAACAATGAGGATGCCCCTGGTACAGTGTCCCAAAATAGTTTGAATCCAGAACAACTGGAAGATGAGTGGAAGGGAGCAGGTTATAACCTAACGAAATTCGAAGGATGGTTTCATCCCCAATATGATAATCAAAGGAATCCAGAAAGTTTATTAGTCACCTCAATGGGGACGTTAAACAATACAAAAGGAGAGGTCTGCCTGGTCAAGGGAAGGAGGCACATGTGCAATCATAGGAACTGAATGTTGCACCTATATTCCAGATAGCTCAGAAAATATCACCAATTTGGTAAACCACATAAAGGAGGCCGTAAAGAACTACACCAACCTGAACAATGGTCCATTTGGGATTGGATTTCAGGATGGGGAGGAGCACTAGGAAAACAAATACTGGAAGTCCTGATTGCAATAGTTAGAATAATCATTTTGATTAGTCTACTAATTGGATGTTTAAAATTGCTGTGTATTAAGGCCCTCACAGTGATGACCTCAACTACCCCAGCCCCCATGATGACAGTTCACAAATATGAGAATATTGATGGAGACACTTTTGAAACAGAATTTGCTAAGTTAGGACAGATAGAAATTCTGTAAGATTGTCCTTGGTAAGGACAAAAGGGGGGAATGTGGAAATATAAAATATCCTGTATAGTTTTGTGTCAATTTTGTAAAGCATGATGGAGTAGTTGACATGGGTTAAAAGTTTAAGTATTGAAATAGTTGATGCAAGACTGTTGGAACACGGCAGAACAGAATGTGCTAGGTACCAAAACCGCCCCCGAGGTGCAGCCTGCAGATAAGAGAAACTGAAGAATGCAAGAGAAGCAGCAGTGTTAGCTTGCGGTAACAGATGTCTTTGTGTATGTGGCGATAATTAACTTATGAACGTATAGGAATGTGACAAGATGTTCTATTCATTGTTCTTGTGCATGAAACGGTTTGATGTATGATAATGATGTGTCAATCAGGAGTTGTTTACTTCACTGTATAAATATAGGCCTAGAAATTCAGTTTGGGCCCGCCAGCTCGCTTGCGCCCAGAAGTTACCGCTGCGCGCGGAGCCACTTGCGCCCGCCGGAAATTCAGTTTCAGCGCCCCACGTCGAAGCCGGCCGCTATTCAAGGGTTTCGGCGCCCCCGCTTGGGGCGCTGAAACTGAATATCGGCGCGCTAGGTGCCGCAGCGCCACCCGCTGCGGAGCGGCAGGCTGCGGTACTGCAGGCCTTCCTCCCTCTCTTAAGGGGGAGGTGCCTGCAACAGCGAGATCGCCGCTCGCTAGTGCCGGCAAATGAGCCCGGCACCACGGAGAAGTGTTGGGCTCCCGGAAAACAGCCGGCAATGCCGTGGGGGGGGGGGTGGAGGAGGCCGGGGAAGGAGGTGCGGTCAGGCGGCCGCCGAAAAAGCGGCCGGCCGCACATCCGCCTTAACTCGCCCCACTAACGCTACAGTACGGCCTCGTTTTCTGATCGCTGTTTGCGGCCGCTGTGGAAGAGGCGGCCGCAACTCAATATGGCGGTCGGGCCGGTAGCGGGGCGGTAGCGGGGCACTGCGCACACCGATGACGTCATCGGTGGTGGCGCTAACGCCGCCATTACCGCAGCGCTGAATATCGGTGAAAGCTCAGCAAGTGGCGCAAAAGCCCTCTTTGGGCGAAAACTGGGCGCAAAGCCTACTGAATTTCTAGGCCATAGAGTCCGAAAGAGTGCTCGTTGGAGTTGTTGCCTCAGCCATTGTCTGAGACACACTTCCCTTGTGCAAGTAAAAACATTAAAGTGTTACTTTTCTGACGGAACCCGGTGTATAGAGTCTTACTCGGAGTCGAGATTTCGACAATGTCATGGCTTACCTGAACAGCTTGTCTCTGACAATGGCCCTCAGTACGTTCTGCTAAATTCCAAGAATTCATGAAACAGAACGGTATCAAACACACTCTCGCTCTACCATATCATCCAGCTTCAAATGGAGCAGTTGAAAGATCAGTCAGAAAAAAGCTCTCAAAAAGCATGTGTTGCGGGGTTGTTCGGGACTCAGCATGAAGCAACATTTGGCAAATGTCTTGCTCTGCACAATACAACTGGACATACCCCAGCATAGCTCTTGATGAAGAGGAGATTGAGAACACGATTGAGTCTTGTTCAACCGAATTTGGCCTCAAGAGTTGAACAGAAAAAGTTGAGTCAGAAATGTTATTATGACAGCAATCAGAAAGAACGCAGTTTCAAACAAAACAAATGTGTTTGTGTTCTCAGTCCCCCTGGCAAGTCAAGTTCACACAAGTGGGATGTAGGAACTATAGTAGAGGTTGGTGGAACCAGGAGATATTTGGTTGAAATTGGTGACAAAATCTGAAGTGTTCATGTAGTTCAAATGATCTCTGCTGGAGATGAACCAAGACATGATTGTGAACCATTTGATCATGAACACACAGTTCAGACTTCAGTAACTGAAGTACCAGGTTCAAACAAGTCTGAGATAGAAACAGGATCATCTTTGGGTTCGAAACCACAACAAAACAGCCAGAAAATTGGTTCAACACCAAAACCTTCTATAAGGAGATCAGGAAGGCTCTGCAAACCTGCTATTAAACTGGATTTGTAGTTTATTTAAAAGAAAAAAGCCAGGAGCCTTTGTTATGTGGCACATGTAATGCTGGGAAAGATGGGACCATAGGTTTGTTGTATTTGAGAGGGGAATACGTACACTTTTTTTTAAGGGGGAAAGCAGTGTAATGTATTGTCACGTGGTTTGGAATGAGCATTCTCAGTTCGCTCGGGCCTAATAAAGCAAGCACATGGACTAGCAACTTATCGTGTCTCTGTCCTTCATTTGTTCCACCCACGTGTAATACGCATTCAAAATTTGAAAACTGAGTTTGATAGCTTTTTATCAGGCAAGGGTATTGAAGGTTACAGGATCAATGCAGGTAAATGAAGTTAAGATAAGATCATCCATGATCTAATTGAATGGTGGAACAAACTCCAAGGGCTGAATGGCCTCCTCTTGTTCTAAAGTTCCTATGTTCCTATGTAATTCCCTTGCTCTCTGAGATGACTACCTGTAATTTCTTTGTTCTCTGAGATGACTACCTGTGATTGTCTTGCTCTCTGAGATGACTACCTGTAATTGTCTTGCTCTCTGAGATGACTGCCTGTAATTGTCTTGCTCTCTGAGATGACTACCTGCAATTGTCTTGCTCTCTGAGGTGACTACCTGTAATTGTCTTGCTCTCTGAGATGACTACCTGTAATTGTCTTGCTCTCTGAGATGACTACCTGTAATTGTCTTGCTCTCTGAGATGACTACCTGTAATTGTCTTGCTCTCTGAGATGACTACCTGTAATTGTCTTGTTTTTTCTATTTATTCCAGATAACTCAGTGGCCATTTCGACCAAGGAAAATGCAGACTCTGCAAATGTATCACCCCCTAAATGATTAAATCAGCTCACCTTGAACCAAAGCTTCCTTTCTAGCATTGCTACTCAGTCTTCTCTTATTTACCATCCCTCTCCCTCTCCACGTGAATCTGCAACAGGAGCACTGACTCCGTTTACAGTGCTTCTTTACCATCCTATTTACTCTCCACACAATTCTGCATCAGGTCACTGCATCTATTTTGTTTCCCAAACCGTCACTGACCTCATCTCCTCTGGAGATCTTCCCCCTATGGCCTCCAACCTCATAGTCCCCCAACCCTGCACAACCCGCTTCTATCTCCTTCCCAAGATCCACAAACAGGACTGCTCTGGTAGACCCATCATTTCAGCCTGTTCTTGCCCATGGAACTTACTTCTTCCTATCTCAACTCTATTTTTTCTCTCCTTGTCCAGTCTCTTCTGACCTACATCACCGACTCCTCCAACAGCCTCCATCAGTTTATCAGTTTCCAGTTTCTTAGCACTACCCATCTCCTTTTCATCATGGATGTCCAGTCCCTCTCCATCTTCATCCCCCACCAGATTGGCCTACGGGTCTACACTTCTTCCTTGAGCAGAAGCCCAACCAGTCCCCATCCACTACCACCTTCATGCACCTGGCTGAACTTCTTCACACATTGAACAACTTCTCCTTTGGCTCCTCTCACTTCCTCCAAATAACAGGTGTCACGATGGGAAACCATATTGGTCCTAGCTATGACTGCCTTTTTGTGGGATACGTGGAATATTCTTTGTTCCAGTCCTACTCAGGGCCCCTCCCTCATGTAATGCCACTATTCTAGAGAGGAGAGAGATAGAAAGCAGAGAATTATAGACCAGTTAGCCTGACATCAGTAGTAGGGAAAATGCTAGAATCTATTATTAAGGACATGGTATCAGGGCACTTAGAAAATCATAATATGATTAAGCAGTCATCTTGGATTTATGAAAGGGAAACCCTTTTTTTGAGGTTGCAAAAAGCAGGGATGATAAGAGGGAACCAGGGGATGTAGTATATTTGGATTTTCAAAAAGCATTCGATAAGTGCCACACAAGAGGTCATTACACAAAATTAGAGCTCATGGGATTGGGGGTAATGAGGCATGGTTAACGGACAGAAAACAGAGAGTAGGAATAAACTGGTCATTTTTGGGAATGGTAGCATAGTGGCTATGTTACTGGACTAGTAATCCAGAGGCCTGGACTAATAATCCAGAGACGTGAGTTCTAATCCCACCATGGCAGCTGGGGAATTTAAATTCAGTTAATTAAATAAATCTGGAATAAAAAGCTAGTATCAGTAATGGTGACCATGAAACTATCAGATTGTCGTAAAAACCTATCTGGTTCACTAATGTCCTTTAGGGAAGGAAATCTGCCGTCCTTACCTGGTCTAGCCTATATGTGACACCAGACCCACAGCAATGTAGTTGACTCTTAACTGCCCTCTGAAATGGCCTTGCAAGCCACTCAGTTGTAAAATAAAAAGCGATGAAAAATAATAAAAATGAAACCAAACAGACCACCCGGCATCGACCTCAGTACTGGCTACGGACATGGCAAAGGCAACCCAGCCCAGTCAACCCTGCAAAGTCCTCCTTATCAACATCTGGGGACTGGTGCCAAAATTGGGAGCACTGTCCCACAGACTAGTCAATCAGCCTGACATAGTCATACTCACAGAATCATACCTTTCAGCCAATGTCCCAAACTCCTCCATCACCATCCCTGGGTATGTCCTGTTCCACCGGCAGGACAGACCGACCAGAGGTGGAGGCACAGTGGTATACAGTCGGGAAGGAGTGGCTCTGGGAGTTCTCACCATTGACTCCGGACCCCATGAAGTCTCATGGCTTCAGGTCAAGCATGGGGAAGGAAACATGCTGATTACCACCTAGCACCTTCCCACAGCTGATTAATCAGTACTGCTCCATGTTGAACACCACTTGGAAGAAGCACTGAGGGTAGCAAGAGCACAGAATGTACTCTGGGTGGGGACTTCAATGTCCATCACCAAGAGTGGCTCGGTAGCACCACTACTGACCGAGCTGGCCGACTCCTGAAGGATATAGCTGCCAGTCTGGGCCTGCGACAGGTGGTGAGAGAAACAACACAAGGGAAAAACTTACTTGACCTCGTCCTCACCAATGTACCTGTCGCAGATGCATCTGTCCATGACAGCATTGGGAGCAGTGACCACTGCACAGTCATTGTGGAGACGAAGTTCTGTCTTCACACTGAGTACATCCTCCATCGTGTTGTGTGGCACTACCACCGTGCTAAATGGGATAGATTCAGAACAGATCAAGCAGCTCAAAACTGGGCATCCATGAGGCGCTGTGGGCCATCAGCAGCAGCAGAATTGTATTCCACCACAATCTGTAACCTCATGGCCCGGCATATCCCTCACTCTACCATTACCATCAAGCCAGGGGTCCAACCTTGGTTCAATAAGGAATGTAGAAGAGCATGCCAGGAGCAGCACCAGGCGTACCTAAAAATGCGGTGCTAATCTGGGGAAGCTGCAACACAGGACTACATGCATGCTAAAAAGCGGAAGCAGCATGCTATAGACAGGGCTAAGTGGTCCCACAATCAACAGATCAGATCAAAGCTCTGCAGTCCTGCCACATCCAGTTGTGAATGGTGGTAGACCATTGAACAACTAACGGGAGGAGCAGGCTCCATGAATATCCCCATCCTCAATGATGGTGGAGCCCAGCATGTGAGTGCAAAAACAAAGCTGAAACGTTTGCAACCATCTTCGGCCCGAAGTGTCGAGTGGACGATCCATATCGGCCTCCTCCTAAGGTCCCCACCACCTAAGAAGCCAATCTTCAGCCAATTCGATTCACTCCACGTGTTATCAAGAAACAGCTGAGCGCACTGGATACAGCAAAGGCTATGTGCCCTGACAACAGCTGTTGAGCTGAAGGCTTGTGCTCCAGAACTAACCGCCTTTAGCTAACTTGTTCCAGTAGAGCTAAAACACTGGCATCTATCTGAAAATGTGGAAAACTGCCCAGGTATGGCCTGTCCACAAAAAGCAGGACAAATCCAATCCAGCCAATTACCACCCCATCAGTCTACTCTCAATCATCAGCAAAATGATGGAAGATGTCATCGACAATGGTATCAAGCAACACTAACTCACCAATAACCTGCTCACTGATGCCCAGTTTGGGTTCTGCCAAGACCACTCGACTCCAGACCTCACTACAGCCTTGGTCCAAACATGGACAAAAGAGTTGAATTCCAGAGGTGAGGTGAGAGGTGATGTGCCTGTCATGGTTAAATAACTGGCAGTGTGTGCAAGCTGTGAGATGTGGGTCTGAGGCTTGCAGCAGTGTGAAGTGTGTGAGGGTGAGGTGAAGCTATGAATGTGAGATATGAGTGGTGATTGATAGAGGTTGTTAGTGGGTGAGTGAAGGGATGTGGTGCATTGAGCAGTGTGAGAGACTAGTTTTGCAGATGGTGGGATATGGCATTTGAGGATGAATTCACTGACCTTGACCACTCGTGTGAGGTCATTGAACTTCTTGCGGCACCGCATCCAGGTCCTCGGGGCTTGACTCCTGCCATTGACCGCCACTGCTGTCTGCTCCCACTGGCTTCAGAGTTCATCTGTAGGGCCTCCTGGCCCGCTGTGGATAGAGGACCTCTCGCATCCTCTCCACCTCCTCCAGCAAGGCCTCCAGTGCAGCATCAGTGAACTTTGGAGCACGGTCTCTCACTTGTTGCACCATAGTTCACTCCTCTTTCTGTTCAAACTATCTTCCACAAACAGTTCCAGCACCTGCTCCAGACAGAATGCACCTCCATTTTAAAAGGTGCAGGCTGGCTTTAAATAGAGCAGACTTTAAATGGTGCCCAATCTTGAGCTGCCTGCTGAGGTGTGTAGTCACTCAACATCACGGTTAGCGCTGGTTCCACGCAGCAATCATGTAAATTAGCAGGCAGCTGAAGTTGTCATCCTGCCTGCATCGGAAGCAACCGGTGCGGGTTAATCGTACATCGTGATCCCCGTACCCGTTTCAGTGGCAACCAAATTTAACCCCAAATCTTTTTAGTCTTGTTGGTTGAGTGATAGATACTGGCCAGGACACCAGGAGAACAGGAAAAATAGCAGGGGAGTAGTTACTTCAGTGTAAATCGCTTTGGGACACCCGAGGTTGTGAAAACAGCTGTATAAATGCAAGTGCTTTCCTTTAACTCCCGTGCTCCTCTTAATAAAATGCCATGAGTTCTTTTACACACACCTGAGAGGGCAGACGGGGGCTCGGTTTCTCATCTCATCTGAAAGACGGCACCTCTGGCACTACAGCACTCCCTCAGTACTGCACAGCAAGACAAGCCTTGATTTTGTGCTCAAGTTCTAAAGTGGGGTTTGACGCCACAACCTTCTGACTGAGAGATGAGAGTGTTAAAACTGAGGCAAGGCAGACACCTCATATAACAACAATCACCACAACAACTGCATTTATATAGCACCTTAACATAGAAAAACATCCCAAGTTGCTTTACAGAGGTATAATCAGGAAAAACTGAACCTGAGTTAAAGAAGGAGAAACTCAGAGGAGTGATTAAAAGCTTGGTCAAAGAGGTGGATTTTCAGGAAGGTGTAAAAGAAGAGAGGGAGGTAGAGAGGCGGAGGGGTTAAGGGAAGGAATTCCAGAGTGTGGGGAATGGTGACTGAAGGCTCGGCCACCAATGCTGGTTCTAAGGGAGAGGGGTGCACAAAAGACCAGAGTCAGAGAAAAGGACAATTCTGGGGTGGGCTGGGAGGGTTGTATGAGATTACAGAGATAGGGACTGGTGAATCTACAAAGGGATTTAAACATGGGGGATGGTCATTTTCAATTTGAGCCATTGGAGGACCAGAGGTCAATGTAGGTCAACAGGGACAGGGGTGATAGGTGCCTGGGACTTGGTGCGGGTTAGGATATGGGCGGCAGAGTTTTGGATGAGCTGATGTTTGTAGAACGTGGAGGACAGGAGACCGGCTGGGGGAACATTGGAATAACTAGGTCTGGAAGTGGCAAAGGCATGGACCCTCTTTAAAGTGCATCTCTTTGGCCATCTTCTTTATGTCTGTGTGAGACACCTTGGGACAGTGTTCTGTTATGGGTGGTGTATAAATGCAAGCTGTTGTTCCAACACACAGGTGTCCACAGGTATCACCATCTACAATGTATAGGCCTTTATGATTACTGAGCTCATTACACAATGAGGTTACAAAAAGTTTATAGTTTTAATACCTAAGCTCCTCGATTTGCATAGCACAGAAAATAAGGAGGGTTTTTTAACTCTGTCCGTGTCAAATACACGAGGCAAATACACAAAAAACTGTCTAAAAATTACTGACATTTAGTATTGAATTGAAAGGACACGGCCCATAGAAACTTCAATACCATAGTTGAAACTACCTATGTTTGATGGATCAATAATACTCCTCTAACAGGGTCACATACAACTATATTTTCGATGGAATGTATCCTTTGAGACAGTGTAAGCTCCAGTTAATTATATTTTATTCCATGATAAGCAGGTGAGTTTTCACATGATTGTCTCCACTTGTTTGTTCAATGAACTGTAATTAATATTAATAATGATGTAACTGAATGATCTCACTGGAGATTTCCCTCCTGTATAAATACAAGGCCCCTCTCGATGTATCGTGTAATCCGGCAGAGCTGTTCCTTCCGGCACCAACAGAAACCATCACGTCTCACAGAAAATGCGTGAACCAACAATACTCCATCAGGTAGAAGACATTTACTACCCTGTTCTTGCAGTTATTGGAATTCTTGGTAAGCCAATGAACCATTTAATATAAGCAAACGACATGTTTTTTGAAATGTATTATTTTTTTGATTTTTAAAATCCTGTTTAAAACCTTATTTTGGCGATAACACATTTCAGTTATTAGGTAAAATGCCAGACTTAATTTTTCAAGAAGCATTTTGAGTGATTCGATTGTTTCATCAACAAACCAGAAAAGGCAACTGTTTACATAGGGAAACGTGATTATAAATGTTTACATATGAAGTTTCAATATCAAATGTTGGCATAAAAGCATTGCCAAAAATAGTGACGAAAGGAAGTGAAGGTTTGTGGACAGCACATGGCACCATACCCAGGACTGTTAATTATATATATTCCCCTAATTGTGGACATACGTTGAGCTGGTGGACTTTCCCTCTCCTAACTGGCCCACCAGGGCTGCCTCTCCTCAGCTGTCAGAACATAAGAACATAAGAAATAGGAGCAGCAGCAGATCATACAACCCCTGGAGCCTGCTCCGCCATTCAATAAGATCATGGCTGATCTTCTACATTAGTTTCTCTTTCCCTGTATCCTCACATCCCTTGATTCCCTTAGTGCCCAAAAATCTATCGATCTCAGTCTTAAATATATTCAATGACTGAGCTTCCACCGTCCTCTGGGAAAGAGAATTCCAAAGATTCATAATCCTCTGATTGAAGAAATTTCTCCTCATCACAGCCTAAATGGCTGACCCATATTCTGGGACTGGGACTCCTAGTATAAGACTCCCCAGACAGGGGAAACATCCTCCCAGCATCTATCCTGTCAATCTCCCTAAGAATGTTATATGTTTCAATTAGATCACGTCTCATTCTTCTAAATTCTAGGGAATATAGGCCTAGTCTACTCAATCTCTCCTCATAGGGCAACCCCCCATCCCAGGAATCAGTCTCGTGGACCTTCGCTGCACTCCCTCTAATGCAAGTTTATCATTCCTTAGGTAAGGAGACCAAAACTGTACACAATACTCCAGGTGTGGTCTCATCAGAGCCATATATAATTGCAACAAGACTTTGTTACTCTTGTACGCTGATCAACTTGAAATAAATGCTAACACACCATTTGTTTTCCTAATTGCTTGCTGTATCTGCATGTTAACTTTCGGTGATTTGTGTACAAGGACACCCAAATCCTTCTGAATAACAACATTTACTAGTTTTGCTCCTTTAAAATAAATCTGCTTTTCTATTCTTCCTAACAAAGTGGATAATTTCACATTTTCCCACGTTATTTTCCATCTGCCAGCTTCTTGCCCAATCATTTAACTTGCCGATATCCCTTTGCAGACTCTGTGTCCTCCTCACAGCTTACTTTCCCACCTAGATTTGTATCATCAGCAAACTTGGTACATTGCACTCGGTTCTCTCATCTACAGGAAACTTTCTGGTATCCGGCACTGACGGGACCGAGCTGGTACCGTACCATCAAAACTGCCGTAGAAACCAGCGCTAATGTTAAAACATACGGAGCTTTTGAGCTCCGTGTGAATCAACAAACCCTGTTGCTTAGCAACAGCTTCAAAACAGTTGGCGGCAGCTTTAAAGCGTCTCTGTAGCTAAGCAACAGCTTCAGCTAGACCTTGCAGAGCCTGACGGGAAAAAAAAAGCAACGAGAAGTAAAAAAACTTATAGGAAACGGCTCCTGAATTTTGCCGGTAGATAGAGCTTTCCGGACATTTAACCTCCGGTTAAACGAAAGTTTCCTGTAAGTCATCATTAATATAGATTGTAAATAGCTGAGGCCCAAGCATTGATCCTTACTGTACCCCACTAGTTACAGCCTGCCAACCAGAAAATAACCCGTTTATTCTGAATCTCTGTTTTCTGTCTGTTAACCAATCCTCAATCCATGCTAGTATATAACCCCCAATCCCATGAGCCCCAATCTTGTGTAACAACCTCTTGTGTGGCACTTTATCGAATGCCTTCTGAAAACCCAAATATTCTACATCCACTGGTTCCCCCTTATCTAACCTGTCAGTTATACCATCAAAAAATTCTAATTGATTTGTCAAACACTATTTCCCTGTCATAAAACCATGTTGACTCTGTCTAATTGTATTATGATTTTCTAAGTTCTCAGTTAACTAGTCTCTAATAATAGATGCTAGAATTTTCCTGACAACTGTTGTCAGGCTAACTGGCCTATAATTCATTGTTTTCTCTCTCACTCCTTTCTTGAACAACAGGGCTATTTGTTACCTTCCAATCCAACAACAACAACAACTTATATTCATATAGCGCCTTTAAAATAGTAAAACGTCCCAAGGTGCTTCACAGGAGTGTAATCAGGCAATAATTGACACCGAGCCACATAAGGAGAAATTAGGGCAGGAGACCCAAAGCTTTGTCAAAGGGGTAGGTTTTAAGGAGCATCTTATAGGAGGAAAGAGAGGTGGAGAGCTTTAGCGAGGGAATTCCAGAGCTTAGGGCCTAGGCAACACAAGGCATGGCCACCAAAGTTTGGGCGATTATAATCAGGGATGCTCAAGAGGGCAGAATTTGAGGAGTGCAGATATCTCGGTGGTTGTGGGGCTGAAGGAGATTACAGAGATAGGGAGGGGCGAGTCCATGGAAGGATTTGAAAACATGGATGAAAATTTTGAAATTGGGGCATTGCTTAAACGGGAGCCAATTTAGGTCAGCGACCACAGGGGTGATGGGTGAATGGGACTTGGTGCAAGTTAGGACACGAGCTACCGAGTTTTGGATCACTTCAAGTTTACTTAGGATAGAACGTGGGAGGCCAGCCAGGAGTGCGTTGGAATAGTCAAGTCTAGAGGGAACAAAGGCATGGATGAGGGTTTCAGCAGCGGATGAGCTGAGACAAGGGCGGAGACGGGCGATGTTACAGAGGTGGAAATAGGCGGTCTTAGTTATGCTGCAGATGTGTGGTCAGAAGCTCATTTCAGGCTCAAATATGACACCAAGGTTGCACACAGTGTGGTTCAGCCTGTGACCGATGTTAGGGAGAGGGATGGAGTCAGTTGCTAAGGAACAGAGTTTGTGGCGGGGACCGAAAACAATGGCTTCGGTGCATATCCAAGTGCTTTTTAAATGTGATGAAGGTTTCTGCCTCTACCACCCTTTCAGGCAGTGAGATCCAGGCCCCCACCACCCGCTGGGTAAAAACATTTTTCCTCAAATCCCCTCTAAACCTCCAACCAATTATTTAAATTTAACCCCAGCCGATCCAATCTTTCCTCATAGCTAAATTTCCTCAGCCCAGGAAACATCCTCGTAAATCTTCTCTGCACCCCCTCTAGTGCAATCACATCCTTCCTGTAATGTGGTGACCAGCACACAGTATTCCAGCTGTGGCCTAACTAGTGTTTTATACAGTTCAAGTATAACCTCCCTGCTCTTATATTCTATGCCTCGCCCAATAAAGGCAAGTATCCTGTATGCCCTCTTTACCACCCCACCTACCTGTCCTGCTACTTTCAGAGATCTGTGGACATGCACTCCAAGGTCCCTCTGATCTTCTGCACATCTCAGTGTCCTATCATTTATTGTGTATTCCCTTGCCTTGTTAGGCCTCCCCAAATGCAATACCTCACATTTCTCCAGATTGAATTCCATTTGCCACTGTTCTGCCCACCTGACCAGTCCATTGATATCTTCCTGCAGTCTGCAGATTTCTTCTTCATTATCAACCACACAGCCAATTTTTGTATCATCTGCAAACTTCTTAATCATACTTCCTACATTCAAGTTCAAATCATTGATATATACCACAAAAAGCAAAGGACCCAGTACTGAGCCCTGCAGAACCCCACTGGAAACAGCCTTCCAGTCACAAAACAACCTTCGACCATTACCTTTTGTTTCCTGCCTCTGAGCCAATTTTGGATGCAACTTGCCACTTTGCCTTTGATCTCACGGGCCTTTACTTTTGTGACCAGTCTGCCTTATCAAAAGCCTTGCTAAAATCCATAGAGACTACATCAAATGCACAACCCTCTTCAACCTTCCTTGTTACCTCCTCAAAAAATTCAAACAAGTTAGTCAGACACGACATTCCCTTAACAAATCCATGCTAACTGTCCCTGATTAATCCTTATCATAATCATAATGATAATCATAATCAACTTTATTGTCATTGTTAGTGCACAAGTGCAGTACAACAAAATGTAGGCTTGTGGCTCCCGAGAGTGTACATTTAGATTAAGACATTTAAACATTCAACATTCATTTGGCTTGTAATACATTTACATAAACATCATAAAGTGCATTGGCAGATGTGCAGGCTTTAGAGTTTATTTGTGGAGTTCAGTAGGATGACAGCCCTGGGAAAGAAGCTGTTCCTAAATCTGGTCGTTCGGGTGCGAATGCATCTGTAGCATCTCCCAGATGGCAGGGGGGCGAACAGACTGTGGCTGGGGTGGGTAGGGTCTTTGATGATGGTCAGTGACCTCCGTAAACAGCGTTTCTGGTAGATGTTCTCTATGGTCGGTAGCCGGGTGCCGGTAATGCGTTGGGCAGTTGGGAAGATTTATCCTGTCCCTCAGAATTTTTTCCAATAATTTTCCCACCACTGAGGTTAGGCTGACTGGTCTGTAATTACTCGGTCTATCCCTTTCTCCCTTTTTCAACAACGGTACCACGTTAGCAGTCCTCCAGTCCTCTGGCACCACACCTGTAGCCAGAGAGGATTGGAAAATGATGTTCAGAGCCTCTGCTATTTCCTCTCTTACTTCTCTTAACAGCGTACATGTGGAAACTGATACTGTGTTTTCAGATGACGTCATCAAGTGGCAACATGTAGATGAGAAATAGGGGCGGGACAAGGATAGATCCTTCGGGGACACCAGAGGTAACTATGCAGGTGCGGGAAGAGAAGCCATTGCAGGTGATTCTCTGGCTATGATTAGATAGATAAAAATGGAACAGGCGAGTGCAGTCCCACCTAGCTGGACGACGAGGGAGTGACGTTGGAGAAGGATGGAGTGGTCAACCATGCCAAAGGCTGCAGATAAGTCAAGAAGGATGAGGAGGAATAGTTTACCTTTGTCACAGTGACAGTCACAAAAGATGTCATTTGTGACTTTGAAGAGAGAGGTTTCGGTACTGTTGAGGGATTCAAACATGGAGTTGCGGGAAACATGGGCACAAATTTGGGAGGTGACAACACATTCAAGGACTTTGGAGAGGAAGGGGAGGTTGGAGATGGGGCAGTAGTTTGCAAAGACGGAGGCGTCAAGGATTTCTTTTTGAGAAGAATGGTGATGACAGCAGATTTGAGGGAGAGGGGGACAGTACCTGAGGAGAGAGAACAGTTAACAATGTCAGCTAACATGCGAGCCAGAAAAGGAAGTTGGGTGGTTAGCAGTTTGGTGGGAATAGGGTTGAGGGAGCAGGAAGTGGGTCTCATGGACAAGATGAGAGCGGAAAGGTCATGAGAGGAGATCAGAGAGAATATGGAGAAAGATGCGAGTTCAGGGCTAGGGCAGGGGGGAACCTTAGAGGAAGTTTGGCCCGGCGGGCTAGGGGAAGGAAGGGATGTGGCAGAGGCAGCTGAACGGATAGTTTCAATCTTAGAGACCAAGAAGTCTATGAGCTCCTCACACTTGTTGTCGGAGATGAGGGTAATGGAGACAGGGGAGAGGGGTTTAAAGAGACGGGTAGCAGTGGAGAATAGAAGCCAGGGTTTATCTTTGCATTCCAGAATGATTCTTGAATAGTGAGCAATTTTAGCAGATGTGAGCAAGACCTGATAATGCTTTATGTGGTCCAGCCAGATCTGGCGGTGAATGGCTGAACCAGTTGTCTGTCATATCCGTTCAACTCTGCCTCGCTTGGACTTCAGGGAGCGAGGATGAGGGCCGTAACAGGGGGAACAGCCAGGGTGAGAGAGAGTAATTGTTTTAGTAGGGACTAAGGCATCAATGGTGGTGGTGAAGGTGTGGTTGAGCAGATCAGTAGCTGCAGAAATGTCATGGTGATTGGAGGGCCAAAGGCTGGACAGTTGGGGTTTCATAAGTGCAGTTGTAAGACAGTTGGGAGAGAGATTTTTCCTGGGCAGACACAGCAGGAAGTAGGGTTGTGGGGGGCAGGGAGTGGTGGAAGTGGGAAGTGGTCAGAGATGGCCTTATCTACAATTGACATGATGGGAGTAGCGAGGCCACGAGAAACGGCCAAGGGTGTGGCTATGAATATGGGTTGGGGTGTTTACATGGAGGGAGAGATTAAGGAGGAATGGAGGCTAGTGAACTCAGAGGAGAGAGAGCATAATGAGTTGAGATGGAGGTTGAAATCAGGCATGGCTATCCCTGGACAAATCCAATTCCAGATATGGATCCCATTTAGCCACCCACGGGGATTCTACAATCTAGGGAATTCTGGAAGATCAAAACCAATGCATCCACTATCTCTGCAGCCACCTCTTTTAAAACCCTAGGATGTAGGCCATCAGGTCCAGGGGATTTGACGGCTTTGTCAGAACCGGTCCGATTTCATAACCAGAGTTCATCAACCATCAGCCCCTTTTTCCATCGCCTCATCTTCCTGCTCCCCTCACACACGCTCAACTCTGTCACTACAGCAAAATCTGAATTAATTCTGAACTTCACCTTCTTCAGTACTTACTGTGCCCTCATCTGCTCTTTTTCCTGACCCTTGCTCTCTGCTATTTGTTATGATTCATGCAATTGGTTCATTTACTAATTTCCAAAATAATTATTGATATTTGAAATATATCTCTGGAACAAAACGCTGACACATTTATAAAGATTTCAATTGCCTTGATATCATAGTCAGTGAAACATTCAAGTGGTAAATGCCGCACAAAGTCATCTCAAACTAATGCTTTCTTTTGGATCCCTATCCGTAATTCCCACGCTCTCTGGGATTGCTATCTATAATTCCCACTTTCTCGGTGATTCCTATCCATAATTCCCATGCTCTCTGTGATTCCTATCTTAAATTCCCATACTCTCTGGAATTGCTATCTATAATTCCCACCTTCTCAATGATTCCTATCCATAATTCCCATGCTCTCTGGGATTGCTATCTCTAATTCCCACATTCTCTGTGATTCTTATCTCTAATTCCCATGCTCTCTGGGATCCCTATCTGTAACTGCCTCACTCTCTGGGATCCCTATCTGGAATTGGATTTGTTCAGTGATAGTCATGCCTGACCTAATAGAAACTTTTGAGGAAGTAACTAACCTGGTCCATAAGTGAGTCTCAGCTTTTCACTATCTCTATTAATGACTTGGATGAAGGAATAGAAAGTTATATATCTGAGTTTGCTGATGGCACTAAGTTAGATTTGAGCAGAAAGTTGCAAAGGGACATTGGGCCTGAACTTGCAGTTGGATGCCCCCGAACCACAATAAAACTAGGCACCTAACTGATGGTCCTGGATCCACAGAGACTCGTGCTCCTGGGCCTCTTCGCATATGCATGCGTAGAGGCCCACATATCCCAGGGACACAGGCGGTTCGTAAGCATCCCTGGGATCACGTGGACCGGCCCAACTAATCAGAAAGGGGATTCCCATTCTGCTTATGGGGATTCATTTTACGTACGGAATCCCGAAAAGCTTAATAGGAATCACCCAAAACACATGTACACAACACTGAAATTAAAAAAATCATTACATGTTTTAAACTAATGAAAATACAACTTAATTAAACATTTAAAACAAAAATTAAATTTTTTGAAAAGAAAGTAAACATTTTTCAAGGGGCCGAACGTTACACGAGTTTATTTTACAGGTTTAAGAATGTTAAAATGATTTTTAAAAGGTTACTTTACTATTTATTTAAACCCTTATGCTGGTAAAAGAAGGCCTTATGTCTGCTTTTATCAGGCGTAAGAGTTTCATGGGCATTCGCTGGGCAGTAGTTGGGCAAATAGCCCAACTCTCCACCAGCGAATGTCCATTTCCCGGGCATGCGGTGGATCAGTCAAGAAGATTCTCGACAGGCAGCAAGTTTCGGGTTTTCATGCATTCACTTCGCGTGTGGAAACCCGGAACTTGCGAGGCACTTACGGCCGCGTATGCACCGCGTACTCGGTCATCAGCCCCGGAAAATCCGGCCCAATTGATTGATTACGTGAGTGGGCAAAACTGTGACTGTTGTGTCTCAAGGGGTTTTATACCCTTACCTATATAACAATTAAGAAGGACCCCGGGGTGGAGAGTTTAGTTACCGGCCATTTTATTTACAATGTGCTTCTTCACTCAATGCACTACATTTCCCATAGTGCATTGCAAATCACCACTATGGTATCCCATGTGGGACAATTCTAATACACATTCAAAATACACAACATATTTCCTCCCCCTTAAAATAGAATGTCCACAAAACAGAATAACTGAAAATGACTATAACTTTGGAAGAGAGGGTAGACTGCCTCTACACTCCGCTAACCCTGGGGATTATTCTGCCCCATGCACACCGGTTAGCATTAACTGTAACTAAGGCGCTCTGGAGGCTGCCTTTCTCTTTGGGGGTAACGCCTAGTCTCAGGAGCAGGCTCTGGCTGGCTCTCCCGTGATCCTGCAGGCGTGGCTTCCTCCCTCGATGGCACAAGAGTGGATGGTGCCACCATCTCAGGGTCGGACGACCAGTCCCTGCTGGAGCCCCCAGCAGGTCCTTGATCCTCTGTTTCTTGGGTTACCTGTGGCGACTGTCTTGGCAGTAACTGGTCTACATGCCGTCTCCATTTTCGGTCATCTCCGGTGCGGACTCGGTATGAAACGGGGCCCGTCTTTTGAATGACCGTAGCCGGGACCCACCGCTCCGGGGTGGTGTAGTTACACACGAGGACTTTGCCCCCCACCACAAAGTGTCGTTCTTTGGTCCTCTGAGCTCGTCTGCTGACTTGATCCTGCTGATTGGCATGCACCACTGCTTCTGTGGACGTTGGCCTCAGCAGGTCAAGGCGTGTCCGTAGCTGCCTTCCCATGAGTAGGTAAGCAGGAGATACTCCAGTCGTAGCATGAGGCGTGTTTCAGTATTTCAGCAAGAAAGCATTCAGGCGCTGCTTTAGAGGAGCATCACTTCTTGCCGCTTTCAACGCGTGTTTCAGCGTTCTGACAAATCTCTCTGCCAATCCATTCGTGGGTGGATGATAAGGCGCGGAGAATGTGTGCTGGATTCCATTGCTCTTGAGGAACTCCTCCACCTCCTGGGATGTGAACTGTGTTCCATTGTCGGTTACGATCTGCTCCGGCAGACCAAATCGCCCGAACATCTCTCTCGGAGTCTCGATGGTTTTCTCCGTAGTGGTAGTGGACATTACTGCAACCTCCGGCCATTTGGAATGGGAGTCCACCGCGACCAGGAACATCGCTCCTTCCACTGGTCCCGCGAAGTCCAGATGGATCCGTTGCCACGGTGTTACCGGCCATTCCCATGGATGCAGTGGCGCTGCTCTTGGCGTATCCCTGGTTGTCTCGCATGATGGGCATGATTTCGCTTCAACTTCAATTTCATGATCCAGACCGGGCCACCAGAAGTAGCTTCGTGCCAGCTCCTTCATCCGGACAATACCACAATGTCCTGAGTGCAGCTCGTTGAGGACACGTTTCCGCAGCTTTGGTGGTATGATCACTCGCATGCCCCAAAGGAGGCATCCTGACGTGACAGACAACACCTTCCCTCTTGACAGGTAAGGTAGGAGCTCAGGTGGTGCATCTGACACCCGTGATCCATCTCCTCGCATCACCCGATCCAGCACTTTGGATAGCGTAGGGTCCACTCTGGTCTCTTTCTTGACCTGCCGGGCCGTGACAGTGGCATTGCTCACCATGTCAAAGTAGAAAATCTTCTGCTCACAGCCTTCAGAGGGCACAGGCAGCGGAAGTCTTGACAATCCGTCCGCATTGCCATGTGCTGCTGACCTCCGGTATTTGATGTTGTAATTGTGAGCGCTTAACATCAGCGCCCAGCGCTGCATCCTGCACGCTGCAAGGGAGGGTATTCCTGTGTGTGGACCAAAGATTGATGTCAGAGGACGATGATCCATCAGCAAGGTGAATTTCCTTCCGAACAAGTAGTGATGGAACTTTTTGATTCCAAAGATGATGCCCAAAGCCTCTTTTTCGATCTGCGGGTATTTCACCTCTGCTTTGTTCAGGGACCTTGATGCGAATGCAATCGGCTTCTCTTCGCCTGAGGGAAAGATGTGGGACACGACTGCGCCGACGCCATAAGGCAATGCGTCACAGGCCATCTGAATCTGCAACGATGGGTCGAAGTGCGTCAACACTCTGGGGTCAGTCAAAGCTGCCTTGGCTTTCTTGAATGCAGCTTCTCACTCCTTTATCCATGCCCAGGCCTTGCCCTGACACAACAACTCATGTAATGGCTTCAACAGTGATGCCAGCTGTGGAATAAACTTTCCGTAATAGTTCAGGAGACCTAAGAATGACCGCAGCTGGCCGACATTTGTAGGTGCAGGAGTGTCGGCAATGGATTTCACTTTCGACGGTGCTGTGTGTAGGCCGTCCGCGTCGATGACATGGCCTAGGTACTCCACTGATGGCTTGAAAAATTCGCATTTGTCCTTGCGAACGCATAAGCCATATTCTTCAAGTCTTCCCAGTGTCTTCATCGGGTTCTGCAGATGCTCGTTGTCGTCCTTTCCTGTGACAAGGATATCGAGATAACATTGTACCCCTGGAATGCCGCTTAAGATCTGGTCCATAGACCGCTGAAACAATGCTGGTGCTGACGTTATACCATAGGGTAGGCGGCAGTACCTGTAGAGGCCCTTGTGGGTGGTGATGGTGAGGTACTTCTGTGAGTCCTCTTCTACATGCATCTGCAAGTAGGCTTGGCATAGATCAATCTTGCTAAACTTCTGACCGCCTGCTAGACCCGCGAAAAGATCTTCGATGATGGGGAGGGGGTACTGTTCAGCTGAGAGCACAGGATTCACTGTTACTTTGAAATCTCCACATAAGCGAACCGCACCATCACTCTTCATCACTGGTACCATGGGCGTGGCCCACTCACTGTGCGAAACCGGCACCAGGACCCCTATCTTGACCAGACGCTCCAGGTCAGCCTCCACCTTTGGTCTGAGGGTGTAGGGAACGTTCCTGGCCTTCAGGAATCGTGGCTGGCTGTCAGGCTTCACCTTGAGTTTGACCGTAATCCCCTTCATACTCCCCAATTCTCCATCAAAGACAGCCGCATGCTTTGTCAACACTGCCGCTAGCCCCGCCTCTTCGACTGACACCGCATTCACTTTTTTCCAATCCAGATTAATTTTCTCCAACCATGGCCTGCCCATCAGGGATGGATAGTCACCCTTGACCACGTAAACTGGCAGCATCACGGTTTGTCCATTAAGCTCCACCTTGACCTCTGTCTTACCCAGTATTGGGACTGTTTCCCCAGTGTAGGTCTTTAAGATGAGCTTGGCCGGCGTCAGTGATAGGTGGTTCAGTTTTTCTTTGAATAGCTTCTCTGAAATCAAGGAGACAGCGGCCCCCGTGTCCAGCTCCATTTTGACCGGTATTCCCTCTAGTAGTGGAGTGACTCCATAGCCTGATGAGCCTCCATTCACCGTTAACAATGTTTGAAGGTCGAGAGCTGGAGAGACAGTTTGAAGGTCGAGAGCTGGAGAGACAGTTTGAAGGTCGAGAGCTGGAGAGACAGTTTGAGGGTCAAGAGCTGGAATGACAGTTTGAAGGTCGAGAGCTAGTGAGACAGTTTGAAGGTTGAGAGCTGGAGAGACAGTTTGAAGGTCAAGAGCTGGAATGACAGTTTGAAGGTCGAGAGCTGGAGAGACAGTTTGAAGGTCAAGAGCTGGAGAGACAGTTTGAAGGTCGAGAGCTGGAGATACAGTTTGAAGGTCGAGAGCTGGAATGACAGTTTGAAGGTCGAGAGCTGGAGAGACAGTTTGAAGGTCGAGAGCTGGAGAGACAGTTTGAAGGTCAAGAGCTGGAATGACAGTTTGAAGGTCGAGAGCTGGAGAGACAGTTTGAAGGTCGAGAGCTGGAGAGAGGACAGTTTGAAGGTCGAGGGCTGGAGAGACAGTTTGAAGGTCGAGAGCTGGAGAGACAGTTTGAAGGTCGAGAGCTGGAGAGACAGTTTGAAGGTCAAGAGCTGGAATGACAGTTTGAAGGTCGAGAGCTGGAGTGACAGTTTGAAGGTCGAGAGCTGGAGAGACAGTTTGAAGGTCGAGAGCTGGAGAGAGGACAGTTTGAAGGTCGAGAGCTGGAGAGACAGTTTGAAGGTCAAGAGCTGGAGAGACAGTTTGAAGGTCGAGAGCTGGAGAGACAGTTTGAAGGATGAGAGCTGGAGTGACAGTTTGAAAAACGAGAGCTGGGGAGACAGTTTGAAGGTCGAGAGCTGGAGAGAGGACAGTTTGAAGGTCGATAGCTGGAGAGACAGTTTGGAGGTTGAGAGCTGGAGTGACAGTTTGAAAAATGAGAGCTGGAGTGACAGTTTGAAGGTCGAGAGCTGGAGTGACAGTTTGAAGGATGAGAGCTGGAGCGGAACCCGGTTACCAGGATGCCAAGTTGGACAGCCAGGGTAATGTGCAGGCCAGGTGTATGGAAGAAACCGAGGGGAAACATCGAGAAAAACTGAGAGGAAACATCGAAAAAGACAGAGGAAACATCGAGAGAGAGAGAGGGGAAACATCGAGAGAGACCAAGATGGAAACATCGAGAAAGACTGAGGGGCACTTTATTTATTTATTTTTATTTTTTTAATTATTAATTAATTAATTAAATTTATTTAATTATAAGTTGGGAGTTCCTCATTATGCTCTCCCAGTGCGGCCACCCTGTAACCAGAGATTATTCTAGAAGCCTGGGTAGAAATATCAATGTAATTACTGTAGAAATTACTTTTTTTTACATTATTGCTTGTTCATTTTATGTGCTGTCTTATTATGTCTTTTATTTATTTTATTATGTCTGCTTTATTTATATTTAAATTATGCATGCGTGTATATGTCGGTATGTGTTTTTTGTGATGGCACCGATGAAGATGGCTGCCGTCCTTGCGAGCTCCGTGCGTACCAGGCAGCTAAGTGTTCTTGCTGCTTGGTGCTCTCGGCTCGTCAAGAAAAAAGCATTTCACTGACTAGATTACACTTCTTGTATTTAGTTATGTGACCAATAAAATTGAAATTGAAATTGAAATTGAAATTGAAAAATTGAAATTGAGGTTCAGCTCCCCATCAGAGTCTGTGTCACTGTCTTCCTGTTCTTGTTTCACCATGTGTAGGTTTTTCTTTTTAGAACGCCAGTTGGATGTGTTTCCTTGTTTGTTTTTGTGTGTCTCTGTGTAGGATTGTTTGCTTTGCCCTTTACACACACGTTCAATGTGTCCTTTGTTTTCACATTTCCGACAGGTCAGGTCTTTACACCAGCAGTCAGATGGCTGATGACCTGACCTTCCACATCTGTAACACTCTCTGGCGCCCCTTGCATGCTTATCCGGTGTAGCTGCTACCCTGTGCACTCTTGTTGCAGCCCCCAACAGCTGTGCATCTTTAGCTGCTAACTCCATAGACACAGCGAGCTCCACTGCTGATTTAAGCGTCAGTTTGTCAGTCGTGAGCAAGCGCTTCTGTGTTGCTTCACATCTTAATCCACACACAAACCTATCACAGACAGTGTCATTTAGAGTTTCACCAAACTCACAATGCTCAGTTAGCTTCTTTAGCACTGCAACATATTCGGCTATGGACTCACCCTCCCCTTGGTTTCGTTTGTGAAACCTGAACCTCTCGGAAATCAGCAGCGGCTTGGGTGCGAAATGTGTTTCCAAAACTCCCACAATCTGATCATATGTCTTAGCGCCGGGCTTATCCGGGTGCATCAAACTCCGTAACAAGCCAAATGTTTTTGCTCCGATCACACTGAGAAACGCCGCCACTTTCACGTCATCTTTAATGCCATTTACAGTCACGAAAAATCCGAAATGCTCTGTATAAGCACTCCATTGCTCCGCCGTTTCATCAAATGGTCCAAACACATAGCCATTTTGTTTTCTTTTTTTTTCTTTACAGTCCTTTTCCTCCACTTTTTTTTAAATTTTTACACTCCTTTTCCTCCACTTCATTTCACTGTATCGTTACTCTGCACCTTCTTATTTGTGTAACACATGAACCGCCACCTTTACGAGGTGATTGCATCAGCACTAAACTGCGGGCGCGCCATTAAGAAAAGACAGGAACTTCTTACTTTAAACATCGCCGATTCCAGTGCAAAGTGATGCGCAAGTCCGTTGTCTTTGTCGCCAGTTTTGTTGTGTCTCAAGGGGTTTTATACCCTTACCTATATAACAATTAAGAAGGACCCTGGGGCGGAGAGTTTAGTTAACGGCCATTTTATTTACAATGTGCTTCTTCACTCAATGCACTACATTTCCCATAGTGCATTGCAAATCACCAGTACAGTATTCCATGTGGGACAATTCTAATACACATTTAAAATACACAACAGTGACGATGGAGTTCAATGTGGGGAAGTGTGAGGCCATCCACTTGGGACCTAAGAAAGATCGATCCCAGTATTTCTAAATGGCAAGAAGTGAGGAACTGTGGAGGAGATTAGAGATTTGGGATCCAAGTAAAGAAATCACTAAAAGCTCCTGGACAGGATAATTAAAAAAGGTTAATGGAATGTTGGCTTTAACCTCAAGGTTGGCTGGAATAAAAATTGGTGGAATTAATGTTACAGCTGCACAGAGATTGGGTTGAACCTTATTTGGAGCACTGCACTCAGTTCTGGGCACCTCACCTCAGGAAGGATATCTTGGCCTTGGAGAGGGTGCAGCGTAGATTCACCACAGTGATACCGGGGCTGAAAAGGTTAAATTATGAGGACAGGTTACATACATTAGGCGTGTATTCCCTTGAATATAGAAGATTATGGGGTGCACTAATGGAAATGTTTAAGATGATTAAAGGATATGAGATGGCAGATAGAGAGAAACTATTTCCTCTGGTGGGGGAGTCCTGAACAAGGGGGCATAACCTTAAAATTAGAGCGAGGCCGTTCAGGGGTGATGTCAGGAAACACTTCTTCACACAAAGAGTAGTGGGAATCTGGAACTCTCCCACCCAAAAAGCTGTTGAGGCTGGGGGTCAATTGAAAATTTAAATACTGAGATTGATAGATTTTTGTTAGGCAAGATATTGAAGGTTACGGAACCAAGGCAAGTAAATGAAGTTAAGGTACGGATCACCCCTGATCTAACTGAATGGTAGAACAAGCTTGAGGGGCTGAATGGCCTTCTCCTCTTCTGAAGTTCCTATGTTCCTATGTAATTGTCTTGCTCTCTGAGGTGTCTATCTATAATCCCCTTGTTTTTTCTATTTATTCCAGTTAACTCAGTGTCCATTCTGATCCTGTCCCGTGGAAAGTGCGGTCTCTCTAAATGTATCACCCACTACCTGGTGGCCATGGCAGTGGCAGATCTGCTGGTCGTTTTCACTGACGTGATACTGTTTACAGTTATTCCTTTTCATTTCCCAGGTACTTACCTGGACACCACTCCTGCATCTTCTCTCGTACATTTCCTGCTTTATGCAGCCACAGACATTTCTGTCTGGTTCACCGTCACTTTCACCTTTGATCGATTTGTTGCAATTTGTTGCCAGAAGCTGAAAACAAAATATTGTTCAGAGAAAACTGCAACTGTGGTTATAGTGACAGTGAGTGTGCTGTTCTGCTTAAAGGACATTCCTTGGTACTTTGTATATGAACCTGAGTATATCATTGATAACGTACCCTGGGGCTACACCTTATCACTGAGCTATTACACCGAAGCTGCCTGGGTCGCATTTGACTGCCTCAGTATTATTTTAACCCCTTTCCTTCCATTCGTTCTGATTTTACTGCTCAATGCTCTGACTGTCAGACAGATTTTAGTGGCCAGCAGAGTCCGCAGGAGACTACTGGACCACAGCAGTAGTGAGAATCACAATGACCCAGAGATGGAGAACCGAAGGAAATCCATCATTTTACTCTTCACTATATCTGGCAGTTTTATACTGTTATGGTTGACAAATGTTCTATATTTCTTGTATTGGCGAATTACTAACATTTATGAATTCACAGGTCCCCATGATCCTGCATATATCACTGAACAATCTGGCTACATGCTGCAGCTTTTGAGCACGTGCACCAACACTTGTATTTATACAATGACCCAGACTAAATTCAGAGAGCAGTTGAAGAATGCAGTGAAATATCCATTCAGTGCAATTGTTAAATTAGTTAAATGATTAAAGCATAGAGTCATAGATAGAGTCTTAGATTTATACAGCACAGAAAGAGATCCTTTGGCCTATCATGTCCACGCCGGCCATCAAGCCCTATCTATTCTAATCCCATTTTCCAGCACTTGGTCCGTAGCCTTGTATGCTATGGCGTTTCAAGTGCTCATCTAAGTGCTTCTTGAATGTTGTGAAAGTTGCTGCCTCTACCACCCTTTCAGGCAGTGAGATCCCGATTCCAACCACCCTCTGGGTGAAAAAGTTTTTCCTCAAATCCCCTCTAAACCTCCTGCACCTTACCTTGAAACTATGCCCCCTGGTTATTGACCCCTCTACAAAGGGGAAAAGTTCCTTTCTATCTACCCTATCTATGACCCTCATAATTTTGTAACCTCAATCAGGTCCCCCCTCTGCCTTCTCTGCTCTAAGGGAAACATAGAAACATAGAAACATAGAAGATAGGAGCAGGAGTAGGCCATTCGGCCCTTCGAGCCTGCTCCGCCATTCAATGAGATCATGGCTGATCATCCAAATTCAGTACTCTGTCCCTGCCTTCTCCCCATATCCCTTGATCCCTTTAGCCTTAAGAAATATATCCAACTCTTTCTTGAATATATTTAATGAACTGGCCTCCACTGCCCTCTGTGGCAGAGAATTCCACAGGTTCACCACTCTCTGGGTGAAGAAATTCCTCCTCATTTCAGTCCTAAATGACTTACCCCTTATCCTTAGACTATCACCCCTGGTTCTGGACTCCCCGGCCATCAGAAACATCCTTCCTGCATCTAGTCTGTCCAGGCCGGACAGAATTTTATAGGTTTCGATGAGATCCCCTCTCAATCTTCTAAACTCCAGTGAGTATAAGCCCAATCGACACAACCTCTCCTCATACGTCATTCCTGCCATCCCAGGTATCAGCCTGCTGAATCTTCGCTGCACTCCTTCCATGGCAAGAACGTCCTTCCTCAGGTAAGGCAACCAAAACTGCACACAATATTCAAGGTGCGGTCTCACCAAGGCCCTGTACAACTGTAGCAAGACATCCTTGTTCCTGTTCTCGAACCCTCTTGCTACGAAGGCCAACATACCATTTGCCTTCTTAACCGCCTGCTGCTCCTGCATGCTTACCTTCAGCAACTGGTGCACAAGAACACCCAGGTCTCTTTGCACTTCCCCTTCTCCCAATCTATTGCCATTCAAATAATTATCTGCCTTCCTGTTTTTGCCACCAAAGTGGATAACCTCACATTTATCCACATTATAGTGCATTTGCCATGTTGCTGCCCGATCACCCAACCTGTCCACATCGTACTGGAGTTTCATGACATCCTCTTCACAGCATACCCTCCCCCCCAGCTTTGTGTCGTCTGCAAATTTGGAGATATTACATCCAATTCCCTCGTCCAGATCATTAATATATATTGTGAACAGCTGGGGTCCTAGGACCAATCCTTGCGGTACCCCACTAGTCACTGCCTGCCACTCGGAAAACGACCCGTTTATTCCAACTCTTTGCTTTCTGTCCGCCAACCAGTTCTCTATCCAAGTCAATACCTTGCCCCCAATCCCATGTGCCTTAATTTTGCACGCTAATCTCTTATGCGGGACCTTATCGAAAGCCTTCTGAAAGTCCAAATACACCACATCCACTGGTTCTCCCTTATCTATTTTACCAGTTACATCCTCAAAAAATTCCAGTAGATTAGTCAAGCATGATTTACCTTTTGTAAATCCATGTTGACTTTGTCCAATCCCGTCACTGCTTTCCAAGTGCTCTGCTATTACATCTTTTATAATGGACTGTAGCATTTTCTCCACTACCGATGTCAGGCTTACCGGTCTATTATTCCCCGTTTTTTCTCTACCACCTTTTTCGAATAGTGGGGTAACATTAGCTACCCTCCAATCCATGGGTACTGTTCCAGAGTCTATCGAGTTCTGGAAGATGACCAGCAATGCATCTACTATTTCTAGGGCCACTTCCTTAAGTACCCTGGGATGTAGATTATCAGGCCCTGGGGATTTATCGGCCTTCAGTCCCATCAATTTTCCTAACACCATTTCCCTACAAATACTGATTTCTTTCAGTTCCACCCTTTCATCAAACCCTATTTTCCCCGGCATCTCTGGGAGGTTATTTGTGTCCTCCTTTGTGAAGACAGAACCAAAATATGTATTTAGTTGGTCTGCCATTTCTGTTCCCCATTATAAATTCCCCTGATTCTGACTGCAAGGGACCTACGCTTGACTTCACCAACCTTTTGCTCTTCACATATCTATAAAAGCTTTTACAGTCAGTTTTTATGTTCCCTGCAAGCTTACTCTCATATTCTATTTTCCCTTTCTTAATTAATCCCTTTGTCCTCCTTTGTTGAATCCTAAACTGCTCCCAATCCTCAGGATTATTGCTTTTTCTGGCCAATTTATATGTCCTCTCCTTGGATCTTATGCTATCCCTAATTTCCCTTGTTAGCCACGGTTGAGTCACCTTTTTTGTTTTATTTTTATGCCAAACTCGGATGAACAAATTCTGTAGCTCATCCATGCGGTCTTTGAATGTTTGCCATTGCCTATCCACCGTCAACCCTTTGAGTGCCATTCCCCAATCAATCCTACCCAACTCGCTCCTCAGACCATCGTAGTTTCCTTTATTTAAATTGAGGACCCTAGTCTCCGAGTCAACTACTTCATTCTCCATCTTAATGAAGAATTTGATCATATTATGATCGCTCCGACCCAAGGGGCCTCGTACAACAAGATTGCTAATTAATCCTTTCTCGTTACATAACACCCAGTCTAAGATGGCCTGATTTCTGGTTGGTTCCTCGACATATTGGTCCAGGAGACCATCCCGTAAACACTCCAGGAATTCCTCCTCCACAGCATTGTTACTAATTTGGTTGGCCCAATCTATATGTAGATTAAAGTCACCCATGGTGACTGCTGTGCCCTTATTGCACGCTTCTTTAATTTCCCTTTTAATGCCATCCCCAACCTCCGCTTTACTGTTTGGAGGTCTATATACCACCCCCACTAACGTTTTCTTCCCCTTAGTATTTCTCAATTCTACCCATACAGATTCCATATCATCAGAGCTAATATCCTTCATTACAATTGTGTTAATCCCTTCTTTAACCAGTAATGCTACCCAACCTCCCTTTCCTTTTTGCCTATCTTTCCTGAATATCGAATACCCCTGGATGTTGAGTGCCCAGTCTTGGCCATCCTTGAGCCACGTTTCTGTAATCCCAACCAAATCATATTCGTTTACCTCTATTTGCGCAGCCAATTCATCCACCTTATTACAAATGCTCCTCGTATTAAGACACAAAGCCTTCAGGCTTGTTTTTTTAATGCTCTTAGACCTATTAGAAGTATTATTTACTGTGGCCACGTTTGATTTAAACCATTGATTTCTCTGACTGCCACTTTTGTTTTTCTCCTTCCTATCTTTTGCTTTTATCCTTGTTTCCCTTTCCTCTGTCTCCCTGCTCAGGTTCCCAACCCCTGCCATTTTAGTTTAAACCCTCCCCCACAGCACTATCAAACACTCCCCCTAGGACATCGGTTCCAGCCCTGCCCAGATGCAGACCGTCCGGTTTGAACTGCTCCCACCTCCCACAGAACCGGTTCCAATGTCCCAGGAATTGAATCCCTCCCCCTGGCACCATTCCTCTAGCCACGTATTCATCTGAAGTATCCTTCTATTTCTACTCTGACTAGCACGTAGCACTGGTAGCAATCCTGAGATTACTACCTTTGAGGTCCTGTTTTTTAATTTATCTCCTAACTCCCTATATTTCGCTTTTAGGACCTCATCCCGCTTTTTACCTATATCGTTGGTGCCTATATGTACCACGACAACTGGCTGTTCACCCTTCCCTTCCAAGATGTTCTGCAGCCGCTCAGAGACATCCTTGACCCTTACACCAGGAAGGCAACACACCATCCTGGAGTATCGTTTGCGGCCGCAGAATTCCCCTTACAATAGAATCCCCTATTACTATAGCTCTACCCCATTTTTTCCTCCCATTCTGTGTAGCAGAGCCACCCCTGGTGCCAGGAAGAACCCCAGCCTGTCCAGTCTCTCTTCATAGCTGAAGCGCTCCAGCCCAGGTAACATCCTGGTGAATCTCCTCTGCGCCCTCTCCAATACAATCACATCCTTGCTATAGTGTGGCGACTAGAACTGCACGCAATATTCCAGCTGTGGCCTAACTGGCGTTTTGTACAGCTCCATCATAACCTCCCTGCTCTTATATTCTATGCCTTGGCTAATGAAGGCAAGTATCCCATATGCCTTTTTAACCACCTTATTTGCCTGTCCTGCTGCCTTCAGGGATCTAAGTACACCAAGGTCCCTCTGATCCTCTGTCCTTCCTAGGATCCTACCATTCATTGTGTATTCCCTTGCCTTGTTCGTCCTCCCAAAATGCATCACCTCACACTTTTCAGGGTTAAATTCCATTTGCCACTGTTCTGCCAATCTGACCAACCCGTCTATATCATCCTGTAGCCTGAGGCTTCCTTCCTCGCTATTTACCACTCCTCCAATTTTCGTGTCATCTGTGAACTTACTGATCATACCTCCTACATTCATATCTAAATCATGAATGTACACTACAAACAGCAAAGGACCCAGCACTAATCCCTGCGGTACACCACTGGACACAGGCTTCCAGTCACAAAAACAACCTTCGACCATCACCCTCTGCCTCCTGCCACTAAGCCAATTTTGGATCCAATGTGCCAAATTGCCCTGGATCCCAAGGGCTCTTAGCTTCTTGACCAGTCTCCCATGTGGGACTTTATCAAAAGCCTTACTGAAGTCCATGTAGACTACATCAACTGCACTACCCTCATCCACACACCTAGTCACCCCCTTGAAAAATTCAATCAAATTTGTTAGACATGATCTCCCCCTGACAAAGCCATGCTGGCTATCCTTGATTAATCCTTGCCTCTCCAAGTGGAGGCTAATTCTGTCCCTCAGAATTTTTTCCAATAATTTCCCTACCACTGATGTTAGGCTCACTGGCCTGTAATTCCCTGGTTTATCTTGCATAATGGTACTAGGTTAGCTGTCCTCCAGTTGTCTGGCACCTCCCCTGTGTCCAGAGAGGTTCTGAAAATTTGTGTCAGAGCCCCTGCAATCTCCTCCCTTGCCTCACACAGCAGCCTGGGATACATCTTGTCTGGGCCTGGGAATTTACCCACTTTTAAGCCAACTAAAGCCGCTAGTACCTCCTCCCTCTCAACACTAATTTGTTCAAATATATCACAATACCCCTGCCTGATTTCTATGCCTATATCGTCCTTCTCCATATTGAACACAGATGCAAATTATTCATCTACAACCTCACCCAAGTCTTCCGGCTCTACACACAAATTGCCACTTTGGTTCCTAATGGGCCCTACTCTTTCCCTGGTTATCCTCTTGCCCTTAATCTATCTATATGTATAAACGGATCGTTCTGTCTGTCTGTCTGTCTATCTGTCTGTCTGTCCTCACGTGTGCGTCTGTCCGGCTATGCGCTCGAAAGTTATAGAGCGTACCTACGCGTGCGCTACGTCGAAAGAAAGCTTACCGTTCCGAAACGGTTGTAAGCATATTTACGTTTCGGCCGGACAAAAATCGCGCCCGCGGTATCCAAAAATCATTCAACATTCCGCTCATTAGCATCTCATTATCCGCTCATTAGCGATAGAGTGACCTCGAGGTCGACCAATCGTACGCTGGGTTCCTGGCGCATGCGGCCGGGCCCTCCTACGGTCGAGTGACGGGACGATTGACCAATCCTACACTTTGGTGACCTGACGGTTGACCAATCGGTGCGTGTGTGGGCGGGCCTTATCGTTCTGAACCGAGGTGAGTCACCGCCATCTTGATTCCAAACTTTTCCTTTCTTTTTCCCGCTTTCTGCGTCTTTAAAAAAAACGTTGCTTTTAAAACACATATTGTTTTTAAAAAAAGTTAATTACTTTCTAAATCTTTTATCTAATCTCATTAATTTTCCTACCTTTCGCCGTTTTTCCAGGTAGGCCTCAAAGCCTCGGCCTCTCCTCCGCACCCATGCCCGAGCTAGGCACCTCCCGGCCCCAGTCAACAAGCGACCCCCGATCGCCGCCATCTTTGTGAAGGCTGGAGGGGCGGGCCTCAGCCGAACGCCGCTACCGCCGCCATCTTAGTAAAGGCTGGTGCGGCGCTGGCGGCACGGAGCTCCACGGAGCAGGTGTGCGGCGGCGTCTAACTCGCCTCCCCCAGTCTGTCTCTCTCTTCCCCGCGCCTCCTGAATGCGCGGGGGAAGAGGCCCGACACACCGTGGCCGCTTTCGGAGACTTCAACTCCGTGACAGGTGAGGAGGGTCTTTGTTCACGTTGGGCGGCGGGCGGGTTCCTCGGGTGCTGATCCCTGGCGGTGTGGGGCCAGAGCCCGGCTCTTAACTTGCCCCGGAGGGCGGGCGGACGGCGGGGCCTGGAGTAGCAAATCGGGCACCACGGCAGAAGAAAAACTGAGAGCGACAGAGGGGGACAGACGTCAGAGAGACAGAGAAATAGGGAGGGAGGAGAGGGAGAGGGGCAGGGAGGGAGAGGGGCAAGGAGGGAGAGGGAAGAGAGAGAGGGTGGGGGGAAGAGAGAGAGGGTGGAGGGAGGGGAAGAGAGAGAGGGTGGGGGGTGGGGAGAGAGAGAGGGTGGGGGGAGGGGAGGGAGAGAGGGTGGGGGGAAGGAGAGAGGGTGGGGGGAGGGGAGGGAGAGAGGGTGGGGGAGGGGAGAGAGAGAGGGTGGGGGAGGGGAGAGAGAGAGAGAGGGTGGCGGGAGAGAGAGAGGGTGGGGGGAGGGGGTAGAGAGAGAGGCTGGGGGGAGGGGGGAGAGAGTGGGTGGGGGGAGGGGAGAGAGAGAGGGTGGGGGGAGGGGGGAGAGAGAGGGTGGGGGAGGGGGGAGAGAGAGGGTGGGGGAGGGGGGAGAGAGAGGGTGGGGGGTAGGGGAGAGAGAGAGAGGGTGGGGGGGGGAGGGGAGAGAGTGGGTGGGGGGAGGGGAGAGAGAGAGAGGGTGGGGGGAGGGGGGAGAGAGAGGGTGGGGGAGGGGGAGAGAGAGGGTGGGGGAGGGGAGAGAGAGTGAGGGTGGGGGAGAGAGAGAGGGTGGGGGAGGGGAGAGAGCGAGGGTGGGGGGAGGGGGAGAGAGAGGTGAGGGGGAGAGAGAGGGTGGGGGGAGGGGGGAGAGAGGGTGGGGGGGAGGGGGAGAGAGAGGGTGGGGGGAGGGGAGAGAGAGGGGGAGAGAGAGAGGGTGGGGGGAGGGGAGAGAGAGGTTGGGGGAGGGGAGAGAGAGAGGGTGGGGGAGAGAGAGAGGGTGGGGGAGGGGGGAGAGAGAGGGTGGGGGGGAGGGGGTTGAGAGAGAGGGTGGGGGGGAGGGGAGAGGGTGGGGAGGGAGTGTGTGGGGGGGGGGAGGGGAGAGAGTGGGGGGGGGGGAGGGAGAGGGTGTGGGGGAGGGGAGAGAGAGTGGGTGGGGGGGGAGAGAGAGGGTGGGGGGGAGGGGAGAGTGAGAGGGTGGGGGGAGTGAGTGAGGGTGGGGGGGTGGGGAGAGTGAGAGGGTGGGGGGAGGGGGGAGAGAGAGGGAGGGGGGAGGGGAGAGAGAGAGAGGGTGGGGGAGGGAGAGAGAGGGG